>NW_023270265.1:26843855-27020525 GCF_011800145.1 Mirounga leonina | reverse complement strand
TTCCTTCCTTCCTTCCTTCCTTCCTTCCTTCCTTCCTTCCTTCCTTCTTTCCTTCCTTCCTTCCATTCTTTCTCAAGGAACCAAGGACAGCCTGCCAAATTCCAACTAAATCTATTCAGTTACTATAATTTAGAACATCTAGATGGGTCTTCTCTGATGCAGAAGCTCTCTCCTTTGTGATGTCTGCTTTGTGGACATCAATTCCTTTGATTTAATAACCCTTTATTAAGTTCTTACTTTGCTACTACATAACATCTCAAGAGGAATAAGATAAGGGTCTTGCTCTTTACTATGTTGCAGGAGAGAGGCAACATGATGTATCTGGACAAACAAGGCCTTTGGTTTAACCGTTGTGCAATTTGTATTCTGGTTCTACTACTTCCCATCCATGTTACTTATTCAACGTATAAGCTACTCAGAGCCTCACCTGTAAAGTGGAGATATAATACCTACTTTCTAGAATTGTTCCTAGTGCCACATCTGATCAATAGATGACAAATATTATTATTTTGAATTTAAAAGAAACAACTGTAACACCTGTGGAATGGCTAGACTTAAAAGGACTGGCAGTACCACAGTGACTGGAACTCACATATATTTCTGGGAGTGTAAGCTGGTAGAATCCCTTTAGACTAATGCTTGGAAGTACCTACTAAAGCCAAAGTTATCCTACAACTCAGCTAATCTACTCCTTGGTATATGCCCATGAGAAATGAATGATTATGCTCACCAAAAGTCAGGTACAAGAGTGTTCAGCAGCTGATTTTGTAATAGTCCCAAGCTGGGACAATCCATATGTCCGTTCACAATCAAACAGGTAAATAAACTTTGGTATAGCCACACAACAGAATACTACGAAGCAAGGAAAAAGACCAGAATACTGAAATATGCAAGAATGTATGTAAACCTCACAGATACAATGTTGCATGAAATAAGTTGGACAAAAAAGAGTAAAGAGTATACACTATATGATTTACTTACTAAGGTTCAAAAACAAGCAAAAATCAATCTAGGATGAAGATGATAGAAGTTAGAATAGGAGGTACTGGGGAAAGGGGCACAAAGATCACTCTGGGGTGCTATAAATGTGCTCTATCTTGATAGAGGTTACGTGTGTGTGTGAGAGAAAGAGAGAGAGAGAGAGTGTGTGTGTGTGTGAGAAAAATTCATCTAAAATTCACTTAAGATTACTGTACTTGGCTGTGTATGTTACATTTCCGCTGAATAATGATGCCAGCAGGCAGCCTGAGACCATGCCTTTAGAGTAGAAAGAACTCAGAATGTAAAGGAAGAGGTACATTGGTGGTCACTGTGCCTGGGGAGGGTGACCAGGAAGAGGCATTTTTGTAAGAAGAGGCATTCATTCTAAGATTTGAGAAAAAATTGGGACCCTGATAGGTAAAGGCGAGAGCTGTTGAAAAGGAGGCCTTTTCCAGTTGGGGTGTTCCTGTGACGGGTATGCAGGAGAAAGGAGCCCACAAAGGCAGCTGGAGGTTAGATCAGCAAGACCACCCCTGAATGCCAGCCGAGGAGTTTGTACTTAACTGGGCACCATGGGTTCTGAGCGGGCCAGGGACATAATGGAGTGTGCTGGAATGATTCATCTGGTGGCAAGTGGACTGGCTGGCTGGAGGGGAGAGATGCTGTTTTCTGCAGCCCCCAGGGCTGTGCGATCCTGGACCTCAGGCCCTCTGGGTGGTAGGGCCATGTCCCAGAGGGAGCCAGAGGGTTGTGATGGGAAGCGGGCCTTAGGAGGTGGCTTAGCTTGGTGGTGGGGGTGGTCCTTGAGGAGACAGGTTCCTCCCCAGGTCCTGCTGGAGGCATCTGTTGCTGCTTCCTCTGCATTTCTGCATCACTGGGCCCAGAACACTCGGCTCTGGTCCTAGTCCTGAGGGGTTGCTGGAAGCTGGGCCTGGGAGTGCTTGTCTGAATGAGCCTCCTGCCTTCCAGCAGAGCCCAGCACTTTGCTTGGGATGGGAATATAAGTAATAAACATTTGTAAAGCGAAAACTTGAGGTCTAGATCAACTAAGACAGCAGTGGCTACAGGAAGCCTGTGGAAAGTCCTCAGAAAGCAGAACCGTGAAAAGACTGGAAGGCAAGTGTAGTTGGTCTGAGTGTGCGTCCTTCCTGTACCACTCACTAGCTGTACGATCTGGGGCAAGTTACTTTGAGTGCCTTGGCTCCTTCTGGTTACGTGGGGACAATGATGGGGACTGTTTCCCAGAGTTATCTGGAGGATGAAATGAAATAAAGCATTCAAAGCAATTGAAATAATGCCTGATATATAGCATTTGAGAAACATTAGCAGTTTGTATAATTGCTTCTGATGGTGGGATTAGGAGTTTCTTTTTCCTGCTTCTTTACACTTACTTTCTGCAATGAGCACAGATTACTTGGCTGGGCAGGGAAAAATTAAGTCAAAGAGGGAAGAAAAAAGAAACTGGTGATAGAAACATGTTTGAAGGGGCAGCCAGAGAAACAGACACTCTTATTCAGAAACATTTCTCCAGCCCCAAACAGGGAGAAGGGGCTGCCCACCCAGGTTTGGCTCAGCTCAGAGGCCTGGGTAGGAAGGGGGCTAGGTTTGAACCTAAAGAGTGGGAGATGCGTAGACTGATTGGCGTGTAGATGACGCTGCTCTGTGGATAAATCCAACATCTTTAATAAAAAGCCATCCTTCGTCAAGTGCTTACGAGGTGCCAGGATTTTTATATATTACTGTGATCATTGTCACAACATTACAAGGTAAATATTATTACCCCAATTATTACACCACTCTGAGAAGCAACCTGCCCAAGGTCCTACTGCAAAGCTGAGATTGGAACTCAGTGTGGAGATGACTTCTGTCCACTAATTGTCCAGGTCAATTTCCACCTACAAGATGCAAGAAATACCGCTAAACGAGTGGAGGCTGTGCAGCCAGGCTCTCATGCCTGAACCCCTCCTCCAAGCAGGACTCGGCTGGATTGGGCATCCCTGTGCCCTTGTCTTCTCTTGCCCCAGGTTATTTCAGGGAGCTGCCGGTGCCTGGACTTGCCCGCAGACCCCATCCCTGAGGGTGGGCACTGGACATTGGTCCCTGTCCCCAGCCCATTCAATATTGTTTCCCCCCGCCCCATCTCCCACCTCCCAGACGGCTGACACCCTCCTCCCCTCCCCCATCACCCCCTCCGCTCCCTCATCCATTCTGTCTTCATTGCTGGTGGACACCCCTCCTCCCCGCTGCCAGCACCATCCGTCAGCAGCACTTGAAGCTCTGCTGCATCTCCTCAAAGTTGCTAGAATAAATCCCCTATTTGGTTTAGTTCCACTCCAGCTCCCCCTGCACAGAGGGACCCAAAGGGACGCAGGGAAATTATACATGTAATAAAGAGCTGATTTGCCCTGATAATTCTGTCAATGATACACACCTCACACCTTCCCATGCACACACATTGCTATATGCACACGCACATATCACGTCCAGCACCTCCCAATCCACATGTGCACCCACACACAGCCCAATCTGCTGACATGCAGCTCACATCCTAGAGATGCTGCCCAGACTAGTGTTTATACTCATGCACTAAGGTACAGACCCCATTCGCCGGAGATTCTCTGGGTACCTCCCTTCCTCCTGGCTCCCATAGCACCCTGCACTCCCTACCAGCTGGAATTTACCAGCTGTGTCCCGAGGGCCTGTCTTCTCCGGAGCCCATTACATTGTGAACAGGAAGAGTGTCTGTGTGGTTCGCTGTTAATCACACACAGTGTTTGGGGGACATGGTGGCCCCCCCATAACCTTGTCGAGTGAATGCCTGAATGAATAAAGAAATGAATGAATGCACACACCACGACATCCATCCCCTCAGAAACACAGATCACATCTTGGGATATCTCCCATCCCTGCCCACCTACACGTCACTTCTCTGATTCGCATCTTTTACCTACAATGACACACACACCACACACTGTGGAGCCACTCACTTCTGCTAGTGGGTGCTCATGACACACAGCCCCCCACAGTGATCAGAGACTGTTGTGAATAGCTGCTTGGGGTTCTCCCATGCATGTGGGGGGGTTGGGGTAGGAAGGGACTGTACTTGGGTGTGAGTTGGGTATGCATGAGGGAGTATGAATGTGTGTGAGAGTGTGCGTGGGTGAGTGTGGGCGGGTGTCCGAGTGAGTGTGCGTGTGCATGTATGCGTGTGCCCACAGCCTTGAAGTCTCCAAACTTACCTTCTCCCCATCTTCTTAGAAATATTGACAAGAATCAGAGGGTTCTCATTCAGATTTCCTCTTCTCCTCCCCTCCCCCTGCCCAGCTCCTTTTAGAGAGAATTTTCTTCTCAGTTTCCCTATTTTTCTGCAGCCTAGGGAGATTTAGAAAGAAAAGTGGGGGGAATATGGGGGGAAGCTGAAGAATTCTACTCCCATCATCCTGGTCGACATTCTCCCTGCTTTCACCTGCTTTCTACTACCACTTCCAACCCCCTTTCACATTTGGAGAAAGCAAACCCAGAATACACAGTGTCTGAGCCCCTGAGGACTGGCAAGCCCGAGCCTCCCAAGCCTCCCAGGCTTGCTCATCACCCAGATTGCCCATGGCCGCCTCTCTGTCCCCACTCATAAATCCTGGTCACTGCGGCTCTGTGTTCTTCCTGGTCCCCTTCTTGCTTCTCACCTGATGTCTTTGCTCAACCATCACCATCAGGCCTGTCCCCAACCACTGTCCCTGGTTCTCTTTCCTCCAACCATGGTATGGCTCCCTAAAAGCCGGGCCCTTGGTTATCTTTTCTCTAGGGGACCTCAGAGAGCCTCGGAGTCATCCAGACTTAGCCATTTTTTCCCAGGGTGGAGCCCTCTCCTGGGCAAACTTAGTCACTGCCTCAGCTCTATGCCCTTGCGGGGTGACTTCAGCCCAGCCTTCTCCAAAGTCCAGCCTCTCTCCTCCCCCACCTGCAGGACTGGTTCATGGGTCCTCTCCATGTCCCCCTCCCCCAATCATGTCAGTCCCTTTTGGCCTCCTCCTGGACTTCTCTTCTGTCTGATCCTTAATGATCCCCCTCCCCTTGCTACTTCCACCGCCACCCCAGGCCTGCCTCAGCCTCCTGCAGCTCTCCTGAGACAAGCTTCCCGAAAATCACCTGGGGTCTGGAGGGTTCTGGGGCGGCCTCAGAGACAGCCACTCATGATCAGCCTGGCCTCACAAGTACCAGCATGTTTGGGGGGGGGGTGTTTCTGCTTGTCTGTTTTTTGAGGACCCTGATGTGATCATGTCAATTGCTCCCCACTCTTCAAGGATAAAGGCCCCAACCTCTGCTAAAGCCTGCTGGGTTCTGTCCTAGTCTGACCTCAGCCAACCTCTGAACCTCATTCCTCACACATTCCCCTGCACTTCCCAAGACTCAGCCACGATGACCTTCTTCATGGTCCTTCTGCTCCTGGGGCTCTCCACACCTCCTTCTGCAGGCCATAGGGCTTTGGGCATGGTCTTGCTCTGTCTGAAATGCTTTTCTCTTTACCTACTTAACTTCTTCTCATCCTCCTAATAGCTGCTCAGACATCACTTCCTGAGAACAGCCTTGCCTTGACTCCTAAACCAGCTAAGACTTCCCTGCTTCTAGATGCATCTGGAACACCTGCTTGATTAGACTTATTACACTTATAATTTTACACTCATTTATGTGATTATTTCATTAATGTTTGGCTCACCCATTAGAGCTCTGGACAATGAGGAATACGTTTTTGTGCATCACTGAATCTACAGGGCAGTGTCTGGTACATGGCGGGGGGCTTTGATAAATATTTGAGGAATGAATGAATGAATCAGCAGTCTCAGCAGGCTGAACAAAAAGAGAAAACTTTCACCAAAACCTAGGTGGTGCCTGCTCAAGCTCTGGCTCTCTTCATTATGTCACATACCTGCTCAAGAATTTTCTGTGGCTCCCTATTACCTCACAAACCTCAAGTCTAAAGTCCTCTCCCTGGATTTTTCAGGCTTTGACAGTCTAGCCTCCACAACCCATCCGAATCTATTTTCTTTATTTTTTATCACTATCTTTTGCTTCCACCAAGCAAACACAGTAGTCCATAAACACACCTTGATTAGTCTCACCTTCATGTCTTTTTTCATGCCATTCTCTCTGTGTGGGAGAACTCATTTCCTCTTTTTCACTTAAATCTTACTCATCCTTTAAGGCCAAGATCATGCCCCAGTTCTTACACAAAGCCTTCTCTGACCATTCTAACACTTATTGAGCTTCCATGCCCCGTACTTTCTATACATCCAGAATATCGGAGGCCATTAACCTTGGAAGGGCCGCAGAGGTCACGGGTTCAACCAGAGTCTGTTCAACCTCTAAAGTCATGTTTTCCAAGCTTCAGCATCCGGGCACACGTTTCCCCTTCTATCCAAAAGGAGAGCGTTCCTATGAAACCTTTCATGAGCCCAAATGGCGTAAAACAAAGAAGCCATTGCCATTAATTTATACAGGAAAAATTTTGAGCGTTCCCAGACCCTAAGAAAACCTCTTTTAGGCTTTTCTGATACCTTAGGACACATCTTGCTAACGGAGGCACAAGATAAATCAAGATAAAGCACAGATGTTCCCAGACACAATCCAAAGCTCTGCAGGCTTGATGCCGAGAGATGCTGAGAGTGGTCTCCAGAGAAGGAGCGCGGTGGGGCCACTCTTGCGGCACGGGGTGCACCCGCCTCTACAGTGGCTCCAGCTGCAGAACAAATTCTGAGCTCTAGTTTTGCTTTTCTCCTTTCTTCGTGATAGTGAAAGTCCTCTTTGGATTTCTTTCAGTTAGTGAAAACAGGTACGAATGCAGGTCTTTTGTAAACGAAGTGCAAGAAGGCGAACTTTTGAAAAGTGAGGGATACCCACACCAGCTTCACAACTCACGCCATATCCATACATCACCTATAATGTGGTTTGCTTCATATTTTTCTTTAAAAGAACTTCCTAGTTTTACTTATTATTAAAAAAAGACCTGGGGCACCTGGGTGGCTCAGTCATTAAGCCTTCGGCTTGGGTTGTGATCCTGGGGTCCTGGGATCGAGCCCCACATCGGGCTCCCTGCTCAGTGGGAAGCCTTCTTCTCCCTCTGCCTGCCGCTCCCCCTGCTTGTGTTCCCTCTCTCGCTGTCTCTCTCTCTGTGTCAAATAAATAAATAAAATCTTAAAAAAAAAAAACGTTCTAGCACTAAACTAACTATAAAACCAACCATCACTTGCCAAAAAAGGGCAGTAATTATAAAAATAAGTAAAATTTAAAACTATGATATTCAGTCCTGGCTGGATACCTCTGCCTCCTGAGAAAGTTCTTGGGCTTGTGGGCTCCTCTTTCTTTGTCAAGAACGGAAGGAAGAGAAATACACGTTAGAGAGGTGTTAAAGATACGCTAGCACCAAACCGAGACTTTCTCTTTGATAAAACTGGAAGAATCAAACAACCCAAAATTTCCATCAATGGAAAATGCATATTTTCCATTTAATTGTGGTGAAATATCCATAACCCAAAATGTCACCATTTTGACCAGTTTTAAGTGTACAGTTCACTGGCAGTAATTATATTGACATTGTTTCACAACCATCACAGTCATCCATCTCCAGAATGCTTGTCATCTTCCCAAACTGAAACTCTCTCCCTCTTAAACACTAACTCCCCATTCCCCTCCTGCCCCAGCCATTCAAGGACAACTCTACTTTCCATCTCTATGAAGTTAACTACTCTAGGGACCTCATGTAAGTGGAATCACACAATATTTGTCTTTTTGTGCCTGGCTTATTTTATTCAGCATAATTCCTTCAAGGTGCATCCACATCATAGCATATATCAGAATTTCCATTTATTTATTTATTTATTTTAGAGAGAGTGAGGAGAGTGCACGTGTGAGCAGGGGGGAGGGGGTGGTAGGCAGAGGGTTGCAAATCTTCAAGCGACTCCCCTCTGAGACCTGAGCAAAGAGTCAGAAGCCTAACCGAGGTACCCAGGCGCCCCTTATTTATTTTTTTTAACGCTTTTTATTTTTTATTTTTTAAAGATTTTATTTATTTACTTGACAGAGACAGTGAGAGAGGGAACACAAGCAGCGGGAGTGGGAGAGGGGGAAGCAGGCTCCCCGCTGCGACGCCAGGCTTGATCCCAGGACCCTGGGATCACAACCTGAGCCGAAGGCAGACGCACAACTATTGAGCCACCCAGGCACCCCTAAAGCTTTTTATTTTTTTAAGTAATCTTTACGCCAAACGTGGGGCTTGAACCTACAGCCCCAAGATCAAAAGTCGCACGCTTTTCCAACTGAGCCAGCCAGGTGCTCCCTGAATGTCCTTCCTTTTAAAGGCTGAATAATATTCCATGCATATACTACATTGTGTTTATCTGTCAATGGACACCTGGGTTGCTTCCACTTTTGGTTCCTGAGAAGAATACTGGTAAGGACAAGGGGTAAGGAAAGTGATGTCTTTACAATAGGCTGTGGTATTCTCACTCAGTGGACTATTAATACTGTAGTCAAAACAAAGGAATTTCAGGGGCATGCAACAGGATAGATGACTCAGCAACATAATTTTTTTTTCCAGCAACATAATATTATGTGAAATAGTGAATTTCCAAAAAATTTACATACAGCCTGATACCATTTTTTAATAAAAATAAAAAGAGTTAAAGTTTAAAAAATACCTTTTTAGGAGTACAAAAAGTGTAACTATATTAAACTATATTAACTCTATTAAAAGGAAAGCAAAGAGATGATGAATGTGGGATTCAGGACATCAGTTGACTCAGGTCAAAGGCTGGGAATGGGATGGGGAAACCATTTGCTTAGTTGTTAGTTATTGTCAAGTTCTTTGATTTTGTTTTGGATGATAAATTCATAGGGTGCTTATAATGTTATTTTAAAACAACGAATAAAAATACTAACTATATAGGGCGCCTGGGTGGCTCAGTCGTTAAGCGTCTGCCTTCGGCTCAGGTCATGATTCCAGGTCCTGGGATCAAGCCCCACATCGGGCTCCCCGCTCTGCGGGAAGCCTGCTTCTCCCTCTCCCACTCCCGCTGCTGTGTTCCCTCTCTCGCTGTATCTCTCTCTGTCAAATAAATAAAATCTTAAAAAAAAAAAATACTAACTATATAATAAAGTGGTCATGCAAGGACCAGGATGACATTATGTCATGAACTGAAAAATATGATTAATCCAGTTCTGTGAACCTAACATTCAATGGGGGGGGGGGGGGGGGGGGGGGGGGAAAAAAAAAAAGAAATGGACAAGAAAATAACTTTCTCACTATGGGATTCAGTGTGATTTAATGTCTTGTCAATGTACCATCGAAAATCATTTGGCATTCTGCCAGAGGTGCAGGTTCTGCACTTGGGTAAACAGCTCTGAAATATCTCTACCATGAGGCTGCCTGCTTCCTCTGCCGTCTTGCTTACCTCCAGCACGAGGGAACTCGGGACTCCTGGAGGCACTTGGACAGATCGTTTTGTTAGGAAATTTTCCCTTGCAGGGAGACAGTTCGGCCTCCCTGCAACTTCTGCCCACTGTCTTGCTCTCACCTTGGTGCCTGGCACAGGCTTGGGCACACAGGAACCCAGAAATTTCCACATCAATTTCCTCGTGCTTGAGCCTCCAGCCCCAAGGCAGGAGCCAAGCCGGTGTTTCCAACCATCAGACAAAGGGATCCCAAACATGTCTGGGCCTTTTCTTCTCAGAAATCAGTTTCCCATCCACCTCGCCAATTGTCAGTGAGGATGTGATTCATTTATCCAGACTTTATTTTTGCATGTCCATTTTAACAATAATTCTAACCACTATTCTTTCCTCTAAATGCATCTACCAAGAGGTAATCCTTTTATAGGTCTCTTCACTTCTAGTGAGATTGAAATAAAATTTTTTTTAATTTAGCAAATTTTTAAAATTTTATTTTATTATGTTATGTTAATCACCACACATTACATCATTAGTTTTTGATGTAGTGTTCCATGATTCATTGTTTGCGTATAACACCCCGTGCTCCATGCAGTATGTGCCCTCTTTAATACCCATCTCCAGAGGTTGAAATAAAATTTTGACACATGCTCATAAATAAATGTTCTAAAAAGACTTTGTGTGTGTGTGTGTGTGTGTTTCTTTAACACAATTGAATACTTGAAGGTGGGCTAGAATTTCTTAGCTATATTTTTACTAATCCTCAGGCTGGGGTTAACTGAGACTCCTTGGTCCCAAACTCCTTGACCAGACCCTGTGGGGCCACCTACCAGCTCTAACCAGCCACTCTCTTCTCCTGACAGAGTCCCTGGCCTTGGGAATTCCAGAGCAGGAATGGACAGAAGGAGGGAAAAGGAGGAACATAGGCTTGAACGTATCTCCATAAATCCAGGTCCTCATTGAATCTCGGAACTAGGGATGAGGCTGCCTTCACCCTCTCCTCTCCTGTATCTGAAAGCTGGAAGCAGTTACTGGGATAGGGGCTAGAGACCCTTGGACAGAGGGCTGACTCTGAGGCCTCTGCCCTCTTTTTGAAGGACCGGGGTTGAGGAGGAGCTGTGAACATTGGTGACTCAGGTAGTGCTTAGCAGCCTGGGTCCTTAAAACCTGGCCCCTGTCCAGCTCAGAAATGAGCCCCCTGCCTCCCATTGGACACGGGATTGACTTCAGGCACAGCTGACTCCCAGCTGCTGAGCCTGCACCCCTCCCCCATGGGCTGCCATTAAGGGGGCCCACCCAGGATCACCAAAACAGACCTGGGAAGTAGACAGTGGGCTTGGGGTCTGCAAAAGGTCTCCGTCTGCCTTTGGAGTGTCAGCTTGACCCCAGAATGATCTTCTTAATCTTTTTCATCATTTCCGAATTATGTATGTTGATGGGAGAAATTTGGAAATTACAGGAAAGTATAAAGAAAATTAAATCATACATATTCTTACACCCAGAAATCACCACTGTCTCTATATTCCTGGCTTTATTCTAGTCTTTTTGTTTAAACTATAGATTTATTTTTGTTTCATAAATGGGATCATTTTATACCTAATGCTTGGTACCCTACTTTTTTCTTATCATTATGTCCCCAAAATGTTCTTTGTGTGATTAAAATTCTTTGAAAATCTGATTTTGAGGGGGTGTAAGTTACCATAAAGTCCACAAGCTCCCCCCTCTCTCTCCCACCCCTTGATTTCCAGGGTTCCTAGTACATGGTCTACGGAGCTGTAACTGTGGTGACTCTTCCAGCAGAGGCTTGGGGCCTTTCTAGGGGCAAGAGGAGGGCTGGGCCAGGCCACAGGAACTCTCAAACTCATCCTGGGGCAGATCCCTTTCCTTCTGGAAGCTGCCGCACGCCTGAGAGACTGAAGGGCAGTCTTGGCTCTATGTTCATCCCCCACCCTAGTCACGCAGGAAGTCCGTGCTCTGTCTTCCCTCACCCCCCACTTTCCTTGGGAAATGGGTTTCCAGGGTGTCTGTGGTTGCTCAAGGCAGCTCCTCGCCACTTTGGCCAGCCTCAACCATCCTGCACCACCTCCCCACTTCTGCCTGGTTCAGGCAGCCCTGGGCCTGAGCCGGGAAGTTGAATGGGAGGGAATGGTGTGTGGGGAGTCAGAAGGCAAAAGAGGACCTGGAGCCAATGTTTGACATTTGGCCTTTAAAAAACTCCACCCCCGCCTCCCCCAGAAAGCTTCTAGGAGCTACAGAATGGCTCTGCAATGGTGAAGCCCTGGGGACAAAGGGGAACGCCCTTGGTGCCTGGCCTTGATTCAACAGAGACAAGGGGCCACCGCCCCTCCCCCTGCCTCCGCAGGCCTTCTTCCCAGCCCCCCAGGTCCTTGTCCTGACTGTGCCTCCCCACCAGCCTAACGCCTTGTCCAGGAGCATCTCCACAAGGGTGATCCTTGGCACACGCAGGCAGCTGATGGCAGCATGAAAACTCCCTTCCTGCTCCATGAGGAAATCTCAAAGCCCAGACTCTAGAGGCAGGCCGGTGACAGGTGCCAAGCGTCATCACTCAGTTTAATCTGACCTAGCGAACAACAAGGCTTTAAGAGTTGTTCCCAGCACTTCTCTCCGAGCCCCATGCAGTAACAATTCCATCAATAGCTCATTTTGAGGCACCTGGCTGGCTTAGTCAGAAGAACATGTGACTTTTGATCTCGGGGTTGTGAGTTCGAGCCCCACGTTGGGTGTAGAGATAACTTAAAAAAATTAACTTAAAAAAATAGCTCATTTTGTACAGTACTTTAAGCAGAGCATGTTCACATGTATCTTCTCATTTGATCTGCTAACGTTGCTATTTGGCAAGTAGGACTGGTCTTATTTTCCTCATTTACAGGTGAAAAAACTGAGGCCTGAAGTGGCCATTGGTGACGTCAGAACTGCAGTCCTCTGATCGGCAAACCCCAAACCAGCCGTCCTTCCTGCCTCGCAGCTCCCCTGGACACTGAGAAGTCAGGTTCCCTCTGTCTCAGCTTCCCATGCCCGCAGATCTCAGATGGAGGGAGCCCCTGGCTCTTCCAAACCTAAATGGTGCCGGGTGCCCACCCAGAAAACCCCTTCTCTGTCCTGGCATTTCTGTTCGTGTGCGTACATTCCTCTTAGTGGATTGTGTTGGGAGGGGTGGGGACGAGCTCCTCCTTGAAACCTGTCCTAACTGATATCTCTCTGACCAGGTGCCGTTGTCCTTTCCGGCTCTGCCCTTACAGCTTCTCCAGCTTCTTCTGCCCAGACAGCCCCTCCACGCCCTCTCTCCCGGCCTCCTGCCTATTCCCTGGGCTCGAAATATCTTTCTTGATTTTTTCCCTGGAAGCCATCATCCATGACAGGCTTATGACCCGCATGACCATCAGGAGAGATCTGCCCCCCAGAGCCCTCCACACAGGTACACACACACACACACACACACACACACACCCCCTTGGGGGGGGCGGGGGTTGTTCACCACATTCCGCTTTGTCCGCTCTGTACAAGTCAGACCGAGGGAGAGCAGCAGCTTCAGGGATGAATCTAAAGAATTCGGCCTGAGGTGAGGGCTTTCTGGCCAGATCTCTCAGCGGCTTGCCGGGGTAACCCTGATCCTCTGGCTAGGGAAGACATATTCTCCTGGGCCACCAGCTCCCTCCCCGGCCGACCCCCTTCCCGGGAGAAACGCCGCAGAGCCCAGGTGGGCTGAAACAGGTGCCTCTGGTCCCAGACCTCCGATGCCCGGCTGGGCCAGAACTCAAGCCTCCCACCCTATCCTTCTTGCCCCCCCCCCCCACCCCCCCCGTTTCATCCAGCCAGCTCTGGGGGAGGGAAAGAGACTGGCTGGGTGCAGTGCAGTGCTTCTGGGGACTGGGGGGCAGGGGAGTCCATTCAAATTGACAAAAATAGAACATCAGCCTCATATCATTTTTCTCAAAACAAGATTTATTGAAGTTCTGTCGGTGAAAATCGCTGCTGTGTGGAACGCTTAACTTATAGATTAGATTACTCAGTCGTGCCTTACTACATTTTTCATTAGAAAAATATTGGCTGGGAGAGTTTGACCTCATAATCTCTGCATTTTAAACAATAACCAGAGGAAAACCAAATAGAAGGCACAAGTTAACGGGTTCCCCCCCCCCAAGCATTTCCCCCTGGGAGAGATCGGAGCGAGGCCGGGAAGGGAACAGGAGCGGAATCTGCTGTGTGAGCAATTCCCCGTCTCCCGACCCGCTCCCCAGAGGCTGCGGGAGGCGGCTGGGGGCGGGGGGAGGGCAGGAGCAGGGAAGGCCCTGGCAGATCCCTGCTGGGGTGGGGGGGCTGGAGCTCTGCAGGGCCCAAGCCCACGGGGGCGCTGTAGGGTGGTGTACACTCATCCCGTGGAGGAGGGGCAGGATTCCCAGGAGGGAAAAGCTTTCTCTCTGCCCCAGGCAGTGCCCAGTCTAGTTGGGGAGACAGAGCAACAGACAAGACCCCAAAGAGTCCAGAATCTTGGGGCAACGGTGGGGCTCCATCCAGGCTGCGAGAGTGAAGGGGAGAGGGCAGAACTACCCCTTCATCCCCCCCCCGCCCAGGGAGGGGGGCAGTGTCCCTCCGGGAAGATTTAACAGAGGAGGAGGGAGCTTCTCCAAGGCCGGGCCAGCAGGGACCGTCTAGGCTGGCCTCAGGCATTCTGACTGTGCTCCTTGACCCAGGAGCAAAGGCTCCTGGGGGGACCTAGGCCTGAAGCCTACAGGCGGAGGATAAGCATGGGGTGCTGGCTGGCTCCAGGGAAGGGCAGGCGACTGCCCAGGTACAACTAGATCCCTGGCCACATTAGACTGCTGATCCTGTTCCTCACAGAGCGGCACCCCCAACCCGTCTGTGTCTCGGTTTCTACTTTCTGAGGCTTTGGTGATTTCCAAGTTCTGACACAGTCATTAGTTACAAAGAGCAATTATTTTTTTTGTCATTAAGTCATTTTTTAAATGGCTCCAGGCGACATCACAGAACAAAGAAACAAAATATCCATGAAAAGACTTAATCACAAATTACTAATTATTTCACCCCCTCCTCCCTCCCAAAATCGTGAAATCTGAGCCCCATGAAAAGGGAGAAGATCTCCCCAGCCATGAGCTCTCCATGGCTCTTAGGCACCTAATCCATCATGGGGGGTGTATTTCCTGCCCTTCTCTGAGCCCCGTGGGGGGGGGGGTGGCAAGGAGTCCCCCATTTCTGACCTCTGAAGTCACCTTCTGCCCATAGATACAACCCTCAGCCAACGGTGGGGGGATTTGAAAGTGAGCGAGGGACCCCATCCAGAGCCCCCCACCTTGGGCCCCTCCTCCCAGGCCGGCACTCTCCCCAGCTGGCATTCCACTCTGGGCCCTTTGAAGCCTCAAGGGCCAGAGCAGAGGAGCCGCCCCCTGCCGTGGGGCTCCTAGAGTCTCCAGCTGGAAAACAAGCCGGGGGAGGAAGTAATCCTGGAGGGAAAGCCCCTGAGCCCCCAAACGTGAGGAAATAAAATGTGTTTGACACCAAGATGTATGGGAGGAGGGGTAAATCCAGGGTATGGGCCCCTCCATCCGGCCAGGCCTTCTCCTAGAGCTGACTGTGGTTTCCTTATCTGACCCTTGCTGAGTGAGAAAGGGGCTGCGTGGAGGAGGCAGTCAGGGAAGCCCTGTCTCAGTTCGAGAACAAAGGAGGGTCTGCCAGGGGGGTGGGTTCTGAGACAGGGCACCTCCTAGGAACTGCCCTCGCTTGCCCTGTCTCTCTGCTCAACACACCCAGCTCCCCGTAAGGGTCAGCTTAGCAGTCATGGAAGGAAGATCCTATGAAAGATGGGCATTGCAGGTCCAGGGATGGGGCCCCTGAGGAGGAGGGGTATGTGTCCAGGGTGGGGAGGGCTGCTATGGGGTCCCCAACCTCAAAACCCAAGTAATCTCCCACAGGCTCTCTTCATACATCAACTCTGAACCTGACTCCAGAGTAAAGCCAATCCCAGCATTCATGCATTTAGTAAATGCTTCTCAGATGGCTACTATGTGCCAGGATGCAGGAATCCGTGCGTGACCAAGAGAGACCTAGACCCCACCTTCATGGACACCTAGTTTACTTTTCTTGAGTTTCTTTTTCTTGAGAAGACGTGGATCAAAGAGAAAGTCAAAGCCATGCCCAGTGTCCCATCCAGCCTGTGCTCATTCCTTGGTTGTTTGGATAGTCATCTTTGGTTGTTTTCTGACTCCCCAGTCAGAATGTTCCCTTAAGTATGGGTCTCATGTATCTCCTGGGTCCACCTCCCTGCCAGCCCTGGGCACCTGATTGAGGTGGAAATGGTCATAGGTGGCAAGAAAGAAGGCAGGCAGGTAGGCTTTTAATAAACAGAGCCTACTTAAGTGTTTGTAGCCATTGTTCCTACCTCACATGGCCAGGGAAGATCTTAAGTATAAATGTATAAAATATTGGAATCATAGTCACTGTCCCAAGCAAGAGAGCTTAGAATTCAAATAATCATCCTTGGCCACACATAGATACTCACTCTCCTTTCATTGCTCAAACTGTCCTCTTTCACCCCTCTCAAAACCTTTCTGGCCGAGGAACACCTGGGAATATGCTGAGATTTGGACTGCCTTTATTAAAGGCATTTCTTTAAAAGGAACAGGCTTTTCTTGAAGGTTATCCACTCTACTCTCCTGCTGTCCAAGGCTCTATGCTCAGATCTGTAGCATCCCTGGGGGGATAACCTGACTCTGAGTGTAGCAGAGACTGCTGGTTCTCCCTCAACATCCATTCTCCCCTTCTTTTGAAAATAACAAACCCCCAAAGTGTTAGGTGAAACCCAGTTTAGGACTACATTCCCCAGACTCCCTTGCAGCTAGGTGTGTCCAGGTATCTAGATTCTGGCCAATGAGATGCAAGCAGAAGTCATGTTCTACCTTCTGAGCTCAGCCCTTAAAAAGAAGGAGCTGACCCTCCACATCCTCTACTCCCCCTTTCCCTGGGTGTAAAATGGACATGGGAACTAAAGCATCCATCTTAGAGCTCAAGATGAAACCAGGTATTGAAGATAGTGAAGCAGGAACAAAGAAGGAGGCAGTAGCCTCGACCCTGGAGTGCTTCCACTCGGACTTAATGGGAGAGAGAAACAAACCATTTATGTGCTTAACCCACTGTCACTTTGTGATTTGCTTGCTTTCTTTCCTTTTGCTTTTCTTTCCTTTTGCTTCCCTGAACAAAGGAAAAGCAAATGATCTAAGGCAGCACTGTACAGAGTGATGTGAACCACATGTGTTATTTAAAATTTTCTAATAGACACCTTTAAAAAAATTAAACAGGTGACGTGAATTTTAATAATCTATTTTATCTCACCCAATATGCCCACAATATTTTTTCAGCATGTGATCAATATAAACAATTACTAAAGACATAGTTCCCATTCTTTTCATCATGCTAAGTTTCCAAATCCAGGGTGTATCTTACACTCTCATCTCAGTTGGACTAGTTGAATTTCCAGTGCCCAGGAGCCACATTTGGCTAGGAGGGACAGGATTGGCCAGCACAGGTCGAAGGGAACTGCCAAAGGTTGAGCCAGTGAGGGACTGAGGACAGCCCTGAGCTAAGTACGGCGGCTACAGTAACCAGAACTCCTACTGCAACAAAGAGGGCCTTTTGGCAGTTAGCCCATTTGTGGCCAGATATCTGGCATACCCATTGTGCTCTGGCTCCGACCCACAAGGAAAAACCTCTCTACCTTAGTTTCCTATATTGGACCCTACAGAAGGGCTATTTTAGGAAACATGTAGACCCTCAGGGAGATGGAGAAAGGGAAGGGAAAGTGGAGTGTGGGTTGCCCTCCAATCTCTACTTGGCCTATAATCAGGTATGATCACAGAGGCATTAGGAGAAGGGGTCCTCCCTCCTAGCTCAGAGAAGCCCGGGGCCGTGACACGTTCCTCTGGAGCTTACCTGAAGGATCAGGTTCATCTCATATACTTGTTGGGATTAACAAAAGAACAATCATACTAAACAAAGGGAGTCCATATTAACCAATGTAATCCTTGTCACCAAGTCCTGCACCTGGACAGTTGGATATCTCTACCATCGTCACAGCCACCTTCACTTGTGACCCTAATTATTATTACCACCATCCAGTGATACCGTCATCACCCCCAAAATTATTGCTTCTGCCACGGCTAGTTTCACTATTACTACGTTTCACTAGGACAGCGACCATCACCACCACCATCATGACTATCCAGCACCCCATCCCTGCTGTCACCAGGATTGTCCCATTACCATCATTATCAGCCTCATGGCCACAGCTGTGTCCCACTTCTACCATCACCATAATAAGTATTAGGATCTCCAACATCAACTTCACCTCATTTTCTAAGGTCATCCCTAGCTTGTCCCTGTCCTAATTAGAAGACCTTGGAGTGTCCCCCAAATTTTCACCTGGTCAAAATAATCCCGTTGTACCCCCTTGTACCTCGGCATCCCCCTCACTCAACCATTCTTGCCCCAGAATCAAGTTTTCATTGCCCTATTTGACCTTTTGGATTCTGGACTCTTGCCTACACTGACCTGTCCATTGGAATCTACAATCCCTTTCTGCCTGCTTGGATGCTCTGGGTTTTGGGCCCTTGGTTTATATTTAACTCATAGCCACTTAGCCTTGGGCACTCTGCCGTTAGTTACAGAGGTCTGCCTCGTTAGACCTGGGGAGCTTGACATTGCCGTCTACTCTCAGGGGACTAAGACCCTGCCAACACCTTTTCTTGGATTTTTGCTGAGTGAAAACAGGCTGCTTTTGTATAGCTGGTTCCTAAAGGCTGATCTGGTGACTCCCAAGCCCAGAGGAAGCTGGGAAAGGGTATGTTTTGGCAGGATTTACCACAGACAAACCTAGGGCATAGAAGTGTGAGAGGAAGGAGAATAGGTTGAGGGGAGAGGACAAGCTCTTGACTCTCCCTGGTTTGTCCAGTGGAGATTACAGTAAGATGATGGCCCTCATGTATTTCCCTGCTGACCCCAGAAAGAATGGTAACACTGCTCTTTTGTGGCCATCTTTCGGTAGAGAAAGACCCTGGACATCTCATATCTCTTCCATGGACAGCGAGAGTTTGGGAAAGGAGGCTCCTCTAGTGTTAGTGATGGTGACGGCCATGTCAGAGGCAGGAAGAGCTCTCATCTCTCCCCTCCCCGGTGCTCCAGCTGTGGTCACCAGTCACCCCCTTACCCTCCCAGGGATCCCCAGGTACCCAGGTTTTCTGTAAGCAGTCAACCCATCCAGTTACACACAGTTCACAGGGAGGAAAGGATGTGCATCGGGACTGAGTTTAGATCTCAGGGTGCATCTCTTGATCTGATCATGTTACCCTGAAGGAATGGATCTCCAATCCCTAGATCTGAATAATATTTACCAGAGGGTTGTGAGGTAGGAAGGAGGGGACTAGATCCTTGTTTTCCATGTATTTTGAGGCTAGACCCCTTCTCAATGCCTGGCAAGAGTTTCTGCCCAAAGCAAAAGGGGTTGATTTCCTGCCTATCTGCAAAGAGGATGGGGTTGGTGGCTCCATGACATGTGAGCAAGTCTGCCTACACACTGGGGACAGCCAAATGCTCATTCATAGTGACCTTCCTCCCAAATGCTGGGCCAAAGGATTGCAAAGTGACTCAGGGAAGTGGCCAGGTGGAAGGGAAAAAGGCAGCCACCTCTTGTCACTACAAGAGGACCCCCTGGTCATAGACATATCAGTTAATAAACACAACTTCTGGGACGCCTGGGTGGCTCAGTCAGATGAGCGACTTGGTTTTGGCTCAGGTCATGATCTTAGGGTCATGAGATGGAGCCCCACTTTAGGCTCTGCACTCATCAGAGGGGATTCTCTCCCTCTCCCTTCGCCCCTCCCCCCACCGCATGTGTGCTCTAAATAAATAAATAAAATCTAAAATAAACACACCTAAGAAAAGAGGTAAAGTCCCCCCTTCTCCCCTCTCTCATGCTTTCATTTGTTCTATCTGTTCATTGAGCAACTACTATATGCTGAGCACTGACTGAGCTGGACTTCAGAGACACAGAGATGTACAAGACTTGGTTCTTATCCTTAAGGAGTCCCCAGCTGTCACCGAGAAGAGAATAAGGAAAAGGTGCCGCTGGCCTCTCCAGCTTGTCAAGGGTCAACCAAATGCCTGAGTCTGTCCCCCCCGGAGAGGGCGGCGGGCAACATTTCAGCAGGTAATGGATGAGCGCCGCTATGCCCTGACAGGGACATTGCCTGCGATTGGTTCCAGTCATCTATGGAGCCAAGCAGCTTTGAAAATTGCAGGAGGATGGTGACAGAGGAGGGCAGCGCCCCCCACCCCATCCTTAATCTATCCCGATCCCTCTCCTGAAAGAAGCAGGGGATGGTCTCCCATGGCCAGAAGCAGAGAAAATATCTTTGGCCTCTTCTCCCTGCTAGGCGGATCTCTGCACAGGCCGGAAACCACCCCCAGGGAAGAAGCACTGAGGGCCCCAGGAGAGAGGGCAGAGGCCAGAGGCAGGGGATTGCCAGCTCATGAGGTCAGATTCCAGAGCAGACAGCACGCTGTCTGCCTTCCCTGACTCTGGAAGGATGGGAGTGGGGGTAGGAGCGGAGGGGAAGTGTTAGGGTCCCGGTGGGCTGGGGAGGCACCTCCAGGGTCTGACTGAGCGCCCTCAGGACATTGTGTCCGAGCCTCTGCTGAGAAAGGGAGGCCGGAGGCAGCCACTGAGTGAGTGCGGCCCTCAGAGTTCCCAGAGTGCCCAAGCACAGTGCAGAGGTGAAGCTGGCCTTCTCCTCAAAGGTCTTCCTGTCTCCAGGTCACCCCTATCTTTGGCCTATTTGGGGGTGAGGGCTTAGGAAGTAGGAGAAAAGAACCTTCTGGGGAACGCCAACAACACTCACTTGCATGCACACCCCCAGCAGGTACACACAGATTCCTAGCTCAGGTCCGTATGTCCACATGCATGTGCACTCACAGATGAACACCCGCATCCGTCCTGTTCGTTCATTTAGTCATCCAGCAAATAAATGTGTGTGGAGCAATTATCGCGCCGTGCGTACTAGGCTGGGAGCTAGCGTTACAGCCACGAGTAAGACAGACATAGACGAGTGGCCTAGCCTCCAGGGGGCTTACAGCCTAGCAGGGGAGAGAGAGAGTCCACAAATACTTACACAAGATTGCTAAAGACACTGAAATCCTAAGTGCCATGGTGGAGAAAAGTCCTCTGGACTTTAGGAAAAGAGAGTAAGGAACCCACCCAGCGCCTTCACCTAGTTAGGCAGATCACACTCTGCACAAGTGGAGGGCTGTGTCTTTGTGGAGGAAGGGGTATCTTTTTCTAATCCTCACAAAGGCACCTCATGGGCTGGCAGAGGCCTGAGATCTAGCCTAGTCGGGGGGTCAGTGTCACATCTACTACCTCATACCCAATCTCATGATGTCTCAAGGCCAATGTCAGGGTGATTCTCATTGTCATACATCCAGTCTTATGCATGTCCTAGCATGCTCTTGCTCAATCCCCCACACCCATTCAACATCACCCCCAGGCTCACCTGGGCTCCGCGCCCCTGTTACAGACATGCCTTTGACATGCCCTTGAAGGGTCCTCACAATCACACGTGAACCGTCACACGTGCAGACACAGCTCCACCACAGTGCCACATAATCCTTCACGTCCTGTTACACACACACACGACTGCTCTCACACCATTTCACCCGTATGCTCACTGCTTCACTAGAGGTGCCCACGGTCCCTCACACCCCGTTACACACACACAGAGTCTCTCGCACACACAGGCGACCACACTCCTGTTAGGCTTCTGGAGACAGGCATGTGCAGCCCCTGATCACAGCTAAATGTCAGCGAGTCCCTCTCCTCCCAGTTAGAGATGAATTGTTGCTCGGGAGATATTTCATCCTTAATGCCTCCTGCTTGAACTGGAGCATGCGTCTCCAGGAGGTTACGTTTTTCCCAATCTGTCTGCTGCCCCCCGGCTGGCTCAGGGAGCTGCCCTCCTGCCTCTCAACTTTCATGGGGGGAGAGGAGAGCTCCCTCTCCCCTTACAGCCTCTCCTCATCCTTTCCCTCCCCGACAGCTCAGCTCCTGGCAAAAGAACAAAGCCTAGGCAGGCTCTCAGGCCCCGTCCCCAGCTCCCAGCACAGGAGGTCTCCCCAGATTCCAGGGCCCATCGCCTGAGTGATGCTGGTGTGAGAGTAGACTGGTACAACCTTGCAGGAGGCCAGCCAGATAAGATGTATCTACAGCTTCTACAAGCTTCTTGCCCCGGCAATGCCATATTCAGGAACGTATGGTAGGAGATAAGCAAGGGTAGTCCAGACGGTTTGGCTTCAAGGGGCTCATCCTGGTTTATAAGAGTGAAAAATCAGAAACAACATCAACACCCTACAGGAGGGACTGGCAGTGGCAGGACCATCAGCGGAAAAGCACGCGCCCATGAACACGACGGTGTGGAAGAACGTTCAGCATCATCGGAAGGGGTTTACACATAATGTTGAGTAAAACAAGCAGGTTGCCTAAAACAGTATGTGCACCCAATGTGATGTGGGGACTGGGTGGGATCCTGAAATCAGAAAAGGACATTCGTGGGAAAACCAGTAAAAGCCAAATAAAGTCTGGAGCTCAGTGAATCATAATGTACCAGCGCTGGCTTCCTAGCTTTGACAAATGTCCCCTGGTAATGCAGGATGTTACCACTGGGGGAAGTCGGCTAAGGGGCATACGGAAACGTGCTGTACTATCTTTGTTAAGTTTTCTAGAAATCTAAGATTATTCCAAAATTAAGTTATTTAAGAAACCATTATGTGATTCCCCCATTTTGCTTTTTAAAAAAGTACATATTCATCAAGTTCTGAAAGACTACTCACCAATATGTTAACTTTAATAATATCTGAAGGGTGGGAGTACAGGCAATTTTAATTTAGTTTAATTTCGGTCATTTGATCATTTTGATAAACATATTTGGTCATTTTGATCATGTTCTTCTTTTCAGATTTATTGATATATAATTGAAATATAGCATTGTGTAAGCTTAAGGTGTACAATGTGTTGACTGGACACACTTACATATTGCAATCTGATTACCACTGTAGCATTAGCTAACCCCCCATCATATCACATTATTACCATGTCTTTTTTGTGGTGAGAACATTTAAGATCTACTCTCTTTGCAATTTTCAGGTATACAATACGCTACCGGTAACTATAACCACAATGCTGTGCATCAGATCCCCAGATTTTTTTTTTAAATAAAGGAACATGAACTACTTGTGTAATTAAAAAGCAAAACAAAACAAAAAACAAACTTGAGAAAATCCAGTGGGGATGCTGAAAGCAGCTTAACTCCAAGCCACCCCACCCAGCCTCATCAGTGCCTTGGAGGCAGTGAGCCCAGCCATTCTGGACAGTTTCTTTTACTTCTCTCCAAGCCACTAATTGGCATGACCACCCCTCGCCCCTGGAAACTCCAGAATTTCAGAATCTGCAGTTCTCTTCTTTGATCCCAATCTCCTATCCTTTGCCTCACTCTTTTCCTCCTTTCCACTGACTCATTCTCTGGTCCCTTAAACCCTCCACGTTCTCCCAGTCCATCATCCCCATCCTGGCTTTACTTCCTCTCTTTCTACCCTGGCTCCATATCAGCCATTTCAACAACGTGCCTCCTGCCATCTTGCCTACCAATCTCTAGCCTTAAGCAACGCTGCCATCCACTTTCTGGCTCCTACTCCTGGGCACACTGGAGCGGATGAAAAAACTGGCCCATTTATGCTCCCTCAACTCATGCTTCACCAGTATGCATTAAAAAATAAAAACCCTCTTTTCCTCATCTATAACTGAGTCATCATTACAATTCCACAACCGCTTCACACTTTCTCTACAAGCCTTCAACTCTAAATTGACCAAGAATATGGCGTCTGATCCTCAAATAATGTTCCCCTTTCCATCTGTCCCCAAATTCATCAGTTCATCCCAGAATTTCCCTATTACCCATCCATTTTCTTCCCTCCTGTCCCTGAGGAAGAAGAGTTTTTCCTCCTCACCAAGGATCCAATCTCTCCAGCATTTTCCAGAACTTCCTCCATTGAGCATCTTCTCCTACATCTTGTCCATCTTACTTTCCGCTCCCTTTTTCTCCCAAACTTTTTTTTTAAGATTTTATTTATTTATTTGTCAGAGAAAGAGGGAGAGAACACAAGCAGGGGGAGTGGCAGGCAGAGGGAGAAGCAAGCTCCCCGCTGAACAAGGAGCCTGACGCAGGACTCAATCCCAGGACCCTGAGATCATGACCCGAGCCAAAGGCAGACGCTTAACCGACTGAGCCACCCAGGCATCCCCCTCCCAAACTTTTTGAAGGAGAAATCACCCTAATTGCCTCTAGCTCTTTGCCATTCACTCTTCATGCAACATCCCCACCACCCTGTCATCTCTTATAGTTGCCTGTAATCTTGGCATTTCCAAACCTGCTGGCCATTGACTCTGCCCTCCTCACTGATCACTTTGCAGGATTTAATACCAATTCCCTCCCTAAAAACTTCATCATCTCTAGGTCACTAGCTTCTCTTGTTTTCCTCCTAACTTTCCAACTACTCTTTCTTAGTCTCCTCTGACTCCTCTCTCTCCTCCAACTTCCCAAATACAGAAATCTAGGATTCAGCTTCCAGTCTTGTCTTACTCTGCCCTTTGTCTGTCTCTGGCAAGCTCTCCACTCCCCTGGCTTCCATGAGCCATCTCTTTGGAAGAATCCTTAACTGACAGCTTTTTTTTTTTTTTTAAAGATTTTATTTATTTATTTGACAGAGAGAGACACAGCGAGAGAGGGAACACAAGCAGGGGGAGTGGGAGAGGGAGAAGCAGGCTCCCCGCAGAGCAGGGAGCTCGATGCGGGACTCGATCCCAGGACCCTGGGATCATGACCCGAGCTGAAGGCAGTCGCTTAACCAACTGAGCCACCCAGGCGCCCAACTGACAGCCTTTGAGTTCCTGTCTGGAATGTCCAACTTCCTGCTGAGCATCTCTGAGCTGATGTCCCAGGACACCTCAAACTCACCATAACCACAATCATCTCCACCCCCTAGCCCAAACAAGCTCTGCCTTTAGACTTCCACCATTCTTCCCAACAATCAAGCTGAACACCCAGGAGTCACTTGGACTACCCCCCTCTCCTTCATCCCCCACCCCCACAAATCCATTCACCTGCCAGGTCTGACCACTTCTGCATTAGCCCTGTCTCTTGCCCACACTCCTTTGTGTTCTACCTTCTGTGCCCCCACCCGCCCTCACCAATCCTAGCAGAGTAATAGTCCACAGCCTCTAAAGCTGGAGTGACCATGTACTTTACAATTCAAATCTGGATGCTTTTGAGAATAAAAAGGGGCTCTGTAAAGTAATAATAATAATAATAATAAACTTTAAGAATAAAAATAATAAGGGCACCTGGGTAGCTCAGTCGGTTAGGTGTCTGACTCTTGATTTTGGCTCAGGTCATGATCTCAGGGTCCTGAGATTGAGCCGGGCATCAGGCTCTGCTGCTTCTCTCCCACTCTCCATCCCTCTGCCCCTCCCCCAACTTGTACACTCTCTAAAATAAATGAATAAAATCTTTAAAAAAAGAATAAAAATAATTACAGTGGGGCAAAAGGCATAAATTGGAACTGCCCTGGGCATAGGGTCATCCTCCCAAAAGTACACGTGTGTTCACATCCCTTTCCTGCTCAAAAACCTCCCGTGACTCCTATTGAATTAAGTTGACATTACATTGGCATTCAAGTCCTGCCTTTTAGCCTCTATCCCAGGCACCCCACTCTCCTAATAAGCAGAACTCCTCAGTGGTCCTTGAACATGACTTGTGCTATCCCAGTCCTACACTTACTTTCATTCTCTTCCTTTCTTCAGGAAGTCCTTGTTACCAACACTGCTCCCCAAATACCATCTTATTTCAAGACCCAAACCACCAAATGCCCCCCATGAAGTCTCCCCTCATCCTTTTCTCGCACCTCTCTTGTAGCACTCTGCACTTTGCCCTTTGTATGATCTTATTTCTACTCTTGGATGTATCAACGATGCTGATCTGTGGCTGCATGAGGCCCCGCTCCCCGCCAGCTCTTTGGCTGGGCAGCTGCTTTCGATGTGGCCTGGCATTTAAAAGATGAGCTGGGCCAATCCCATTTCTTCTGGGAATTCGAACTATGAAATATGGAGAGACTAGAGCAGTTAGCCGAGGTGATGCAGAGAGAGACTCAGAGAGGCCGGCTGGTCAAGTGCAAGTCACGGTTATGAGAAATTATGAGGGAATCCAGGAAGCTCTTGATGCCACACAGAGGTCAGAAGCAGTTATGAGCTGGGGCGCTGGAGGCCGCCCTGAGTGAGGGTCCTGACTCCTCCACTTCCTGGCTTGAACCTGGGGCAGGATACCTAACCTCCCTGAGCCTCAGTGTTCTCATATGTAAAATGGGGTTATGATACTCACTAACTCATAGTGTTCTTGAGAGGATTTACTGAGATAAGCATGGAAACCAATGTGGTGGGCATTTGGCATGTGTTCAGAACTTGCTAGTTATCATTCCTCTTCCCCCTATAATAATAATAATAATAATAATAATAATAATTACATTAATATTAATGAGGAGAGAGACCCTATGGAGTGCCTTTCCACCTTATTATGAAAAGGAAGTTGGTCCCCAGAGCTGCCTTGGTCCCTGCATGCTTTCTGGGCCCAGTTGCATTGCCAAGCCATGTGCTTCGATACAAAGGCCCTCCTTTTTCTTGGGATTACTCAAGTGTACCTCTGTTTCTTGCAAACAGAAGGACACCTGCCCAGATTCTTGTCTTCCTCTTGCATCTGGACTTGAGCTCCTCACAGTTCAGTATACTGAATGTTCTACCTCAATATCCTGCCTGGGCCTTGAACATAGCTGATGCTTATTTCTTGATGAATGAATGAATGAATGAGTGCATAAGATTCTAAGTCCTCTCTAGGGAACCTACAGAAAGGCTATTTTTAGAAGACTCAGAAATCAGGCGCCTGGGTGGCTCAGTTGGTTAAGCGACTGCCTTCGGCTCAGGTCATGATCCTGGAGTCCCTGGATCAAGTCCCACATCGGGCTCCCCACTCGGCAAGGAGTCTGCTTCTCCCTCTGACCCTAACCCCTCTCCTGTGCTCTCTCTCATTCTCTCTCTCTCTCAAATAAAATAAATAAATAAAATCTTTAAAAAAAAAAAAAAGAAGACTCAGAAATCCATGGGGCATGTGGTGGGGGAAAGTCAGCCCCCTGGTTCATGGCTTCAGCCCTCAAAGCAAGAAAGGAGGGAAGCCAGGATGAGGATCCCCTCCCTGAATTCTGGCTTTACCCACATGCTGCCAGGCCTTGCCTCCTCCTTTCCTCACTCCCTCCAAGCCCAGGATGAGGGGCAGTAGGGTCACAGGAGGGAAAACTGAGGGAAGAGATCTGGCAGGTCAGGTTGCCAGCCTGCTGAAACAAAGCGGGTCATCGTTTACCAGGCCCGGCCCCCTCCCCTGCCCAGTCTCATCCACTCCACTTCTCCTGTATCGCAAACCCCAGTCACACTCACATCTTTCCACAGCCTTACCTCACCATGCACATTCTTATGTCTTTGTACATGCTATTCCTCCCCCTTCAAACGCACTTCCCTGCCTGCCTTCACGTCCAGTGGAAACTCTTACCGGTCTTTTAACACCTGGCTCAGAGCCAGCTCCTGTTGGAATCTTCCCTGGACCTCCCAAGCAGGATTAAATACTCCTGCTCTGTGCTTCCAGTCCCTGTGGAGATGCTTATGAGCCCTTTTACCAATTACCCGTGTATTTGTCTGTCTTCCCCTGCGAGGGTCTCAACGACAGGAATTATGTCCTATTCATCATTGTGCCCCCAGTGCACAAATGCAGCAAAGGACGTGGCATATAGTAGGCTTTCACTAAGTGTTTGTTGACTGACTGTATGAATGTACGAATCGATGAATTCAGTTTCTCCCAGCTCTGGGAGCCCTGGATCCTGCTGTTTTCTCCTCTTCTCTAGCTGTCTTGGGCATTTCTTGAAGACTTCTACAGTCTCATCATGATTTCTCCCAAAGGTACCACTACTCATCCCCAGTCCTGAGCAACATCTGATGTCCACCATGCAGGATACTACAGGGTTATGGATCTGGAGCAATTCAAGACCAGAAATTCGGGGTTTAGGTACTGAGCAGGGACCAGGGGAGAATGAGGACAAAGTGGGGCAGGCTGGGGACTTGAATGTCTTCATGGCCATTTGGGCCCTGGGGGGTGGGTCCAGGCTCTCCCTCCCAGGCAGGCCTCTGACTGGGCTGCTGGGCAGGGCTGCCACTTGCCTGCCCTCCTATCTCCCCGAGCCCATGGCTGAGCGGCTGGCAGAGGCAGCACTGGGCCAGCCCGAGCAGACAGCCTTGCGCGATTGCTGGCTCCAGGCCTCCCAGCCCAGCTTGTAGCTCCCCCCAGAGTGGCGGGATTGATTGGCTGCAGCCGGAATGGGCACCAGTCTCCCTGGCTTGGACAGAAACGGGGCCATCTGTTACACCTCTAGTTAAAAGTACATAAAGTTGAGCATTTGTGCGCCGACAATACTACCCCTGACACCCTCCGCGCGGCACAGCGCTCCGGCTCCTTGGCAGGCTTGCACTCGGCGACAGGCCGGCAGAGCAACGCCTACGCGCTGGCTGCCACCTCCGCAGCCAGCGCGGCTCCGCCCTCCGGCCGCCGGCCCGGCTGGGTTCAGCCTGAAAGCCGAGATCCCACCTGTATCGGAGGGCGGAGGGAAGGACAGGGAGTAGGGGCAGGGTGCAGAGCGGTGGGAGACTTCTGCCCCAGTTCAGGGGGCCTGGGCTGCAGATGAAGCCAGACTTCAGGTTCTGATTTGGGAGGACCCGGGACAGCTGCTCACGCCAGGCTGGAAGGGGCGGCCTTCAGGTGGGCCCAGGCCAGCTCCCGGCTCATGGCAGGTCTTGGGTTTCCCGGCCCCACCCGATCAGAAGAGTCTACCTTGTTACCCAGGGAGCTCACGCACCTGGAGTGTGGAGCCCCGTGGTGGCATCTTCCACTCACCAAGAGGACAGCTTTGGATGAGGCTGGGTTCTGGACTTTGGTCTTCAGTTGTGAGTTGTACACCCTGATTTCTGAGTCCCAGTTTCCAGTTTCCGGCTTTGGGTCTGGACGTTCAAGGCATTCCACAGATGTCTTTCCCCACCTATCTTCCTCTGGTGCCGGCTCTGGCTAGGCCAGCCTTGCCTACTCCGAAACTGTTGCAAGCAGTCATGCTCTGCCCTTTTGCTCCAGCTGCCCTCTCACTCCAGCCTGGAACGTTCTATTTCTTCCTGCCAAACTCTCCATTCTTCCTACCTTTTAAGGCCTCACTCCAGTCCCAACTCTGCCACGCAGACTTCTCCCCACTGTGGCCCCCCCAGAGGCCTCCTCCCCCACCTGAATGGTTTCTCCTGAGGCTTGTCCAGGGTGAAGCTTGAGCTCTTCCTGCACGGGCAGAGCTGTGCTGGCCCTTGTCTCCCCCACAGACTAGAATAAGCCTGGGCACACAATGTGGCAGGAAGGTCTCTAAGTGCTTGCCTGAACTCGGCTCAGCTGTGGGGGAAGGAGGACAAGGACAGCAGAGTGGTACTGGCTCTCCCCATGGCCACCCTCATGGCCTTGCTGGTCAGAGCCCAGGGAGCATCTGGTCAGCTTTCGATACTCGTTTACTCCTGTGTTTGTTCAATGCGTATTTATTAAACACGTGCTATGTGCCTCATTCTGTGAGGGACATGGAATAGGAGAGGGAACGGTAAAAAAAATGAGATTAGACACAGTGCTCATCCTTCAAGAGTTTACCGTTAGTAAAGGCCACGAGATGAGTCCAAATAATCACTATAATGCAATGAACCAACCCGAATCAACAGAAGTGCCCTTTGTCTTCTGCAACACTACACTCTCAGAGCAGATAAGGACCCAGAAGGTCAGAGACTCTGATATCCCATCCTTGGCCAAAACACATTTATATGCGTTACATGGGATAAAGAGGTAAAGCTCTTACATGGCACAAAGGGAGTAATCGTAAAATGATGATGACGATGACAACAATAAAATGGTGACTATTAGCCTTCTCTGCAGGTGCTAAGCCCTACTTGTATACGCCACCTGTTGGGGGAAGCTCACTCCCACGCAAGGCAGCTCATTCCATTGTTTTCACTTTTACCCTTCAGAAAGCCATTCACAAGGATAAGCTGAAGTCATCCTATCTCCACTCAGCAATTCGTGGTGGTGATTCCACCCCTGGGACCACACAGCAGAGCTGGGACTAGGGTGAGGCAAACGAGGTGCCTGAGCACAGAATTGAAGTACACAACACCGAGACCCAGTACCCCTTCAATCCTTGCCCCAGGCACCTCACTTGTCTCCCCCTAGTCCCAGCCAGGCCACACAGTGAGTTTGCACCCTGCTCCCCCAGCCAGCCCCGGGTGGGAACGGTCAGACTTTTCAAGTACCCTTAGCCTCCACACAAGCTTCCACCAGCAGCCTACAGTACGTGGGGTGACCTGGTACAGCCCCAAAGATGAGGTGATGGGGGCAGAGGAGGACTGAGAATCATGGGAGGGTATTAGTCCTAACAGGGGGACTTACCTGCCCGCTCCACTCCTTTCCTGCACGACACCTTCTGGCCTGGCCTCGTTGTCCCCAACCCTCCCCCCACAGCACTGGTACAAGGGCCTAAGTAAGGCTGGTATTCCCAAATCTGGGCCCGAAAAGAACCCAGGCAGTGGGCTCTAAAGGACATTGGGCAGTGAGCCTGGATACGGAAATTCATGTGACTGATTCTCCTTCTCATGTGCATCCCCAGGTAGGTATGTGCGTAGTTAGAAAGCAGACATATAAAGCTTATAGGCCATGGAAAACACTGGAGGATGGGGAAGGGAGAGGGGGAAGGTAGGGAGTGGGAGGGCTAGGGGAGGAAGGGAAGGAAGCAGAGTCTGAAGACAGTGTGACCCACCGGTGCTACATTCCGGCTGGGTCACCTCAAACAAGCCACTTGACCTGAGTCTCAATGCACTAGCTGTAAATTGGACTACAAAGACTGCTTGCCTACCTACAGGGAGGACCACAGGAGAGCCCACTGCCACAGTCCAAGATCTCTACTTCATTGAGTTGCCTTCACCATGGCTGCGGGGCAAGCTCAGAAACACGGAAACCTTCTGGGCTCTGCTCAAGCTGGAGTTGCACTCTGCTCCCCAGCCCGGGTTCAGCTTGAGGGTCTGTGTTGCCTAGAACCACTTTTGTGGCAGCCCCCCTATTTCTCTATGGCTCTCTTCGGCCCCATCTCGACAAATCCTTGCCTTTTTTCCTTCCTGTTTCTAAAGCCCTGTCCACCCTCAAGGCCTCTTCAGCCTCCCAACGAAGAGCCCTGAGAGGAAAGCGGTTATGGACTAATCGGGTTCCACCCCGCTTCCCAGGCACAAACCAAGGCCCACAGTCAGTTAGGAAGGCGGGGGGAGGAGGGGGGCGGGCTCGGACTCGGTTCTTCCGAGGCCCTCCCCCCAGGCTGCGGCCCGAGGGGCCACGGAGCCACCGGAGGATGAGCGCCCAAGCGGGACGGGCACGGGGCGCTCACGGTCGGCGCGGGAAGCACCCGGCCGGGGCCTGCGCTTCCCCCGGGCCGCCAGCAGCAGGCGCTGTGGCGGCGGCGCCCTCAGTACCCGAGCATTAACTTCAGAAGAGCTCACACTAATATCCCTGGCTGTGTGGAAACAGCGTTTTATTAAATGCTTCACACAGATTTGGTATAATAAAGATGAATATATTATATCCTTTGCCTCCCCCAGAGTGAGACAATAATAAGAGAGGAAAAAAACCAATAAAGTGAAACATAAATACAATATAATGGGACTTGTGCCGAGGGACGCATGGCCTGTCGGGGCTGCCACGGGGCGACCCTGCAGCGGGAGCTCAGGACGGGTCGCTGGGGAGCCGGATTCCAGCCCTTCCCTGCCCAGCCAGGGGTCCCCAGGCGCCAGCTTCCAGCCTGCCCACCTCTGCTCCCCCACAGACAGTTCCACTTCTGCAGCTAGGAGGACCCTACCTCAGAGAGGCGCCTCTGGAGAGGGTGAAAGAGTGGGGGGATCGTCTGGCCATACCTCTGCCCTGAGCCGTGTGCCTTCTTCCTGGCGCTCCTTCTCTCCCTCGGTCCAGGACTTCCGGGGGCGTAGCCCCCCCTCCCCCACCCGCGGGGACAGACAGACTCTTGAGCAGATGGATAGATTCGCGGGGGGGGGGGGGCTGGAACTCGGGGAGCGATGGCTTCTACTTTGGCCCTGCCACGGCCACCTCCCAGGCTCGGCTTTGGAGAAATGCTGCCCTCCCTGTCCTGTCCCAGATGCACTGCAGTAACCTGTCTGAAGTCCCTCACTGGGTCTTATTTCCATCCTTCTCTGGGAGCCGCCAAACTCGTTTACCTAAAAACAAGAATTTCAAAGCTTTCCCAGCACGGAAAAAAGGGAACACTTGGAGATTCAGCCCGACCCCTCCACGCTTAGGTCGCAGCCAGCCCTGAGAGGCTCAATTCACCTGTCCAAGGCAGACTGCCGCTTAAACTCAAGAGTGCCTGAAACTGGATTTGGGTTGGAATCCCACCTGTGGCAATGACCAGCTGGAGGTGATCTTAACCTCAGTTTCCTCTTTGGTAAAACCAAGACCTGGTGAGGATTGGAGAGGTTTCTAATGCCTGGCACCCTACCAGCTGTAAAAGACAAAAATAAAAAGCAGCTACCAGCTGCTCCTAAATATTCGTTAAAATAAATGGCCATTCCAGACCTAGAATTCTCCCCAACCTCACTTCCTCCTTAGGCCCCAAAGCAGGCAACCCCTTTTCCCAAATGAATTAAAAGGCTTAGTCTCCCATCTCTCTACCTAAATCTCCTGACTTTTGCCCCATCAAAGTTCAGAGAGGTTAAGAGACTTACCCAACGTCACACAGCGGGCCTGGAGTGGAGTTGTCTGAGGTCATGGTGCCATCAGCCCTCTCACCTGCCTCTACAAAGACACTCAGGTGGCCCTGCTGCAGAAGGTGTCGGAAATTTGGCCGTTAACCCAACGTTTCAGCCGAGGACTGGAGAGAGGCACAGTAAGCTCAGGCCTCCCCAGGGCCCAGAGGCTGGGGCTGAACTCACCTCACCTAACGAAAAAAAACGAATGAGAAAGAAATACCTAGCAGCAGAGGCAAGAGGAAGAGGAGGAGGAAGCCTCCGCGGAAGAAGATTGGTGCGGGTGCCCGGTGGGCCAGAGGGGAAAGGAGCTGCCTTCCGCCCACGCCACCGGGGCTTCTGGTCTGGCTGCCTGGACCACCAGTGAAGACCAGACTGGGGGCCTTGCCTGCAGGCAAGCGGGGCTCCAGGAGAGCCAGCGGGGCCAGTGTGAGAGTCTGGGCCCGAGGTTCAGCACGCAGGGGTAGGGAGGGGGCTGCAGGGAGGATGGGGTGGGCCTAATGGAAGTGAAGGGGCGTCGGAAAGAGCTGGAGGAATTAAGCGTCGGACGTTTGGAGCCCAGGGGCTTGTGGGAGGTAGAATAGCCAAGGGGAGCCGGTTTCTCTCAAACGAAATAAGGCTGCAGGCGCTGCGCACTGAGCAGCCTGGGGCTCCCTTCCCTCCCCCCCCTCCCCACCACCTTTTCCGAGAGCGCTGGGCCCCAGCCACACCGCGGCTGGACGTGGCAGAAACTGGATCCGGGGGTCCGAGAAAGGCGAGGACAGAGGCCGGGGAACCTGGGCTCCTGCGGCTTCCCTGGAGCTTCTTCGCTCGGATCGAAAGGAAAATCCCGGCCCGCTGAAGCAGCCTCGGGGCGTCCAGGCTCGGAGCACAGGCCCGAACCAGCCTTCTTCCCTTTGCTCCGAGCCAAGCCGCCCACATTCTTCCGTGCGGTTGGGCCCTGCCGCAGCTCGGTTCCCCGCGGGCCGACCCCCCGCGCCCCTTGTTCGGCCTTGGTTCTGCCGCCTGAGTTCTCTTGCCCAGGCTCTTGAGAGCGGCTTAGCTGGAAACAGCGCTGCCCGGCAGGCGGCCCTCTGACCTTTGGCGGACGGAGGAGCTCGGGGACCCGGGAGTCTTCTGGGCCTTCTGGGGCTTGGCCCGGCCGAATCCACGATAGGAGCAGGCAGGGGGTCTTTACCTGGCTCCCCGCGTCCAGCGCGTTAGTGACCCCCTCCCCTCAGCGGGAAGGCGAGGGGCTGAGCTGGCGGCGGCACTAACGCAATGAGCCCCCGCACGGCTGCTGAATTATTCAGGTACAGTTTATTACGAGAGGCCTGACTCAGGCCTTTCCTGGGCCGCCTAGCCGCCGCGGCCCGCTCCGGGGCCTCCCTGCCTTTCCTGGCTTGCGTTTCTCCTTCTAGCCCCCTCGCCCTCGCCCAGGCCGGCCTGCAGCCTGGTGCGCCACGGGCCGGGAGACTCCTGTGGGAAGGGTGACACCGACCAGCATTAGCGGCTTTGCTCCACCCAGGAGTTCCTGGGCCAACTAGGTTAGTAAGAGAGAGAATCAACTGTGGGTAGCAAGGAGAATGGGTAGTCCAGGAGCAGCGAGGGCGGGGGGGGGGGGGGGGGGCAGCCTCTCTCCAACTCCCCCCCCCAACCCCCTGCAGCCCCTAACAGCCATCCCAGGAACCCACCAGCCCCTGCCGCAGGCTGCAGACCTAATGGGGGTGCACAAGGGAGCAAGGATTTCACTCCCAACCTAGCAGCTTGCTGCTCAGGCCACAGAGGGAGGAAGTAGAGGGGGCACTCTGGCTCCCCTGCTGGGTTGCCGCTTCTGGCCTCTGGCTTGGCTGTTACTCTTGCCTGGAAAGTGGTCCTGGCTTCCGCACCTACCCAAAGGCTCCTGGTTTTTTTAAAGCTCAATTCAAATGCCACCTCCACTGGGACGGCAACTGACTTCTCCCACTTATCCTTTCCTCTCTTCACAGTCCCCTGGGCTACTGGGGTGAGGATGTCTGTCCCCTGCCACTCCTGCCTGCCCGTCACCCTCCTTCTTCTGTCTGTTCTTCCTCTCTGCTTCTGGGCCCAAAACATGATGGGGGCTCAATCCTGTAGAGAGACAGACAGACAGAGAGAGAGAGAACAAACTCCATTCCTGAATCAGGCCACACCACAGCTGGGTCCAGAACCCAGGACCTCCCTCCTCCCTCCACAGCCAGCAAGCATTACAGAATGAGGTCTCTGTGCCCCTCTGTGCGTGTTGGAGGTATGAACAGCAGGGGTGCCTCACACATCTGCACACAGCTGGCAAAACAATGCACCTACCCTTCCCTCACACCCCTAGTCCTCTCCCTGGGGCCCAGGCTGAATAAAGTCCTTCCTGGCTCTCTCTTTCGTCTCTTATTATTCCTTTAGTTTATTTATTCGACAAATGCATGAAGAGCCCTTGGTATATGCCAGGCTGGCAAAGGCCATGGGGAGGAGATCCACAGCCAGGTGGAGAGAGGGGCAGAAGGACAGACAGACAAACCAGCAAGTTCCTGACAAACTGACAGATTCCAAGGCGGGTGTGCTAAGGAGCACAGAGGAACTGAACAGGCCAGGGAAGTTGCCCCAGCTGAGCACTAAAAACAGAGCAAAAGGTACAAGGAAGGGAAGTGATAGAGACCCTTCTGATGCCGGCTGAGGGGAGCAAAGGCTTGGGACCAAAAAAGAGGGATGTTCTGGAGGCTGCACAGTATGGTCACATGGGTCATGAGCACCTCCCGGGAAGTGTCTCTTCCTGTCTCTACCTGTCTTTATCACTAAGTGGTCTGTCTCTGCCCCGCCCATTTCCAAAGGGTACCTACACCCCCCCACACACACCACCCAGGGCTGAAGTGCCTGGAAGAAGTTGACTCGTGTGGTGGGCCCACCCTCTCACAGGCTCTGGAGTTCAGTTCACAAAAGAAATGGGTGGGGGAGAAGCAGGAGGGGGTGCTCTCCAAAGCAGTGCCCTAGCCACAGTCCCTGCCCCACCTCTCTTTGCCAGATGAGGTCCTAGGGCCAGTGGCCACCGACAGCAGGGCAGGTCCATAAGCAGACTTGGAGCCTGGCCGGAATTTTGGTGCAGTCGGCTCCCTACTCCCCAGGCCTACAGGGAGGCAGCCTCCCTCCCCCTTCGCCTATTGGCCTGCTTCTGGTCTTAAACTTTTCTGGATCTCCAACCCTTTTGGAGACTCCAACGTGTTATGTAATATCACCCCTGGAAAAATGTGCCCACTTGCGCTCACACACATAATTCTACACACAATTTCTGGGATCTGCAGAGCCCCTGAAGCCCATTCAGAGAGCCCCGGGAGGGGGGTGCTCTGGTTAAAACCCCCATGGTTCTGGGATTACACTTAGAGTCAGAACAAACAGTCTTCAAATCCTAATTAATCCAAAACAGGCTGTGTGACTTTGGACAGGTTACTTAACTTCTCTGGGACTCATTTTCCTTATATATAAAATTGGGGTGACAGCAGTAACTACTACCTCACAGGGTTGTGAGTAATAAATGAAATGAATAAAACTCTTAGCCTGAAGCCAGGTACACAGTAAGGGCTTATGGTGTTTATTGTCATGGTTATTGTTGTTGTTCCTGCTGACGGTGGCCCAGGGCAGAATATAAAAACCAAGTGGGCAGTCCTGGTTCAGCCAGGGAGGCAGGAGGCCATCTATCGGAGTCTACTTCTATAGCAGAAGAAACACGCTGAATTCCACAAGGAGTGTGAGAGTAGCAGGTCCCTGGCGGACAAAAGTGATCCCAATTGGTGGTCAAGTTAATTCCTTTCAAGCAGTGTCAGAACCTTTCTTTCTAAGGGGACCTCTGGCCTGAGGGCCATTGCTGGTGCTTACACAAATAATCTGGAAACAAATGGGGCTACCAAAACAATCTGGATTAAAGCTGATGGAGCATTTGGGGGTTTACTTGAATTATGCTCTTATGCTAAGGAATAACTCATTTTGTTTGGGTCTACAGGGTCCCCTTATCCTGGCAATTCATGCAATGCTCTTTCCCTCCTCTTTTGTCTGAAATATTCACTAAAGTAAGGGGAAAACAGATTTTTGCTACACTAAGCCCCTCCCCTTCCACTGAAGACAGAATAAGACTGGACCCTGGTGGCAGAGGCAGCACGCAGGAATTCTTCCGGAGTCAGGATACAGTCCAGACCAGGCTCTGAAGACAGGCATTCCCTGGGCAGCAGACTCCAGGGACCAACTGCTTCGGCTTCATGGGAGATGACACTGGCTCAGCTGACTGGGGGTGGGAGGCCCCAGAGCGTCTTCCCCACCCAGCACTGGATCCCAGGAAGGGGCTTGGGCAGGATAGAGTCTTTCCCCCACCTCCCTCCCCCCCACTGCCCCTGAATTACTCCCCTAATTTTCATCATCTCCAGAACTCCTGGCGGGGGGGAACAGTCAAGGCCCAAGCCTCCCCCCTCCATAATACACAGTCATTTATACTCCATTCGATCAACAGAAACTCATTCAACCTGTACAGGGAGGGCACCAGGTACCTGCCTGCCTGCACAGGTCTGGGGTGGATGGACTCCCCAGATCAAGGTCCCTGCCCTCGAGGATCTCCCTGTCTAGGAGGAGACGGAGTGAGTCTGACTGCGAACCCAAGATACAGCCCCTGCTCTGCTGGAGGGGTATGGGAAGCCAGTAGATCTGGGTGTCTAGGAGTTCAGAAGATCCTAGTGGCCCACACACTGGGGTCTGGAGTGGGGAAAAACTGCAGGGTTGGGAAAAGGTCAGTGGGACAGTTGGCCTGGTTTTTGAACATAGCCTGGATGAGGCAATAGAAGTAAGGGACCCTAAACAAGGGTGGGTGGCGCCATATGCCCTCTTAGCCCCCAGCTGTGCCTGCTGGAGCTGTTTTGCTGGGAGTCCAACCAATTAGGCTAAAAACAAAGCCTTCCAATTGGGCTGCAGGAAAAAGAGGTTTGGCCACGGTGGGTCTAGAGGTAATATAGCAGATGATTGTGGAATGTCCTGTCCACTTTGACATGATGTGGCCGAAGACTAAAGATCCCCGGAAACAGGGCCCCCTTGAAGGAATTCTATGCTCTTGCCCCTCTGCTCCCCAATTCACATTCCTCACCTTCCTGGCAGTGTCACAGTAATTCTGAACTCCACTGTTCCTGAGGGACTGGGAAAGGGACAACAGCAAGGTTGTCCTTAAGATACCATCCTGCAGACCAATAGCAGGTGCAGACAAGAAGAATGGCAGAGGGTTAGGGATGGAGCTCCTTCCAGGGTAGGGACTCAAGAGTTGCTGTTCCCTGATCTGGAGAGGCCTCCTCTCTAGCATGGGGGATGCGGATTGCCTGAGGCTCTGGGTCTGGGCTTTTGGGGTTATGGCAGGAAAGGGCTGGGGGGCGGGGAGGTGCAGAGGCTGAGGCAGGATCCTGAGAGCAGGAAGTTAGAGGAGAGGGCAGACCCCTCCCGTCCGAAGCTTCCAAGCCAGCAAAGGTCATCAGGCTCCCGGGCCCCTTCTCCCTCAGGTCCCTCTCCACCTCTCTCAACTCTGACCCCACTGTTGCTGGGCCCAGCATCCCCTCGTGGCTTCAGAGCAGCGCGGATGCACTCGAGATAGGCCTGCTTTGAGGACAGTTCTGCCGCTCTGGGGGAACTGAGAATCCCACTCTCCCCATTCCTGCCTCTGAGCACCTGTCCTTGCAAATGCAGGAAAGAGGGTGAATAACTCTTCCCAATACTCCCGAGCAGGGTGAGGGCAGGCACTGGGGTCCCAAACAGGAATCTTTTCTTGGTCACTGTCCCTTTTCTCTGGGGGAGCTGCAAGCCATGTTCCAAACAAACAACTAAACAGGAGATAAAGAAACCAATCTCTGCTGTGCGGAGGCCCCTATGCCGGAGCTGGAGGCATCCTGGGAGAGAACCTGGCCCCGTCCCCTGCCCCGCAGCCCAGCTTGGCTTCCTCCCTCTCTGGGGCAGTATGAGGGGGTCCAGAAGCCCAAAGGTCCTATTCTCCCACCCTAACCTCTAGGCTGGGCCACAGTGCCCTGCACTGGCCTCTCTGGGCCCTTCTCTTGACTAAGCAGGGCTACCAGAGCGCACTGTCTGCCCAGGAGTTTACAAACAAAGCCAGGAAAAGGGCTGAGGCTGTATGAGGGGAGGGAAAGAGCTCCCTTGGCTCCAGCCCCTCTTGCTCCCCTCCTTTCTTCAGGGGCAGACGGGCAAAATTAGGTGGTGGGGCCAACGCCCCCATACAAACCAGGGGAGGGAAACAAGAGTAAAAAGAGCCTGGGGGTACAGCCCCTTTGGGTGCCTCTAGGGAATGAAAGACATAGGTAGGGTTCAAACACGCCTAAATACCCACAGGTTACATATGTTTACACAAATAAACACATTGCGAACCCCACACAAATGTACATACTCAAAAAACGTAAACATTCAAATAGCGATGCGCACAAATGCTTGCCTGATGTACGCAGAGTCGGGCCCATAGGGTTCCCAGCCCCCAGTCCGACTCGAACCCGGCTTCCCTGCGGGTTCCTGGGAGCGCAGCCCCAGCCTTGGCCCGGCCCCCTCCGGGCCCCCGCCCCGCATCCGGAACAGCTGGAGTCGGGCGGTGTACTGGAGCCCGGCGCTGGGCTGGGCGGGGCCGGCAGCGGGGCCCCGGCCGGGGCCTGGGCAGAGCTCAGCGGGGAGGCCCCGAGCCGGCCCCGTTAGCCCAGGCAACCGGCCCGGCTGCCCGGTCGGGCGCCGGTCACCAGGCGGTCCCGTGGCCCCAGTCGGCCGGGAGAGCCCTGGCCCGAAGAGTGTGCAAGACCGCCGGAAGAGGTAAGGTTGTCGCTTCGGGCTCAGGCCGGTGGAGAGGGGCCTGGAGCCACCAATAACTCCCCCCTCCGCCTCTCGGCTGGGGAAGACTGAGTCCTCTGGCTGACCCCCTCCCCTCAACCCCTGGGATCCTCCACCCTGTCCCGTGTCGCCTCACCCAGGGCTGCAGTACCCACACGGACCTCCCGCGGGCCAGCCTGGAAGCTGCAGATTCCCTCTCCCCAGGCGCATGGACCAAGGCCGGGGGTGACGGACAAGGAGGGTCGAGGGGTAGGGACGCTGGGTCCTTGATCTCAGCTCGGCAAAGTCCGCACTGGGCGGCGGCGGGGCCCACCCAGGCTCCTGGTCTTACCTGGCCCGCGCGGCGGCCGCGTCCCTCTCCGGCTGGGCTCACGCCGCCCTTCTCGGGCGCCAAATCCCGGGTCGGAGAGCCTGAGACCTCCGGGCCAGCGCTGCCATCGCAGGCAGGCCGGCGGGAGGCGGGTGCGCCGGGAGCGAGGCTCGCAGTTTGGGGTGGGGGTGGCGGCTTTTGAGTCGCCCGAGGTTCGGGTGCAATAAAGGCGCCGCTAATGTAATTTACAAACAGCTCGGGCCGAGCGCGGCGCAGCGCCCGGACTGACAGGCGCATTAGGCAGGCTAATTCCAGCCGGCTCCTCCTACCCCCGGCCCGCTAATTAATGAGCTTCCCAACTTAGAGCCGCCTGCATTGGACAGACAGAGAGTGAAAGAGAGGACGAGGGAGAGGGAGAGAAGGAGAGAGACGGGGGGGAGCAGAGAAGAGAGAAGAGAGAGAGGGAGGGAGAGAGAGAACAGGAGGAGAGAGAACAGAGGGAAAGAAGAGAGAGGAGAAAGGGAGAAAGGAGAGAGAAACAGGGAAGTGCCGTTGCAGATAATTGATTACTCCTCGATCAAGGCTAACTTGTTAGCAATAGTCAATTGCCCCATCTCTCCGCCTCCCCTCGCAGTACGGGCTCGGCGCCCTCGCCTCGGCTTTTCCAACTGCCGCCGCCAGGACCCGGGGCCAGGAGCCGCCGCGGAGCCACCTGACACCTTTAAATAGCACCGGGGCTGGCGAAACTGGAGCCCCGCGCGGCGCGCCCCGGCTCGGGCCCCGGATTGCTGGAAGCCCCGGCGGCAGCGGCGCCCGCGTCAGCGCCCTCCTCCCGGGGCCCCGTGCGGCTCTGCTCGCCTCTGCCGCTGCGCTAATCGGCCCCGCGCCCGGTCCGGCGCCTGGCCCGGCGCGGCCTCCTTCCCGCCCGCCGCTGCCGCCCACCCGCGCCGCTCGGCGCCCGAGCTGCCCGCGGGCTGGGTCCCCGCGGCCCGAGCCGCCCCGGCCGGGCCCCCAAACAAGGCCGAGATGACTTCCAAGGAGGATGGCAAGGCGGCGCCGGGGGAAGAGCGGCGGCGCAGCCCGCTGGATCACCTGCCGCCTCCCGCCAACTCCAACAAGCCGCTGACTCCGTTCAGCATCGAGGACATCCTCAACAAGCCTTCTGTGCGGAGAAGTTACTCGCTGTGCGGGGCGGCGCACCTGCTGGCGGCCGCGGACAAGCACGCGCCGGGCGGCTTGCCCCTGGCGGGCCGCGCGCTGCTCTCGCAGACCTCGCCGCTGTGCGCGCTGGAGGAGCTCGCCAGCAAGACCTTTAAGGGGCTGGAGGTCAGCGTCCTGCAGGCAGCCGAAGGTAGGCGCCGCCGCTGGGTTCCCCTGCGCCCAGCACCCCACGACCCGCTCCCGGTGCCCCACTCTTTGTGCCCTGTGCCTCTGCCCGCCTCCTCCCGCGCCTGCCGTCAGGGCCCTCCAGCCCAAGCCGCTGCCGCTGGGAGTGGAAATGAGTGGGACAGGACCCAAACCCTATGTCCTAGGGACCTCTGGATAGGCCAGAGTCGAGTGACCCAGGAGGGATGGCGGGAACCCAAGATCTCTCCGCAGTTTGCCTGCTCTGCTTGGCTCCCTCCCGTTCACAGTGGCCTGGGCGCTCCTCGCCCTGTTCCTGGGTTGGAGAACGGAGAGCCTTTCAGCTAGGACTTTTTATGGGTAGGGATAGAATCGGGGTGATTGGGAAGAGGTGTAGAATCAACATTCACCCAGCAGTCGGGGCGTCCCTGTCTGGCTCCGTTGTGCTCTAGCGACCTCGGGCCTTTCAAATCAACTCCTAGGTGGGGAGCAGAGACTAAAACAATTTTTCCTAGAGACTTCCGGTAGACAGGAGCGGGGAGGAAGGTTTGCCTTAGGCGAGGCTTGCCCTAGTCGGGGAGGCCGAATCAAATCCGAGAAGGGAACTGCAACAGACCTCAGGCCGGAAGGGCCTGGGTGGGGTGAAAGAGAGCCCGGGTGTGGTCTCCTCTCCCCCGGCGCAAGCCTATACCTATGGTTTCCTCGCAGGCCGCGACGGGATGACCATCTTCGGGCAGAGGCAGACCCCCAAGAAGCGGCGAAAGTCGCGAACAGCCTTCACCAACCACCAGATCTACGAGTTGGAGAAGCGCTTCCTCTACCAGAAGTACCTGTCCCCCGCCGATCGCGACCAAATCGCGCAGCAGCTGGGTCTCACCAACGCTCAGGTCATCACCTGGTTCCAGAATCGGCGTGCCAAGCTCAAGCGGGACCTGGAGGAGATGAAGGCCGACGTGGAGTCCGCCAAGAAACTGGGCCCCAGCGGGCAGATGGACATCGTGGCGCTGGCCGAACTCGAGCAGAACTCGGAGGCCGCGGGCGGCGGTGGCGGCGGCAGGGCCAAGTCGAGGCCTGGCTCTCCGGCGCTCCCCCCAGGCGCCCCGCAGGCCCCGGGCGCCGGGCCCCTGCAGCTCTCTCCTGGCTCCCCGCTCACGGACCAGCCGGCCAGCAGCCAGGACTGCTCAGAGGACGAGGAAGACGAAGAGATCGACGTGGACGATTGAGCCGCCCGGGATCCTCCGCCGCTCCGGGCCCCCAGCGCCGGTACGCCCGCCGCCTCCCGGACCGCCGAGGGGAGCTGGGACCTCCTCGCAACTCCCGCCTTCTCCCCCCGTCCCTGGCCCGGACTCAGCTCCCGGCAGCCGCCTCCTCCCTCTCGAAGCAATAAACCCGGGCTGGCCGGCCGGGCCGGCCGCCGCGCGCGGCCTCCGCCGCCCCGGGAGCCCTCGCCGTGCAATTCTGTATGGCTCCTGTATAAATATTTAAGCGTACATAGCGGGTTCTTCCCATCTCAGCCTGACTGTTTTCTTTATTTTTTAAAATCTCGGAGATTTCCATGTTTTCAAAGCTCTCAGGCTGCTGGGTTTGCTGAGGGCCAGGCAGTATGGAGGGTAACGAACACTTAACCCCGCGATCTGGAGGAGGGGGCCCGCCCCGACTGTTTTGATTTTTCTCTGCATGTGGCGAATGCACTGGCCCTCTTCCTCCTCGCCTCCCTAGGCCTATTGCAGTTGACTTCTTTTATTTCCTTCTGCCCCTTTTCCCCGCGTGGGAAGGGGCTGAGGGGGACAGCCGGGTCCTGACTTGCAAGTTTCAAATCGATCTTTTCTCTCCCCTACCCCCGTCCCCAGAAGTCTGTTTTCGATGCCATTTCTGCCTCCCGATGCCCACTGACGCTATTTTTAAGATTCCTCCTCGCCCTCTCTCATTTTCCTTGGATTGACTGCTGGGGTCCGGGTCTTCAGGACAAAGCAGGGGGAAGTCCAACCAATCAGCCAACTAAAATGGAACCCAAAGCCCTAGAACTATTTTTTACTCTTTTTAGAATTTTTCTGCATGTGACAGAGACTGAGAGGAGGCCACCCGAAGCCCTCACCCCACCTCCTCCGCAGCTCTGGGTCTGATTGCAGTCTCCAACGCCCTATTCCTGCTCCTAGCTCCACTTGGCCAGACAAGGGTGACTCGATGAGGGTGGGTCCTTGGTGCACCTTCCCTGATCCTGCCCTGCCCTCTCCGCCCCGGACTGTACCCAAGGCCTCTTTCTCCGATAAATAAAGTCTTTGCCATTTTACTAGAACCGGCGGTGACCGTGTCTGAATGAGTGGGCCCTATTCAGGGAAGCCGCGGCCGGCTCCGTGTCTCGCCACTGCTCGCTGCCGGCTGCCCAGGCCTTGGCGACTTGGAGGAGTTTCGGGGCAGGCGCGAGGATAAGGGGTGAGGGGAAAGCGGGAGGAGAAAGCGCCTCCCGCCCAGAAACACCCGGCAGCTACCAAATTGGGGGTGGGGGCGAGAGAAGCGGGCTTCGCCAGGTCCGGGTAAAAAGTGAGGCGTGCTCTGCTGGGAGAAAGAGTGCATACATTGGGGACGTCACGGGTGGAAAATTAATTTTGAGGGGGAAAGGTGGGTAGGTGGGGGGACTAGCCCTGCGTTTCGTGCATCCCACCCCCACCCCAGGGCGTTCTTCTCGCATTCTGCGGACGCGGGCTAAGCGACCGGTGTACCCCAGGTATAGCTCAGTGGGCAGCAGGGTGCAGCCCGAGGGCTCCCAAGTTTTGGTTCCGCCGAAGGGCCTTGCCCTTGGGGGAGGGAGGAAAATGAGGCCAAAGGCACCAAGGGCAAGCTGAATTGCGCACGCGGGCACAGGGAGGTGTGAGCCGGCAGCGTCTGAGAGTTGTGGTGAATTTCTGGCAACATTCACAAATTCTGGGCCCCAAGAACTCGGCTGGGGGCAGAGACATCAATCTCCCCAGGACTCTCTGGGGTCCCCACGGCCCGAGGGAGGCTGGGGCAGAGACGCAGGCAGCTTTCACTTTTCTGGACAGAGCGGGTTTCTCTCTGGGCTTTTGTTGTCGCTGGGCTGGCGAGTGGCCGCTGTCACCAAAGGAGGGTCCCGCCTCCGGGCCGCTCGGCTCTCTTTCTCCGCAAAATTGATGTGAGAAATGCGCATCTGGTCTCGGGCAGGCGATGGGGCCCCGGGGCCTGAGTCGGGAGCGTGCGTGTCCAGGAGGAAACTAAGAGACAGAAACAGAAAAAGGAGCACAGAAAGACACTCCAAAAGCAGAGCGAGAAAGCGGGAGTCACGGAGACGGGGGGGGCGGGGGGGCGGGGGGGGAGGAGAAACAGAAAGAGGAAAAGCTGCACACGGGGAGACTGAGAGACCGAGGCGGAGAAGAAGGGAATGGAAAGGGAACGGGAAACGGTGAGAAGAGAGAGGAGAGAACGAAAGGAGGAGAGGCGGCAGGGCAGCCAGACGGGCGTGCGGCCGGTTCCTCCCGGGCGACATAAATCGCCCTTTCTCAGGATGGATGGGTCTGTAATTCGGAGCGCGGACCATGAAGGCCGGGACGAATGGACCCGGGCGGCCGCTGACAGGCGACAATAGCCGGGCCCAGCCCCCCGCGGCTCCGGGTGCGGGCGCGGCCGCGGCCCTCCGCAGCCCAGAGCGCGCCGGAGCTGGCGACCATATGGTTTTTGAATTTTCTTCACAATTTGTAGACAATTTGATGGATTAGGTCCCCGCGCGCGCCTCCCCGGCACAAAGGCGGCGCGGGGACCGCGGCGCGGCGGTCACCCGGGCATCTGCGCCCGCCGTGCGCACCCCCGCCCCCGCCCGGCCCCCGCCCCGCGCCCGGAGCCCGGGGCCGCCCGCCCAACACGCCCATGAATCCCAATGAAGCGGCCCTGGCACCTCCGGCCGCTCGCAGCTTCGCGGCCCCGGGCCGGGCCCTGCTGGGTCCCTCCGGGCTGGGGGCGGCGGCCCCGGGGCTGAGCCCACCAGAGATGCGGCGCCCGCGGGGCGCGCAGCTAAGCAGGCGCATCGGGGCTGAGGAGAAACGGGGCCATTTATCCGCCCGTCTAGTTAAAGCGGGTTATTTGTTTGCTTCTCCGGCCTCCCCTCCCCTCCCCTCCCTTCCCCCTTCCCTCCTCCCCCTCCTTCCCCCTTCTGCCTTTTATTCTTTTGTCTCTAAATGGATTTAATGAGCCTGAAAAACATGACAATTGAATATAACCAAGAAATAAAAAATAACGAGGGAGGAAGGAAGGAGGAAAAGAAAGAAGGAAAGAAGGAAGGAGAAGGATTAATAAAATAAAGGGAAAATCCATTCTATTCAGCAAATGTTTATTGTGCGTCTTTTCTGCGCCATGCCGCGCTGGGGGCTGGGGAAAGGAAGCGAATCAGACCCAGTTCCTGCCCTCAAGGAGTTCCCAGTCTAGCGGACGAGACCCGTCGCACCCCCCTGGCGCTATCAGGAGGCCTGGGCAGAGGGGCAGGGAAACGCTCTTCGCAGAGCTCCGAGAGCCGGCTCGGGGCTCGGGGTGCTGGGGGCTTCCCGGAGGAGGTGGCATTGGACCCAGGCCTTGAAAGATGAGAAGGAATTCGTTGTTTCTATAGGTCAGAAAGAAGGGCGGGCGAAGGAAGGGCAGGACGGTGGTCGGTGGGAAGCGGAGAGAGGCGGACGCCCGAGCCCTGGGCTGAGCCGAGCCGAGGAGGCCTGGGGAGAGCGCGCCGCGCGTTGGGTCCCGCACAGTTTGGGGAGCGAATTCCGGTCCCCCATCAGTCTCCTCGGCTCTGCTGGATGCGAAGCCTCCGCCAGGCTGCCTATGGGCTTCCGGAGCCCGGCTGCCAGCGCGCTTGGGCGTTTCGGCCAGTCTCCGTCCGACCGAGCACCGCGGCGTGGGCTAGTTTCCCGGCCCCCCGGCGCAGGGAGGCGGCGGCGGCCGTGGGCAGGGGCTGAGGGGTCGACTGTACGCGGGAGCTTGGGGCTAGGAGCCCGGGGGGCCTGGGCTCCCACCCACTCTCTCCTCAGCTCTCCTGGCTCTGACGGGAGCGCTTGGGTGGCCTTGGCCGCGCTTCGGTCGCTACCACGGGGACCTGCGTTGTGAGAGGGCCTCGAATCCCAGCGCCGCCCTGGGCCTCTTAGCGGCCGCCGACCGGGCCTGCCTCGGGGGCGGCCGCTGGGCCGTTTCACCGCCTGCGTGCGCTCCGAGGGCGCAGGCCGCACGCCCTCCGTGGTACTCCCCGCGTGTGGTGTACGTGTGAGTGTGGCGTGGATGGCGTGAGGGGCTGCGGGCCCTGCGCCCATTCTCGGGGCGAGACTCGTTAAGGCTCGGGGCCCTCTGGGCCACCCGCCCGGTGGCCAGTGTTCCTTCACCGCCCGGGGCCGTGGCAGGCAGGTTCCCTGAGGGCTCTGGCCTCTCTGCAGACCCGCTTTCGGTTCCTGGCCGCGCGGGGAAAACCGCCTGGCTTTGCCTCTTCCTTCCCTGTTTGGTCCGGGGCCTCGGCGGGGCTTGCCAAGCTCCAGGACGCGGGCGGTCTCTGCTCTCCCGGCCTGGGACCCCGCGGCGCGCTGCCGGGCCAGGCCCCACCGCGCGAGCCGCCTGTCTCGGCTTTCCCCGCTCTGCCCGCCCCGGCCCGGCCGGCCCGGCGGGCGGCGCCGGGTGAGGCCGGGAGGCTCAGTTCCTTATTTTACGAGGTGTCGGGCCGGTGTCAGACGCAGCTCTGATAAGTAATACTCCAGTCTGAGGGACCAGAACGTGGTAATTAATCCCAAAGACTTAAGTGTATTTTAGTTCAGGAGAAAAAAAATCACTAATTCAATCGTCCGGAAAATTGAAGTTTGATGCATGAGTCCCCCCTGAAAGGGACGGGCTGGGGCCTCGCGCCTCCCCTCCGCCCCTGCCGGTCGCCTCGGGGACCCCCTCCTCCCCACCCTCCTGAGCCTCCAGGTCCAGGGAAGTCCACTCACCCCGTCGTGCATGTCCTCAGCCACGTGAACCCAGGGGCACCTTGGCTTTGCCCCCTACCCCCACAACCAACCCCTCTTTCTTGGGGCCCAGAAAGTGGTTTGTGCTGAGACTACAGATATTCCCCCAAACACCACACCAGGGAAGGGGTATAAGGGAGCCTAGGAGGTGAAGGAGGAGTGACTGGGTAAGGGGCCCAGAGTGGAGAGGGTGGGGCGCTGCAGGGCGCTTGGAACCTGAGAGGAGTGGGGTCAGGAGGGCCAGCAGGTAGGAGGCTGCTGTCTGCAGGCGGAGAAGTACACTGGGCTGGCAGCGAGGTGATGCGAGTGGCCACTAGAACTGCTGGGTGCTGGGCGCTGGGTGCTGGTGGTTGGAATGTAGAACTGTGCGTGCTTAGGCTGTGTGGGCAATGGGTGCATCCCTGAGCTGCATGGGCAGGCCTAGACCCCTTGGCCAGAGGTCAGCAGGCCTGAGGGAGCTGCAGCCTGACCCCGAGTGGGTCCCCAGGCCACATCTCCCAAAGGAATGGCTCCCGGGACTGGAGTGAAGGAAGGTGGGGACCCCCCCGGCCTGGGGCAGGCTCACGAGTGGGGAGCAATATGCTGGAGGGAGAATTACCACCCTGAGTTTCCTGCGGGCCCCACCTCTGCACTCACAATCCGTGGCTGCCATCCTAATTGCTTTCTCCCCCTAACGGTTGCCGGTCCCAAGAGAGACCTGAGGCTGGGGGCGGGGTGTGTGCATGGCGAGCTTTGCAGGCATCCACAGGGTGTGCCAATGAGTGTCAGAGAGGGTGTGCAACTGAGAGGCTGGGCATGTGCGGCTGACAGAGGGAAACAGAGCATGCGCAGCTGGGGGTGGCTGGGGGCGTGCTGCTGTGCTCGTGTAACCAATTGTTGCAAACTAGTGTGTGCAACTAGGTGTGACTAAGTTTGTGCAATGGGGAGGAGAGGAGTAAATCTGTCACTGGGGTGGGTGTGACCAGCAGGTGAGTGATTCTCCGGGGTGCGAGATGTGTGCAGGGAGCTGGCGTGAGCAGATAACCGGGAGAACGAACATTGATGTGGAACTGAAGCTACAGACAGGCGACCAGAATCCTAGCTCCGAACAGCTTTGATTAGGCTGGCTACTCAATTTTTCACTTAAAAGGGGGGGCGGTGGAGAGAGGAGAACATGGCCTGAAGGGAGGGGGCTCGTGAAAGGAGTGAGCAGAAGGTGGGATGAAGAGCCTTGGCCTGGGCATGAGTCTACTCTGAAGGCAGCTGAGGTCAGTGAATAAACACTACGTAGGACCAGACTCTGCTTGTTTGAGAACAGCTTGGGGTAGGGGTGGGGGGGCTGTCCTCTGCTGTGCTGTTGGGTAAAGGCCGGCGGTCCTGCCTGCCCCTTCCTTCTCAAGTTGGGTCCCAGGCTGAACCTTTGTCTCTAGAGTAATCTGCAGACCTACCTTTGGCCCTACCAGTTCCAGGACTCCCCTGAAGGCCCAGTTTCCCCCAGCTCACTCAAAGGAAGTTCCTCCTTCCCGTGGGGGCTCAGCCCTGCCTTAAACAGAGAGGGTACACATGGCAATATGCACATGTGTGCTGGGTGGATTGGCAATGCCGCCAGCAGGGTTGGGCTTGACTGAGTCCTTCCCACTTTGGAATCCGCTTTGTGTTATGTGAGTGTGTGTGCGGGGATTGCTGTGCATTGGTGTGTGCATGTGGACAAGTGCAGCCTTCCCCATGGAGAGCTGGATGCAGCTAGCTGTTTGGGAGTAGGGGTGGACTCAGTGGGGAAGGAAGATTAGTTACCTGTGACTATCATGGGACCTGTGTGGATTTAGTTATCAGCATGTGTATACAGAGGTTTGAGATTAAGTTGTCATCACACGTGGAAGTGGCATCAGATGATATGGGACAGAGGAGTTCCTAACTGGGTGTCTGCACCCCCACCCCTACCAAATTCAGGGGCCTAAGTCAGAAGCAGTGGGTCCAGGGCTCTGTGGAAAGGGATCCACAGAGAGTCTGGGAGTCCCCTCCACCAAGAAAGGGAGGCCTTCACTTGCCCTTCCTTACCCGCACCCTCCCACCCGTGCCCCACACAGAGGCTGCAATGGGGGATAGGGTGGGGAAGAGGTGACCCCTCCTATCTCTCAGAGACTGCTCAAGGTGAAGTGCGAGGTCTCCATAGGGACTGTCTCCCCTCCCCTGACGTCTGTGATGGGGCCTTTTGATCTGGATTCCTGAAGCCCCGCTGGGACCACGCGCCCACATACAGATAAAGGGCAAGCTCAGGTAGGCTCTCAGCACACCACGCATGGCCAGTCTAGAGCACACACAACAGGCACACAGTGTCACGCAGACCCACTGCGCAGAAACCCAGCGCACACCCACAATGACACAGACGTACGGGGCGCCCAGAAGCGGTGTGATCACATACAACACAGCACACGCACTGAGAAAGAGGCGGTCAGTAGCGCGTGCACAGTTAAACAGCTAAACGGATAAGCATTTGCTGGTAGACAGATACACCATCCCCACCGTTATACAGACACACACAGCGACAGAGGCACAGCCCAGAGTTACCACAAGCACACAATGCACACGCTTCCAGACAGTCTGTGCAACCACAGGCGTGGGTAGGGAGTTAGCTGGTTTAGGCGACTTTGGGGGAAATGCGGCGAATGTTCTGATGTTCTGAAAGGAGTCCAACAGCAGCGGAGGGCAGCAGATAGCAGACAAGGGTGGTGGGGCAGGGCGGCTCCGGCTGTCTGGGGGAGCTCCCAGCCCTTGGCCCAGGAAAACACCAAATCCCCAACCACCTCAGAAATGCAATCAAAGCTGCCTGCCACCTAGCCACCCTGCACAATGGCTCTGGCTGGAGTCGTTATCATTTTTGTTAACTTTTTATCGACTGTTTGCTAGATGGCGTGTCAGTAAAGTGTATGATTTGAGATGAAAAATTAGGCAGATTAACCTGAGGGGAGAGCCTGATTGATTACTAAATAGGATCAATTTGAAAGTTTTAGTCCTGGCGTTTCTGCAGAGCCTCTTAATACTTCAAACTTCAATTTTACGGGCGATTGAACTAAGCATGTTTCTGACAAAATTGATATATGTATTAATTTGCTTTAACTGGTGATTAATTACTCTCCACTGAAAGAATTATATGGAGCTGTTTGCCTGCGATTTGCATATTAATCAAATTCTAGTTGATAATTCCGCTGGTGGGGGGGCGGGGGCGGGGCGTGGGGTGTAAGGGTGTGAAGGGGTGTTTGCTCCTGTGCCAGTGTGTGCGCCTGTGTGGGGGGGGCTCCCCGCCCCCCCCTTTGCTCGCTCCCTGCTTAGCTGCCAGTTTAGTGCATTAAAACCAAAGATGCAGAACGAGTTTGCCCGGCTATTTGGCGGGAGCAGAAATTGCCTGTCCGGTTTTATGATCTGCTCAGCCTGAGCAGCCGGGTCCTTAATGTCCCCTGTCAAAGTGTCCGCGATTTAAAGGGAAAACGGCCCCCGCTTTAGCACTGCGCCGCCGGCCTGACAAGGGGCGAGGCAGGGACGAGCACCCCCTTAAATAACTCCCCTTCCAGAAGGACCATGGTTTCCGGATGCACCCCAGCTCTGGGAACCCTCAGAAACCAAGCCATGTCCTTGGAGAGGTCCCAGTTCTTGTGATGTTCTAGCCACGCAGCGCCCCCCGACCAACACTCATATACCCGCGTGGGGGGCCGGGGGGGGGGACATATGCAGGCACAGCAGAGACCTAGAGACACGGCCAGACACTTCAGACACTGTCACTTGAGCTGATGGGCAGGAAGCCACCCTCTTAGACACGTGCAAACACAGCTACCCAGTCACACTCCTGTTCCCTTAGACCCCTGCTCTTGGGTCTGTCTGTAGACACACTCAGCTACCCACAGTACACCCAGACACACAGAACCGCACACAGACAGGGAGCACACATAGGCACCCAAGTCACGTCCACAAGGCCTTTCAGGCACATGTGGTCATGCACACTCAGACACACGCACATTTTCAGATCCACACGCAGACCTCGTCCACACACACCCAGGCAGGGAGGCCCTCTCGCATGGGGATTTGCAGCTGGACACACATCAAATGCCGGCTCACCCCCTCCCTGGCACACACAGTCCCACAGCCCCTTCCAGGTCCCCTTGCCTGGCCTGACTCTTTAAGCGAAAGGGGGTGGCACCACTGAATCAACTTTTCCCATCTCTGGATTCAAAGGGTAGGAGTGTAATTAAAACCAGATAATTAATGAGACAATATTCCTCCAGCTACATCTTTAATGAACAAACCCCTTCAGGGCAGCCTCTTCTTCTAGGCTCATTAAAGAGAAGAAAGTTGGGCGGCTCGCGGACTTCCCAGCGCGTTAATAACGAAGCCGGAGTGGGTGCCTCGGCCTGGAGCGCGGGAGCCACAGCCGCGCGCCCTGGCTCTGGTCCTCCCACCACCACTTTGTCCCTCGCCTGCCCCCACTCCCACCCCTCATTCTCCACCGCCGCCGGGTCCCACCGTCTCTGGCCGCCCTCCAGCAGTCCCAAAAGCCGCTGTTCAGTGACTCCCTGCTCTGCCTGGCCTCTCTCTGGCGGGCTCTCCAACAGTAGGCAACCTGCGCTCAGACGCGGCGGGGCGTCGGGCCACCCAGCTTCCCTCCCGCTGGGCGCTGCCCGTTCCAGACTCTCTGGCTGGGTAGGGACGGCTCTGTCCAAGGGAAATCGAGGCAAGGTAGGGGCCGGAGTCTCCCTCTGAACTACAGTGCCCTAGCGGGTTGGCGTAGGACTGGCATTTGAGCTGCGGTCCCGGGAAGGCGGGGGCGAAGGTGGGGCGCGGGCGGTGAGGAGTGGGCGGTGGGGATAGAGATCACTTCATTTTCCATGCTCGCCCTCGCTCACTCTCAGGGAACGCGCATTAGCAGTCCCAGGCATGTGCACTCGCGTGCACGAGAGCGTGCATACACGGACACGCCCTCTTGCTCGTGCACCCAGGGGCGGGGTCGCGAAGCCTCGGGTCCAGACGGCGCGGCCCGCGCAGCCCGGAAAACCTGGCTTGGGCCTCCCCCCCGCCGCGTGAGGTTGCCCTTGCTTCATTCGTCTCCAGGGTCGGCACGCAGCCTCCAGGGCCTGGAGCGGACAGCTCGGCCAGAGAAACTAGGAGCGAGCAGCGTAATGGGGGCCCAGGGCCCGGGGAGCCCCAGTCAGACCCAGGCGGGGGCGGCAGCTCTGGCAGCAGCTTTGGCGGAGGCGCTTGTGTTCGCCTGAGCTGGCTTTTAGGGATGAGTTATGTGGCAATGAGCGAAGTAAATCTGCATGCGCAAAAGATGCTAATTACTCTTAATAGCCTACCCAGACGCCCCGAGACTGGAAACCCAGAAACGTAAATCTGCTCCCGATAAATATTTTTAATTGTGAGATTTCCTGGAAAGAGGCTTTGGGTGCGCGGGCCGAGGCATTTGGCTTCGGAGGGAGGGAAACGGCCCCCACTCCGGAAGCGGGGTCCGGAGTCAGGGCCCGGCTCAGGGGCGCCAGGCGCGCGGGCCGAGCGACCTGAGCCCGGCTGGCCGGCGCTGGGTAAAGTTAGTGATGTATCGCATTAATTACCAGTGTGAGCTGCAAATGGTTCGAGGCCCAGGGAAAATTAATGGGAATCCAAATTCTAATTATGTAGCTGTTGTTAAAGAGTTTAGATAGTCACGGAGAAAATTGGATTATGCACAGAAATAGGCAGCCAGCGTGCGCGGTCCGGGGGATGGGTCCGGGGACTCTCGGCCAGGCCACCCCCCTGCCCTGGAGGACACTCCTCCTCTCAGAGGAAGGAAAAGGCCCACCCCCGCCCCAGCGTATAAATAAAGATCCCCCGTTTTCCGATGGCAGTGGCAGGGCGGGTCTCAGGATGGGAGGAGAGGCCGAAGCTTGAGGAGGCGCGCGCTCGGATGCGGGGTCGGTGTGGAGGTCCGGGGTTCCTGGGTCTCTTAATCTGGGTAAGCGTTTGTGCCCATTTCTCAGATTGTCTCCGGGTCTCAGCGAATCCTTCCTGCACCTCTTTCTGATAATCTTATAATTACATCTGGGCGCTGTGGACTTACATTCTTCCCACTGTCAGTTTAAGGAAATAGCCACCAACCGGAAGCCCAATTACACCCGATGCCTCGTCATTCACTTTATTAAGGACCCTGGATATGTTTTCATTTTCGCAGGAAATGAGGTCCGATCAAGCAGCACTAATACCTTGGGCCTCGGGGAGGGGGCGGGGACTCTCAGGGGCGGGCTCCAACCCCCCATAGGCCCGGCTGGCGGGTGGCGCCTGAGCTTCGAAAAGGGTGGGGCACCTTGGGGCGGCAGACACCCAGTCCTCCACTTCTCCCAATTTCTCCCAATTTCCCCCTGGATTCATTCGGTCCCGGGAAGCCCACGCCGCAAGCCTACACTCTCCGGCATCCCAGCGCGCGGAGTCTGGAGCCCCAGCCACGCTGCCCTTTTTGGGGCGGGGGTCGAGGACCTGGGGAGTTGAGGGGACATTGCAGCCCTCAAAGAGAGAACTAGAGTCCTTTCAAGCCCACCTACCCCCCGCCCCCCTCAGGAGCTTGGCACCCTCCGAAGACGCTGCTAAGGCCTATGGAGCTGGGCCGGTAGGCCTGGACGGCGGGAGTGGGGGGAGGGCGGAAACACTGTCCCAGTCCTCTCCCCTTTTAGTCTCCGATTCCGGATTTCTACCTCCCTTTCAACAAGAATGCAATCTCTCCCCACCACCCCCTACTTTAGAACGGGAAGCCGGCGGGTCCAGGTCTCACCGAGGAGCTCCAGTCCGCCAAGCCAGACCCTGCTTGGTGCTTCCCGGACGCAGGCAGATTCTAGCGCCCCTCATCGGACCTCGATTTCCTAGACGGCCCGGTGGGATTAACGCTTGCCCTGCCGACAGCGCGACCCTGGGTCTCTCCAAGTCTTCCCTTCCCTCAACACAGGCTCCCATTTGAACCCGGAAAGTGAGGAGTTGGGGAGGGATGGGACCTCCGGGATGGTCTGGAGGGAGGACCCCAAGATCGGGGCATCAGAGTCAATAATTTGAGGGCGGTGGCGAGAAGCCAAACGGGGGCACGAAGAATCAGTTCAGGGCAGGCCTCACACTGAGAAGGACGCATGGCCCGGGGGCTGTCCCTGACCTGGGGAATGGGTCTTGGTCAGATTCGTTTAGAGCCCCTCTCCCTTTCCTCCCGGGCTCTGAGGGGGTAGGGGGCCATTTCTCAAAGCTTGGGGCCGACTTCCCAGTGTCAGCAGGGGGTATCCGAAGGAAGAGCAAAGGAAAGGAAATCAAAGATTCAGAGATTACAGCCCACTCCATCCGCGTCGCCCATGGTGGAGTCTGGAAGGCCCAGAGCAGGAGGTAATACACAGACCTGAGCAATTCCTGGAGGAAACAGAGTCATGAGCATGCTCTTGGGTTGTTTATTCCTGGGTCGAATTCGGATTCCGAATTCTTCTCCCAGTGACCTCAAAACAGAACTCAAATCCAGAGAGGCAGATGGACCAACAGCAGACTAAAAGACTGAGGATCCTCCACCCTTTTGCAGCTCCTGGGGAAGGTCTGGGGGATCCTTCCTCTGTCTTCGCCAACGCAAGCAGTGCCTTCTTGCCCCATCTTCTCCTCGCCATGAGGAGGAGAGCCATGGCTGCTCCTTAGGCCCCCAAATACTGAGCTGTTCCCCAGTTTCAGTGAGGAGGGTCCTTGGACCGCCGCTGGCTCCTTCCTGCAGCCCTCGAGGGGTCTCCAAGCCAGCCCCCTCCACCTGAGCCGCTCTTCAGAAAGCCTGCGCTTCTCTATGAAGCGGGCTTCGAGCGCCACCTAGCGGCATGTGTAGAGACGTACAACAGCGGCCGGCGCCCTCCTGCCACGTCTTCCTCTCCTACCCTTCCTGGAACCCCGACGCCTACAGCGACGCAACCCCACTCTCACACCACAAGCCCTTACGTGAGCACGATTCACCTCCACTTCCTGGCCCTGAGCCATTAGGAAAAGGCGACGGCAAGGAAGAGCAGGCGTATGGCTGGGGGGCTTCCCTGGAAACCCGCAGATGCTGGGGACGACGCTCTTTCAAGGAACTGGGTATCGCGTGGGGCTGAGAAAGGGGCCTCATGTCTCTGCTGGTGTGGCGGGGGGGTAGGGTCCTCCTTGGGGCATCGCAAGAGGACACTTCTTCTTTTAGGTGAGCGCCTAAAGGGAAAATTATGAGCCCCTAGTCATCCCTATTCCTACCCAAGCCCGGCCCTCTGCAGGCACCTGGACACTAGAAGCAAATGATCAGAACCCTCTTGGCTCTCACAAGTTGAGGTTCTTGCAACGGCCTCTGCGCTGGAAGGTTAGGCAAGGGCTCCCTCTGCTGTCCATTGTTGGGTACTGCTGCAGGCTGCCAGGCCACGGGGCTGCAAAATTCAGACCAGAAGCAGAATCTGCCTCTCAGATCCAGATCTGATCTGCTAGCGGTCATCTTAGCCATCCCTCGGCCTTCAGGAAGGATATCCTTTCCCAAGATGGGCAGAAGAGGTTTCCCTGTTCTTCATGGGTTTGCACGGGGAAGAAAGGACTCCGCCCTGCTGAGTTCCACGCCTACTGTCAGTTCTGTGCCAAACTTAGCTCTTCCCATTCTGCTGCTGGGCCAGCTGCCCCCCAGCTGATATGGTGCCTGGAAAGTTAGAAGTTTCTTCCTCTACAGTATGATTGTTAAGCTTGACAGGAGGGGCTGTATTCCCTCGTTAGCACTCTACCGATGGAAAGGTCAGGTGAGGAGAGTGCCAGCCGTTTCTGGGTGATAGCCACTCCCTGGTGGAGAACCCCCATGAGGGCGCTCACAACGCCTGACACACCCTGATTCCCTGATACGCCAAATAGCCCCTCACGCTGACCCAGGCTGCCACTATCTATCGATGCTGAACCCCCTGACCACAGCCACACTCTGGCCCAGAGACCCTCTCCCCAGATCTCCCATGGCAGAACATTTCCTAGCCCCAGACAACTAGGAGACGCAAGGATCAGCATGGGCAGGAACACTAGGCTGGTGGGGGACAAGGCAGTCCGTGAAGATCACTCTGAGTCTTTAAGCTTGATTTTGTGATTATCCAAGAGAAGAGAGAGGGAGGGCGATGTGCGTGTGTGTGTGTGTGTGTGTGTGAGAGAGAGAGAGAGAGAGAGACAGAAGGACAGATACAGGACTTTGAAGGTTCCCCCATGACATGAGATATGGTGACAACCTTACATTTGAGGCGATGCTCTGACTGTGGATAGGCCTCTCAGAGCTCGGATCCAGGGCCCCTCCTGCCCAAAATGCAGAACTCTCGTCCTGACGCCGATCGGAGTGAGCCACGGTGCTGGGAATGTCCGCTTACTCTAGCCCGAGAAAATGAGAATCCTTAAACCCAAGCCTTAGATGGGGAAAGAGGTGAAAGGGAGTCTTCTGCTCTTTTCCATTTTATTCCGTCCTCCCTCCCTTGAGGTCTTCAGTCTCCCATGAGGGGGCAGTGCCTCTGCCTCTTTCTTTCAAGAGTGTGGACATCTTGAGGTCCTTGGAGTCACTGCACTTACAGCCCGGATACTCGGGCATCCCCTTCTCTTGCACACAGGTGGAGGAGGAGGAGGGGGCCCGGGAGGGGATGCTGAGGTGCCTGGCTCTATGCTAATCTGAGCTTGAGAAAATGCGGATTTCAGGGCCCTACTCCAGAGCCACTGCAATTCCTGGGAGCAGGGCCTGCAAATCTTCCCTGTGATGTAGCTGCCCGCTCCCTCTTTACCTCTTTTCCAGACTCTTGGGTTTTTTTAGATTTATTTATTTATTTGAGAGAGAGAGCACATGCTCCAGTGGGGGTGGGGAGGAGCAGCGGGAGAGGGAGAGAGAGTCTCCAGCCAATTCCCTGCTGAGCGACCCTGAGATCATGACCTGAGCCGAAATCAAGAGTAGGACGCGTAACCGACTGAGCCACCCAGGTGCCCCTCTTTCCCAGATTCCTTTTTTTTTTTTTTTTTTTTAACAATTTTATTTATTTGACAGAGAGAGACACAGCGGGAGAGGGAACACAAGTAGGGGGAGTGGGAGAGGGAGAAGCAGGCTTCCCGCCAAGCGGGGAGCCCAATGCGGGGCTCGATCCCAGGGCCCTGGGATCATGACCTGAGCCGAAGGCAGACGCTTAATGACTGAGCCACCCAGGCGCCCCTAGACTTTTTTTTTTTTTTTTTTTAAGATTTTTATTTATTTGTCAGAGAGAGAAAGAGAGCACAAGCAGGGGGAGCTGCAGGCAGAGGGAGAAGCAGGCTCCCTGCTGAGCAAGGAGCCCTATGCTTGGGATCAGGGACCTGAGCCGAAGGCAGACGCTTAACGACTGAGCCACCCAGGCGCCCCTCTTTCCCAGATTCTTAAAGTCACTGAGCTGTGAGCAGAGCAAAAGCTCTCCCCTTTCTACCCACTCCTCCCAGAACAGGTGCCAGGTGAGGAAATCAAGCCTGTCAGCAGGAACCAGCCATCCCAGTTTGACCCTGTAAACTCCTAGCTGTGGGACTTGGGCAGGTCACTTCATCCCACTGAGTTTCCTTCATCTGTGAGTTGGGGACAGTAATGTCTGCCTCAGAGTTTGCACTGAGGACCAGATGAACCTAATGTCCCCAAAAGGGGCTTTGTAAAAGGCACAATTCATTTTTTTTTTTTTTTAAAGATTTTATCCATGTATCTGAGAGAGAGCAGGAGAGCACAGGCAGGGGGAGCAGCAGAGGGAGAGGGAGAAGCAGGCTTCCCGCCGAGCAGGGAGCCCAATTCGGGGTTCCATCCCAGGACCCTGGGATCATGACCTGAGCTGAAGGCAGATGCTTTTAACCAACTGAGCCATCCCTAAGAGGCACATTTCAGTACAAATGCTGGTTATTATTGAAGAACTTCAGTGCCAGGTGTAAGGTGTTAATTAGTCTAGAAGTCTCCCAGGCCAGGGGAGACAAGCCCCTCCTTTGGGATTTCTCTGAAACTGCTTCCACTGTTTCTTCCCAGCCCACCTTTCCCACCAAAGAAGTAACTGATCTCTTTGGACAGCTGTACCCTTACCCTTCCCATAAAGGAATTGGTTTATCTAGTGGTTTCAATATTAACAAAGGGACTAAGTGTCAAATTCACCTGCCTGGGGGAATCTTGATTAAACAACAACAACAAAACACAGGCTGAGCCCAGATTCAGGAGTTTTAAGGGGAAGGGCCCTGACTGGTACATTTCCATCACGGTCTCCAGGCAACTAGGACTCCTTTGTCCCTAAGACCCACTACCCTAGAATACCTAGTGTAATTAATGAGAAGCAGGCAGTGAGGCCCTACCAGAAAAGCTCCCCCAGAGACTTCCTGTCTCTGGTTTCTTCTAAGGCAGAGGCTGAGGTTGAGGTGGGGAGTAGTGAGCTGGGCAGACTAGGGGGACAACCACCATTGACTTTAGTATGACAGGAGGCAGGTCTCATGGAAGGAGCTGGGCTTTGAGGTGTGGGGCTGGAGAGCATTGCAGGGGTCTCACTCATGCTAGCCTGATAGTCTGGGCCAACTTCCTGGACCTCCTGGAGCCCCAGTTTCTTCATCTGTAAAATGGGGGAGACACTGAGAACTGCTCTGCTCCAGAGTGGTCCTGAGTGGCCACTATGTCCAAAGAGAGGCTTGCATCTTCACACATATGTGCACATGTGTGTGGAAGTAAGTGCAGAACATGTGTCTTGTTTTGAAATTTACTTTTTTCATTGAATGAGAGATCTTGGATATCTTTCCATGCTGATATCCTGTGGTGGTACCTCGTAAAGTGTAAACTGCAAAACTGTTAAAATGTTACTTGATGTTTTTTTTTTAAGTTTTACTTACTTATTTGAGAGAGAGAGCACGCAAGCACGAGCAAGGGGAGGAGCAGAGGGAGAGGGAGAAGGGCAAGCAGACTGCACTGAGCGCAGAGCCCAATGCGGGGCTCGATTCCAGGATCCCGACATCATGACCTGAGCCAAAACCAAGAGTCAGATACTCAACCAACTGAGCCACCCAGGCATCCCAAAATGTTACTTGACTTAAATAATAGACACAGGGGCGCCTGGGTGGCTCAGTGGGCTAAGCATCTGCCTTTGACTCAGGTCATGATTCCAGGGTCCTGGGATCAAGCCCTGCGTTGGGCTCCCTGCTCAGCGGAGGGCCTGCTTCTCCCTCTCCTCCCCACTCATGCTCTCTCTCGCTCTCTCAAATAAAATCTTTTTTTTTTTAAAGATTTTATTTATTTATTTGCGAGAGAGAGAATGAGAGACAGAGAGCATGAGAGGGAGGAGGGTCAGAGGGAGAAGCAGACTCCCCGCTGAGCAGGGAGCCCGATGCGGGACTCGATCCAGGGACTCCAGGATCATGACCTGAGCCAAAGGCGGTCGCTCAACCAACTGAGCCACCCAGGCGCCCCTCTCAAATAAAATCTTTTTAAAAAACTAAAAATAAGTAAGAGACAACACTACCCTTTGGAGAGGGTTGAGGGCTGTGTCCTTATGGGAGTATAGTGTGTGTGTATATGTTGGAGGAAAGGGAGGGTTGGTGAGCATGCATGGATGCTTCAGGAGCTGGTGATGGGGGCTTTTAATTATATACAGCCTGGAATGAAAAGGGGGGACTCAATTAGGAGCCTTTGGCCTTTAGAGAGCCACTCCCAGGAGTCCACCTCCTTGGCTACTGGCCTTTGAGGGGCTCATACTTGGGACTTAGGCAAGGGAGGGATCTATGGTCACCTCTGGGGTGGCACAGAGGGCATATTAAGGGATATCTAGGCTGCTGTAACAAAGGGGCCCCAAATACAGAGGCTAAACGGTATGGATATCTATTGTCCATCACCTAACATTGTAGTGTATAGATCTCTCTTCTGTATGCTGTGATAATTAAGAGCAGACTCTGGAACCAGGTTGCCTGGGCTCAAATCCTGCCCTTTGTGACCTTACAGAAGTTACTCAACCTCTCTGTGTCTCCAGTTCCTCATCTGTAAAGTTGGAATGGTAATAGACATGACATAGTAACCCTACCTCAGAGGATGATTGTGAAGATTAAATGAGTTAAGTCCCTCCAAAAATGTATTTATTGAGTGCCTGCTGTTTGAGCCCATGGTGGCTCCCATCAGTGAGGTCAAACTGGCTGCTCTGGCTCCTTCCATCACGTCTGCCTCCCAGTCAGTGGGAAGAAGGAAAGGGCAATGGGGCCCCTGGGCGGCTCAGTTGGTTAAGTGTCTGCCTTCAGCTCAGGTTATGATCTCGGGGTCCTGGGATCAAGCAGGGAATCTGCTTCTCGCTCTCCCTCTGCCCTCCACCCCCCACCCTGCTTGTACCCTCTCTCTCAAATAAATAAAATCTTTTTAAAAATTAAAAAAGAAAAAGGAAAGGGAAAAAGGAGCACTTTTCCATTCTTTCTAAGGCCATGACCTAGAAGTGGCATACCTCTGACCTCTTGGTGGCCATCAATCATGATTTGGTGGCATAGCCTCACCTAAGCTGCAAGGGAGGCTGGGAAGTACATTCTTCAGCTGTGTGATCGTGTGCCAGCTAAAACTCAGGCATGCTAAAGAAAGGAGGCGACAACAGATCTTGGTAGAAAATGAGCACTTCCTTCTCTCTTTCTAGGGGCAGCCGGGCGTCTTACTCACATACAGCCCTGAGGAAGACAGTGACAGAGGGGGTAGTGAGGGGGAGCCTGAGGACAAAAAAGCAAAGAGGGATCACTTAAGAAGGGAGGTCACTGAAACAGGGACAAGTTGATGGAAGGGGAGAAACCAAGACTGGGGCTGCCAGCTTGTGCCAGGACCTGGGGCCAGGGAGATGTCATGGGTAAGGGGACCATTTTTATGCATTTGGATCTTGTGTATTTCCTGCCGCTCCCTCTGGGTTCCAAGTAAAGGTCAATGGCCATTCTGTGCTGGGAGAAAGGGTATATTATTTTGTGTGCTAGCCTGAGCCCGAGAGGAAGAAGACTGAGAGTATGCTGGGGGGCTCTGGGGGAGTCCTGGGCAGTGAGAGGGGAATCAGCCACAGGCCAGAAAGAAGTGGCCCTGGGTTTTATGTCACCGTCACTGGGGACAATGCACTGAGATTCCTGAGGATCCCAGGAGAAGTGGCTGACAGGGATGCTCCAGCTGGGTAAGTCTGCACTTGGACCTGGGGGACTGTGCAAAGGGCAGCTGTAGGTGGCCCCTGATGGAGTTGGGAAGTTGAAGGCAGAGGGACAGTGTGATGACACTGAAAATTAGGGACCTTCGTCATCCCCACCATCTCATCCTGTTGTCTGGCTGTGTTCTGCCAGTAGCCTTAAGCTTACAGGAGCCTCTAGACCTAGCATTCCTACCCAGGGCCCAGTATCCCCGGCAAGTGGGGACACAATTGTGTGGGTGTGTGCTTAACTGTTTTTCTGAGTGGGGATGATATGGAGTGCTTTTATCAGATTCCTAAAAGGTCTGTGACCCAACAGAAGTTAATAGCATCAAGTTCCTTTTCTTTGGGTGCCTGGGTGGCTCAGTGGGTTAAGTCTCTGCTTTTGGCTTGGGTCATGATCTCAGGTCCTGGGATGGAGCCCACATCCTTGTTGTCAGGCTCCCTGCTCAGCAGGGAGAGCCTGCTTCTCTCTCTCCCTCTGTCCCTCCCCTTGCTTGCTGTCTCTGTCTCTCTCTCAAATAAATAAATAAAATCTTAAAAAAAAATGTCCTGGGGCGCCTGGGTGGCTCAGTTGGTTAAGCGACTGCCTTTGGCTCAGGTCATGATCCTGGAGTCCCAGGATCAAGTCCCGCATTGGGCTCCCTGCTCAGCAGGGAGCCTGCTTCTCCCTCTGACCCTCCTCCCCCTCATGCTCTCTCTCTATCATTCTCTCTCTCAATAATAAATAAATAAAAATCTTTTTAAAAAAATGTCCTTCTCTTTTCCTCGAGTCTGCTATGAGGAAAACATCTTGATTTGATTCTGAAGCTCCTGACTGCATATAAATGTTTGTGTAAGTTAAGTTTGAAGATGAGCAGGTATTCTGGAGCCCCTGCCCCTTGGAGGACAGCCCTCAGGATGAGGCTGAGATTTGGGCCAGAGAAAGGGGAGAACAAGGCCAGGGAGAAGGGGGAGCTGGGGGGGGGCGTACCTTTACCAGCAGGAGGCTCTCTGGAGGAAGAGGGGCGGCTCACTGTTCTGTGGACCCCAGCCAGAGAGGGAGGTCAGAGTGAGGGAAACACAGAGGACCGAGAAAGACACAGCAGGACTTGCGCCTCAGCAAGTGAGGGGGTAAACTCTAGCTGGCTTTTTGCTTCTCTTCAACTCCAGCCATTTGCAAATCTGGATTCCACGAGGCAAGAGATTGCAGACAACCAACTCTTTGGAAGCCCATGATGGGTTTTCAATGTATATCTGTTGACTTGAATGACTGAATAAATAAAGCAAAATGGCTTCACGAGGGTTCGGCCATGTTAATAAAAAACAGAGAGACGCCATACGTGTAAGTCATCTGAAGCTCGTTTGGCGGGGTCCTGAGTCACTTCAACAAGTGGTTGCGCTGTGTGTGCCCAGAGCCTCACACGTGACTCCCTCATTCAATTCCCGGAACGACCTCAAGACATAGGCATCGGGAGTTAGGATGCCCCTGATAGCCAAGGTGACATGAGGCTGGGGAGCTGGGACATTTGCCCAGTGGGGCAGTGTGCAGGCGATCAGAATCAGAGCCCACACTTGGCTCTTCCCACTGGGCCACCACGGCCAGCTTGCCCTTCTCCTTGGGCTGGCCAGGTTTCGAATTGTGTCTGCAGGGTCATGGCTTCCCTTTCAGCATCTCTTCCCCTCCTCCCAGGTGAGGTGGCATCCGACTCTCCAGCTTCTTGCAACTCGGAGTGTGGTCCTGGGACCCACAGTCTCGGCATCACCTGGGAGCCAGTTAGGTGGAAGCTCAGGCCCTAGCCTGAACTGCTGAATCAGAATCTACATTTGAACAAGATTCATGTGCACATTGGAACTGGGGAAGTTCAGCTTTGGATCTCTCTGCTGGCTACAGGTAAGGGAAAACCCTGGCTAACCTGGTTTGTAGGAAGCCGCTTCCCCAGGGATGCTGGGGCAGGGATGCCTGTCTCCTTCCAGAATGGCAGCCTCTCTGGTCTCCTTCAGATATCCTGGGATTTCTCCCTTCTAAACCTTCCTTCCCCTTTTGACCAGAAAGCCAGTCTTCCTGCCCTCCCCTACATCCCTGCATTACCTTTTTTTTTTTTAAATAAGCTTTTAATTTCAGAATAGCTATACATTTACAGAACAGTTGCAAAGGTAGCACAGAGTTCCCATGGACTCCTCACCCAGTGCCCCCTCTTGTTAATATCTCTCAGTACGTGGGTCCCAGCTGAGCAAGAATAGTGGTGTATCACTTCTAACCAGACTCCGCTGCATTCAATTTCCCTAGAGTTTCCACTAATCAGGATTCCATCCTGGATCCCACACTGCCTTTAGTCACCACATCCTAGTGTCTTCTGGTCTGTGACAGTTTTTCAGACTTTGTTTTGTTTTGTTTTGTTTGTTCATTTTATGCCCTTAAGAGTTTGGAGGAACACTGGTCAGGTATTTTGTAGAAGGTCTCTCCATGTGGCTTGTTTGGTGGTTTTCTCATGGTTAGACTGGGGTTGTGGGTTTGGGGAAGATGACCACAGAGGCGAAGTGCCCTTCTCATCATATCACACAGGGGGCCATGTCACCAACAGGACTCATCGCTGATGATGTTACACTTGATCACCTGCCCCACCTAACCTTCCCTTTCTCCTCTCCCTGAGTCTCTATAGCTCCCCGTCCTGGTGGTTTGCCATTGTTTTAGTAGTTAATATGTTTGTGCAACCGTGTGTCCGTGCAACAGCCCCCCCCAGCCCCGCCCCGCTCTCCAGTGCTTCCTTCCTGTGCCATTTAGGTTGTTGCTCGATGCTTTCGTGACTGGCGAGGTGTGTTGTTGAAACACATCCTTTGCCAACAGAAACACTGATATAGCCCCATGTGTCCCTCCAGCACGAAGCCTGACAGCTAAATGGAAGCTGCCCACCAGGGCCTGGAGGCAAACAGGAGGTTGGGCTTTGAACAAGCCAAGATATGCTCCGGATGATTTAGGAAAGTATATTCTACTCGGGAGGAAGGAGAAAATTAGTTAGATTAGAAAGTGGTCGGGAGCAGGGCGATACTGGACGTGCGAGGGAGGGAGGTATCCAGACATGCCCGAGTGTTTGCATTTCTGTGTATTTTATTCTTAATTCTGAATCATCCCTTTTGTCATGTTAGGGAGCAGTTATATGCTTCTGCCTTAACACACGCCAGTGATATTTTCAATGAATAGTAAGACCAAATAGGAAACATTCTGCTGTCCTCCCCACCGTGAGCCTTCAATCTGCCTGTGCTCTGCGGCAGCCTCCATCCCCGCCCTAGGGAGACGTCACCAAGTGATCATGGAAGAAAGAGAAGTTAAAGACCTACTACAGGGGCTCCTCCAAGCAGACTGGGAACGCAGGAAAGGAAACTCTGGCCTCTGGGTGGAGGTGGTGTCGTTAGAGTCCTGAGTACAGGGGTGAGAAGAGGTGCCCAAGACTCATGCTGGCCTGCCTCAGGCCCTACAGCCCTACTACCTGCCTCCCCTCATGAAATCGAGAATCATTTTTAACTTCCAGAATTTTCCATTCGGTGGTAAGTCTGTCTGGTTCCAGGATCATCCAGAGATAGTGAAATATTGGTATCTGTCCTTACCGAAAGGGCAAATTATGGTGTACATGCCAGGTTGGAGTCTGCCTGTGGAATATTCTGTAGGATTCTTTGCCACCCTGCACAGGATGCATGATGGGTCCCGGTAATATGTCACCAGTTCTCCCTCAGGGGTGGTAGTGGGTGGTGGGGGAAGGGAGGGGCAGTCGGCTGCCACCACCACCAATTCTGGTTGTTCACAGGAGAATCATTGTGGAAGAATGTTCTCTGCTCTCATTTGGGAAGAACCCGCCCTTTGATCCAGCTGGACAACTCCTTGAGCCATACACCTTCCAATGAGGAGAGGTGAGGGGCAAACCGGCATCCCAAGGCTACTGGCAGTTGTCTTCATCAGTTCTATTTAATGGCAGTGGCTGGAAACCCACCCAAAGCAGCCTGCTCTGAATAAATCACAAGAATTCACCCCTGGGTCAGGGGTGAATACTGACCCAGACTGGGCCCAGAGCTATTCTGATTTATTCTTGTGCTCCCTGCAACTTTAGTCTCCACTGTGACTCATTCTGCCGGGCCTCAGCCCACTGGCTCTTGAGCCCTCGCTTATACTCTGGAGGAAGATCTGAGCAAGAGCCTGTAACTCTCCCTGTGGGTTGGTATTGCCCACTGGGGCTGAAGGCCTCGGCTCGCAGGGGCCACTGGGGCCAGAGGAGGTCAGTTCATGGAGGAAATGGTCTGTACCTGATACAGCATCACTGGCCCAGGCATTAGGCCCAGAGGATCCCGAGCTGAACTGACTTCTGTCCCTGAGAGGATCTCCGAGCAGCCCTTCCAGCAGCAATTGTAAGCCCCTCTCTGTGTTGACTTCTGTCATCTCAAGTTTTACGCAAAGTTCTATCAAATGCTAACAATAATAGAAAGACATTAGAGGTCAGAGGCCTGCAGGCAAACTCTGCCTTCAAAACCGAGACATGGGGAGACATCAGGATTACTTCACAACTCCAGTTGTCTCTCAAACAAGTCTGCTCAGACATCTTCAAATATGCATTTTAGCACTTCTCTCTGCCAGAGTGTTGACACTCAGGCTGGCTTCCCCAGGGCTGAGTGATGCCTCGGCGGGTCTGTGTAGCACTTCCCTGGTGCTCGGAGGCGCAGGCATTGCCAAGAGGCAGGAGAATGAGCCAGAAGAACATTCCTGCTTCTCAATCAGTACCTTTTCTGTTTGCAAATCCCTCAGCACAAACCACTTAATACACGTGGACAAATCTGTCCAGACTTTCCAAAGATACAATGCTTGGGGCTGAGGGAAGGACAGACTTCCCCACACCTTGGCCATGACTTCCTATCTGCCCCTCCCCCCAGGCCCCGCCCCCAGCCCTGTGCAAGAAGATTCTGAGAGTGGACGAGAAAGCAGAAGCTCGGGGACCTCAGTGAAGCCAGAGGATGGGCAAGGACCTTGACACGGGGTCTCACTAACGGCCTGGGGTTGTGCTGCCTTTGGGACCCACTGTCCTGCAAAGGTGTGGAATAGCATCACTCAGAATCTAAATTAGTGCCAGGCTGTGTTACTTTAGTAACTTCCGTTTAGCTACCTTCTTATTTTGAAAATATTAAACGTACAGAGAAATTAAAATAGTATAATAAACTCCCAAATGCCCTTTACCAAGATTCACTAATATTTTACATTTGCTGTATTGTCTCTTTCTTACACACACACACGGATGTAAATCATTTTAGTATTTTTTTTCTGAACTATTTGAGGATAAGTTTCAGACGTTATCACACTTCATCCCTAAATACTTCAGCACATATCTCTTAAGAACGAGGACATTTTCTCAACTACCAAATTAAAGACATGTCATTGATACACACTATAATCTAATATACGGTCCTTGTTCTAATTTTGCCCTTTGTCCCCCGCCGTTTTCTGTAGCAGTTTTTTTCTCAGGTCCGATACCGATCCAGAATTATGGGTTGTGGTTTTTCATTCTGGAAAAGTTCTTCTCAACTTCTTTTGCCTTTCATAATATTGACTTTTTGGAAGAGTTGGGATGTCTGACAGGTTTCTTATGATTCAATTCCATTTCTACCTTTGGGAAAGGGATGCCACGTGAATGGTGCCATGTCCTCCTCGGTGCGTCAGTGGTTAAGCCCGACTCTGGAGTCGGATGGCTGGAACTGGAGCCTGAGTCCATTCTCTTAACCTGTGTAACTCTGTGTAAATCCCTGAAGCTCTCTAGGTAGGCCTTGCTTTTGTCACCTGTGGAATGGACAGAAGAGTATCTGCCTCATGAGATTGTGCGGATGAAATGGACTAATACACGGAAAGTGCTTTGCCCAGGTGGGTTATTGCCCACCGGATGGTGTAGGTGATGGTGAGCAACTGAGCTTTAAAGGGCTCCAGCCCCAGGGTAGCATCTGCCTGCGGCCAGAACCAGTGCTTGGCTCCTGGAGAGGCCCGTGGGTCGGAGGAGCAAGGATAGTCCCGTCCTGTGGCGCTGGGAGGGCCCAGATGACTCACTCACCCACGTGGTGTTTACACTTTATCTCCCACCTGCTTGCAGAAAGACTATGAAGTGGCTCACAATGAAAGCCTCAGGTGCCTCAGCCTGCTGGGACGGGAAAGACCATGTCCCAGCTGGAGCTGGCTCGGTCAAGGTGGGTCCTGGGAGGAGGGCCCGACTTCCACCAGGGAGGGGTGGGGGATGGCAGGGATGAGAGATGGAGGAAGGAAGCCAGGCAAGCCCTGACTGACCACCTGGTGCAGAAGGGCAGAGGGGACTGGAGGCTGGAAGTGCCCAGATCCAACAAAGGAATGGGGAGGAGGACCCTGAAAAGAGGCTCCACAAAGTCTCGGAGTCTGGCTGGGCCTGTTTCTGGTATTTGCTGAGTTGCAGTCTTTGGGCTTAGACCATCCTATAGGATATTCTTGTTGGCCAGCCCTGGGCCCTCCCGCTGCCCCAAGGCTAAGGCCCTCTCCACCCAGAAGCACCTACTTCTCTCTGGAGGGCGGGCCTCTCCTGGGGGTTCCAGGTGCCTCTGGCCCCAGGCTGAAATGTTTGTTAGAGGAATCCTGTCTTCCCCCTACCCCCTCACCCATTCCCCCCCCCACCTCCCTCCTTCAGCCCCTCCCCAACAAGAGTTGGGCCCCACCCACCCCACCCTAACGCTGTTAGGAAGTCCCTGCCCCCATCCTCCTTTCTCCGCCTGAGCTTCATCTGCTCCACCCCCACACCATTTCCTGCCTCTTAACCTGGAACATCCTGCTGGCCTAGCCTCAGCTCTGCTCAGGTTTCCTTAGGAGGCACGGTGAGAGCGTGCCCACACTACACCAAGTTTTGGCAAGTCCGGCCCAGCTGACAGACTTTCTGTCACACTTCCCCACAGCTACTTAAACCACACTTTACCGTGTAATGGAATACCTTCCATTTCAGGAAGTGGAGGGGGCTCACCCAGGCAGGATTAAACATGATGACAGTTCCCAAAGGTAGGGGCTGGAATTCAGGCAAAAAAGGAAGATGGCAAGACCTGGGGCTGGGAGAATCAGCAGTTATAGAACCAGCAGCTGCCAGCCTGGGTTGCAGGGATGCCCAAGGTGGGCAGAGGTGGTCACTTGGCTCAGAGGATCCCTGCCTCCACCCCTGCTCTGCAGAAGGAAACCCCACCCCTGAGATCAAACGTGGGGGAGAAGGAAAACAAGGTGAGAGGGAGCCCAGTGAGTAGAGGAGAGAGCATCAGGGCTAGAGCCGCACTGGCCTCATACCAGAGGACAGGCTGGTAGCTAGACTGATTGTGGTGATCATTTCCTAATGTATATAAATGTTGACTCACTATTGTACACCTGAAACTGGGACGATATTGTGGGTCAGCTACACATTGATAAAAAGGGCTGCTATAGACCGTGTGCAGGTTTTTATAGGGACATAGATTTTCAACACATTTGGGTAAATACCAAGGACCACAATTGCTGGATCATATGGTAAAAGTAGGTTTAACTTTGGAAGAAACTGCCAGATTGTCTTCTGAAGTGGCTGTACCATTTTGCATTCCCACCAGCAATGGATTCGAGTTCCTGTTGCTCCACATCCTCACCAGCATTTGGTGTTATCAGTGTTCTGGATTTTGGCCATTCTCATAGGTGTGCAGGGGTGTTTCATTGTTTTAATTTGCAATTCCCTAATGCCATAGGGTGTAGAGCATCTTTTCGTGTGCTTATTTTCCATATGCGTATCTTTGGTGAAGTCTTTTCAGGTCTTTTGCCCATTTTCTTTTTCTTTTTTAAAGATTTTATTTATTCATTTGACAGTGATAGACATAGCGAGAGAGGGAACACAAGCAGGGGGAGTGAGAGAGGGAGAAGCAGGCTCGCCGCAGAGTGAGGAGCCCAATGTGGGGCTTGATCCCAGGACCCTGGGATCATGACCTGAGCCGAAGGCAGACGCTTAACGACTGAGCCACCCAGGCGCCCCTTTTTGCCCATTTTCTAAATTGGATTGTTCCTTTTATTATTTCTGAGTTTGAAGAGTTCTTTGTATATTTTAGATAGCAGGACTTTATCAGATGTGGGTTTTTTTTGTTTTTTTAGATTTTATTTATTTATTTGACAGAGAGAGAGAGCACAAGCAGGGGGAGAAGCAGGCAGAGGGAGAGGGAGAAGCAGGCTCCTTGCTGAGCGGGACACCTGATGCAGGGCTCGGTCCCAGGGCCCTGGGATCATGACCTGAGCGGAAGACAGACGCTTAATGATTGAGACACCCAGGCGCCCCTACCAGATGTGTTTTTTGCAAATATTTTCTCCTAGTCTGTGGCTTGTCTTCTCAATCACTTGACAGTGTCTTTTGCACAGCAGGAGTTTTTTGTTTTGTTTTGTTTTAAGATTTATTTATCCATTTGAGAGAGAGCCTGTGGGGGGGGTGGGGCGGGGGGCAGAAGGAGAGAGAGAGAATCCCAGCAGACTCTGAGCTAAGTGTGGAGCCCGACTTGGGGCTCCATCCAATGACGCATGAGATCATGACCTGAGCTGAAAGAGTCGGACACGTAACCGACGGAGCCCCCACAGCCCCAGCACAGCAGAGGTTTGTAGTTGTAATGAAGTCTAGCTTATCAATTATTTCTTTCACGGAGAGTGCCTTTGGCATTATATCTAAAGCCATACCCTAGGTCACCTCGGGTTTCTCCTAACCTATCTTGTGATGATGGCTCTTCAGTGAAGCACACAGCCACTTCTTTCCAGAGCAACCAGCACCTCATCGCTAGGATACCTAGTGAGAGTGTGGGGCCAGATGTCCAGTCACTTGTCGCAACAGCTAGAATACAGGATCTCAAACAACAAGCTCAGTTCTTAACCATTCATCAGTGAAAACTAGAAGCTGAACTTCTTCACATAGAGGAGCAACCCTGGGAAAAGAAGAAGTTCCTGGAAAGCAGATTCATTTAACAATGAACTTGAAAGGCTGTGTGGTTCATGGGTGGAAGCGGATACAGAGAAAACCACAGTTGGAATTGCACAGGCAGAGGGACCAACCTGCAGAAGGCAGAGAGAGGGAGAGAGAGGCAGCAGCTTGGGTTGACCAGGGTCAGAGCAGTATCGTTCCTGAGGAAGAGCGAGCAGCTAACCAAACCAAACCAAAGAAAGGAGATAAGCTAAAAAGCATTTCCCTGGCGACAGAGGAGACACTTGGAAGACATGACAGAAAGCCAAGAGAATGATGAAGAAGGCACGTCTGCTCCTGAGGACAAGGGGAGGGCGTGGGAAGGGGGGCTGGTGACAGTGAGGCCGGCTGGAAGAGGTGCCACAGGGGAGGAGCCACCACAAGATCCTGTACCAGAAGGCAAGAAAAAAAGAAATGTTGCCTTGTTTAATGTGTTCTAAATAATTTTATAAATGAAAAATTGTTCTTTGAGTTCAGAAGAGAACAACAGAGGGATGGAGCCTGTAGAGGCTGCTTTTAGGCAGCAAACAGGCTTGAGCAATGGAAACTTGATCAAGGCAGAAGAGACCCCAGCAACCACCGAGCTGAATGCAGACGGGCTCATTAAAGGACAAATCTCGAAATAACCATAGACCAATCGTGATCAAGCACAGTTTCCTAGATTGCCAAAAAAGGGAAAATTGCATATGTTCCCATAGTCCCCACTCTGCCCTAGAACTGTGGTCCCCCCACCACCGCCTGGTGGCAGACAGTCTCTCCTTTGCTGTCCTGCCCTCCGCTCCCTTGTGGTGTATTCAATAAACTTCTATCTCCTTTTTTCTGCCTCAGGTGAATTCTTTCACTGCCCACACTGCTGGGTGGTCCCCCATCCGATGTGAGCACCTTCCCACCATCACTGCATGGCTGATCAGATGCTCTCGCCCAAGCCTTTGAGTCCTAATGGAGAGATAGGAAGGAGGAAATGGACAGTAGTCCCTTGTCCATGTCAGTGTCTGCCATCGTCCATGCCCCACCTTTCCTGTCCCCTCCTCTGGGCAGTGGGGGCATGGGCCAGATTGCTCTGGTGTGAAGCTTTTCCTGTTGTTCCTCCTGCCTGGCTTTTGGGTTCTCTGGTTTTCCCAGACTCCTTCCAACACATCCCACCTTCTTTAAGCTCAGGTAGCTCTTTAAGTTGGTTTCTGTTACTTGCTGTCAGGGACTCTAACTGACACATGTCTGGAAATGGCTATCCCAGCCATGACTCTGCATTTTCTCCCAGTTCAATAGTGACAAACTAGAGCTCTGTATCCCAACTTTAAATTTCTGAGACAACCAATCTGATTGGCCAGTTGAAGTTAGGTTGGACCAATCAGCCTGGCTCCAGAAGAAGGCAGAGGAACATGATGCTGACAAGGCGAATGGGGAGGCTGACAGGACATAGATCCACATATGGTTAGGCCGACTGTGCAATGCATAACTCCAAGGGGTCCCAGTCACACTACAGACATGGTAAATATGCATACTCATCATGAAACTATTTTGGCAGATGGCAATAAAATGGATCGAGAAAGGGGCACTTTTTCCCCAGTTCTTAGTAAAGCATCCCATGGGCTAGTGGCAACCCAGCAGGGCCCACACCCCAGCACGGAGGGGCTTGGTAGGCAGCTCTTAGAGAAGATAACATGAGCCAGCTAGAACCCCACCAGGGGTTCTACATATCACACATAGCTGGGTGGGGGTGGGGGTTCAGTGGCCTTGATGTCTGGCACACACATATTATCCCCTCTTCATGGGCAAAAACTGGTTGTGAAGCACCTAACACTTAGAGAGTAGTTCAAGGCTTTGGCATAGGTGGCTTTGGAAAGGATGATGGGGAGAATGTCTGGGCAGCAAAGTCTGACGAGCCAGGTTCCATCCACCCAAGGAGTTCAGGGCTGCCGCACACGCCTAACAAAATGCACCAAAAGATTTCTCCTCTCTGTAGCTCCCCTGGAGAGCGTTCATTCATTTGGCCACTGGCTGTGTGTCAGCTCTGCATTGTGGGCTGGGGCTATGGCAGGAATAAGAGGCAAGGTCTAGTCTAGTGCGGGAGACAGATGGGCAACAAATATTTCCTAGATTATGCATGTGCTAGGAGAGGGGCATGAGGAGAGTGCCCTTACAATAAGGGGATCAGACTGAGGGGTCAGAAAAAAGTGCAGGATGAGCAGGATTCAACCAGGTGAAGAGTGGGGTAGCGCAGATGAGGGCGGATTTATTTAAGCTACAGGCTAAGCTCCTGTTAGAAAGAAACCAAAAACATGCAATGGGTCGAATAAGATACAAGTGCTTTCTCTCCTGTAAAGTTCTAGCAGTAGGCAGGGTCCAAAACGAGTAGGTGTCTCAGCTCCATGAAGCCAGATCAAAGTAACAGTGGTTTAGGGGCACCTGGCTGGCTCAGTCAGAAGAGCGTGTGACTCTTGACCTCACGGTTATGATTTTGAGCCCCATGTTGGGTGTAGAGATTACTTAAAAATAAAATCTTTAAAAAGCAACAACAATGACAAAGTAACAGTGGTTTAAACAAGAGAGGAATGTACTTCCTTCTCTCAGGGAAAGGTCCAGAGCTAGAGAGGCAGGGTTGGTACAAAAATTCTGCTCCATTAAGTCTGTAGGGAAGTTATCTACTAGGGTTCAGTTGGGGAAGCGGAACCACTATATCATGCAATCAATGATTTATTATAGGAATTAGACTTTACACAGTTGTCAAGGGAGCTAGAGAAGTAAAGGTCACAAAGAGGAGGTAGAGGGTCCCAGAAAAGCCATGACTTAGCTTTCCAGAAGCACTGGGCCCATAAGAAATGAATGTTTATTGAAATATGTAAAATGTCAAACTTTGGACAAGAAGAAATAGAAAATAAGCCAACAACCAGGAAAATATATTGAATGAGAATTAAAGTCATCTCCTTTTAAAATTTTTTCTCAGCTCTTTTGGCTTTAGAACGAAGCTCTTGCCCATTGCATTACACATGTCTTTTTATTCTGCTTCTTTATATTGCTAGTCCTGGGGAGCCTGACCTCTGAGGCCCAGCCAATTCCTAGAGACAGCAAAGGATTCACCTGTGAGCACGCCTTTCACATATAAACTAACAGGTCCAGAGCCCACATCCCTCTACCTCTTCTAGCCAGCCCTTCCCACCCCTGGCTGCTACTATTTCTTTGCCCCCATCTCCCCCTGGGGGCCAGGGACCAGGCTACTGGGGACAGCCCCTACACAAGAGCCCGCTGAAATTATTTAAACTAGCCAAGCCTAAGCCCGCTTACCTTGCCTTATATCATCACCTCCTGGCCACGTGCCTCAGAGCAACTCAGTCTGGACTCCACGAGGGGACAGAGGAGTGTTGTTGGCTACAACAGAGGACTCAGTGGCATCCTAAGTATCCATCATTAGGACAGGTAAACGGGAGAGAGAGATGCATTCTGTGGAGTGAACAGGAAGCAGTTAGAAGCAATAGATTTGAGATATATAGAATAACAGGAAAAAAGTAAGGACTAGAAAGAGATCTAAAATGCATACATATACAAAACACAATATATTTTTCAAAGATCTATATATAGCTAAGGACATAAGCCAAATACTATATATTAATTGTCTTTGGGAGAAAGGGGAAATATGAGCAGTGATAGAGATGAAGGGAAGAAAACTAAGCATATCAAAGAACACAAGAGAAGGCCCTGTATGAGCCCATGATCCTGATGCATGGTCTGGGAATATGGTGGATTCAACTCTGCATCTGAGGCCCACCCCAGCCAAAGGCTCCCCTCCCCCTGCCACAACCGCATAAAAGCTACATCCTGTGCCAGATTTTTGGCTCCCTTAAAATCAAGTCTGGGGCCTCTAAGGTGGATCCTGGGGTGCAGGCAATGTTCTATTTCTTGACTTGCATGATGGGGTATTCACTTTATAACTAATCGGTAAACTGTACAAGTTGTGTTGATTTTTCTTTATTGTTCTTTACATCTTATTTCAAAACATGACCTCTTGAGGTTCCTGGGTGGCTCAGTCAGTTAAGCGTCTGCCTTCCGCTCAGGTCATGATCCCGGGGTCCTGGGACCAAGCCCTGCATCCGGCTCCCTGCTCAGTGGGGAGTCTGCTTCTCCCTCTGCCACCCTCCCCCTGGCTCGTGCTCTCTCTCTTTCTCTCACAAAAATAAATAAATAGATAGATAGATAGATAGATAGATAGATAGATAGATAGATAGATAGATAGATAAATAAAAACATGACCTCTTAGGGAGCCTGAGTGGCTTAGTCGGTTAAGCGTCCAACTCTTGATTTCGGCTCAGGTCATGATCTCGGCTCAGGTCATGATCTCAAGGTTGTGAGATGGAGCGCTGTGTCAGACTCCATGCTGAGCAGGGAGCCTGCTTGGGATTCTCTTACTCTCCCTCTGCCCCTCCCCTTCCTGCTCCTGTGCACGCTCTCGCTCTCTCGCTCTCTCTCTCTCTCCCTCTCTCTCTCTCTCTCCCCTCTCTTAAAAAAACAGAGTTCGATCGGTAGCGGGAGGGGAGAGCGGACCCCAGAGAGCCCTGAGCAGCCCCACCGCCGCCGCCGGCCTAGTTACCATCACCGCAACCACGAGCGAGGCCGAGACCCAGCAGCCGCCCCCCCCCCCCGCCGCCGCCCCCGCCCTCAGCGCGGCCGACACCAAGCCCGGCACCACCGGCAGCAGCGCAGGGAGCGGCGGCCCGGGCGGCCTCACATCGGCGGCGCCTGCTGGCGGGGACAAGAAAGTCATCGCAACGAAGGTTTTGGGAACAGTGAAAAATGGTTCAATGTAAGAAACGGATATGGTTTCATCAACAGGAATGACACCAAGGAAGATGGATTTGTACACCAGACTGCCATAAAGAAGAATAACCCCAGGAAGTACCTTCGCAGTGTAGGAGATGGAGAGACTGTGGAGTTTGATGTTGTTGAAGGAGAAAAGGGTGCGGAGGCAGCAAATGTGACAGGCCCTGGTGGAGTCCCAGTGCAAGGCAGTAAATATGCAGCAGACCGTAACCATTATAGACGCTATCCACGTCGCAGGGGTCCTCCACGCAATTACCAGCAGAATTACCAGAATAGTGAGAGTGGGGAAAAGAACGAGGGATGGGAAAGTGCTCCCGAAGGCCAGGCCCAACAGCGCCGACCCTACCGCAGGCGACGGTTCCCACCTTACTACATGCGGAGACCCTATGGGCGTCGACCACAGGATTCCAACCCTCCTGGGCAGGGAGAAGTGATGGAAGGTGCTGACAACCAGGGTGCAGGAGAACAAGGTAGACCAGTGAGACAGAATATGTATCGGGGTTATAGACCACGATTCCGCAGGGGTCCTCCTCGCCAAAGACAGCCTGGAGAGGACGGCAATGAGGAAGATAAGGAAAAGCAAGGAGATGAGACCCAAGGTCAGCAGCCACCTCAACGTTGGTACCGCCGCAACTTCAATTACCGACGCAGACGCCCAGAAAACCCCAAACCACAAGATGGCAAAGAGACAAAAGCAGCAGATCCACCAGCTGAGAATTCGTCCGCTCCCGAGGCTGAGCAGGGCAGGGCTGAGTAAATGCCGGTTTACCATCTCTACCATCATCCGGTTTAAGTCATCCAACACGAAGAAATGCAGATGAAATTACAGCAATAAGAAATGAACAAAAGATTGGAGCTGAAGACCTTAAGTGCTTGCTTTTTGCCGACTGACCAGATAAATAGAACTATCTGCATTATCTATGCAGCATGGGGTTTTTATTATTTTTACCTAAAGACGTCTCTTTTTGGTAATGACAAACGTGTTTTTAAAAAAAAAACAACAACCTGGTTTTTCTCAATACACCTTTAAAGGTTTTTAAATTGTTTCATATCTGGTCAAGTTGAGATTTTTGAGAACCTCATTTTTAATTTGTAATAAAAAGTTTACAACTTGATTTTTTCAAAAAAATCAACAAACGGCAAGCACCCGTTAATAAAGGTCTTAAATAATTGTCAAAAAAACCCACCAAAAACAAAACATGACCTTTTTTGGAGCTTCTCTAGTGAAATGGGGATGGGGGCTTTGAACATTTGGTGCTCACCTTGCCACATACCTCTCCCTGCCTCCTTGTCTCTGCGGGGTACAGAAAAACACAGTTTCAAACCTTCAGTGTGGTCCAACCCTTGTTCCACTGAGAAGCAAACTGCAGTTTGTGTGGGGCATCTTTGGGATGGCCTCTGTCAGCTCCCAAAGTGGGCTAAATCATCAGTGGTTGTAATGAGTCGTGACAAAACCAAGGCCAAGGGATGAAGGTTCTGGTCATTCTTTTTTTTTTTTTTTAAAGATTTTATTTACTTATTCATGAGAGAGAGAGAGAGAGGCAGAGGGAGAAGCAGACTTCCCGCAGAGCGGGGAGCCCGATGCGGGACTCGATCCCAGGACTCCGGGATCATGACCTAAGCCGAAGGCAGACGCTTAACCATCTGAGCCACCCAGGCGCCCGGTTCTGGTCATTCTTGACCCCAGAAGGCTGCCCTCTAAGTGCCAGGCACTGAGCTGGGCACAGATGTCCTGCCTGCTCGAGAGGCCGGACAGTACCCCAGTAACTGACCTGTGAAGTCTATCCATGTGCTTACTCTGCCTGGAAATCCTTCTGCTGTCCTTTTTCTGACCTTGTCAGGTCCGGTGCTTGTCAGTCCTCATCCTCAGCCAGAGTCCTCTTGGGAGAGAGTTAAGAAAGGGAGCATGTGGATTTCCTGCCAGCCCCCACCTGAACCCAGGTTCACCTCTTTGGCTTGAAGTCATCTGTCAAGAGGCGGCCTCCTCTCCTTTTGGGAAGTTACCTGTATGTCAGTTTCAGTGTGTGTTTAAAGATGTTCCATGGGTGAGGGGAGAAAAGCATTAAAGAGGCTCGTGAATATTCCCTTTTCCTGGAACAACTGATTCCTTAGCATCTCATAAAGTAAAATGTTAGATCTCTTCTTTTAATCTCTATTTCGTGTAAGATGACCATGGAGGTGATGTAACTTGCCCAAGGTCACCAGCAGAGTGAAGACTGCACAACAGATCTATCTCACTCCAGAGCATGTAGCCACCCAACCCTCTCCAGAAGCCATCAGGGTGGGGTGGTGGGGGTGTGTGTGTTCAAAACCAAGTACATTTCTAACTCAGGAGGGAGACTTGTGGGAAAATACCTTCTCATCCCCTCCAGAGAGAGACTGGGGTCTGTGCAGAGAAATGAACCTCTGCTGGCCTAGATGGCCCAGGGGTGCCAGGGGCCAGTGCCTCGTCTCATCCGTGCTGCTCTAGGGGTGGGCCCAGTGGATGCTTCGAGTGGGTGGGATGAACCAGGAAGGGCACCTGGGTGGCTCAGTCCATTAAGCATCTGCCTTTGGCTCAGGTCATGATCCCAGGATCCCGGGATCGAGTCCTGCTTCGGGCTCCTTGCTCTGTGGGGAGCCTGCCTCTCCCTCTGCTGCTCCCCCTGCTTGTGTGCGCTCTCTCTCTGATAAATAAATAAATCTTAAAAAAAAAAAAAAAAAGAACGGGGAAGGGTGAAAAGAACATAAACTGGTGGCTATTTGGGGGAATCGGAGCTATCGCGAGGTGATGAGAGTCCAGAGGAAGCAATCCTGGGCTTTAAGAGGAAACACAAGGAAAGGGCTGTCAGGAGCCACTTGAGCTCTGGCATGCACTACACTTCGCAGGGGGCTGCCAGGGTCCGGGGGTGCTTGGTAACAGCTGGGTAAGGTGGAAAGAACCAGCCTCTGACGGGAGACCGGCCACACTGCAGGTCGAGGGACAGGAGCCCAACACACTAGAACAGCTGATGCGCTCCGCCTTGTGGCACGTCGGGGAATGGCAGCCCCGAGCTCTGGCCTGGGCATCTGGGGAAATTCCTTCCCAGCCGGGCTGGCACTGCCGGAGCGCCCACGGTGTGTTGGGTCTTGCACGAGCCATTTACATCCACCGGCTCACCTTCACAACAGCAGGCCCCAAACCGCTTTTCTTCATCAGCGCCTGTTCCTCCCTCCATCCCCAGGTGTGAGCCGAAGGCTGGCTTCCTCCCCGAGGGGTCTGCTGTCCCCCGTCCGGGGTCCTGTACCTCTGCTTGGTACTTCTGGAAAGCCTGGCTGGCTCTCTGACGCTTGTTTACTATTACTAGTTTATCTAATGGTGTACCTTCACCCATGGGCCATAACTTCCTCGGGCAGCTTACTCTCCTTTACGGTTGTGACTGAGAGAAGGAACCAGATGAATATGTGATGAATGAGAGAGTATTCCTGGCATGTATAGCTTGGACGCCAGGGACACCACAGCCTGCAGTGACGCCGTGCCCGAAGCTGGCACTCACTTTCAGGGAGAGTGTCTCTAAAGGCCATTAACCTTGAAATCTCAAGCACATCCCCTTGCAAAACCCCAGATGACTACATGTTATATTCCTCTGTATTTGCACTGTTCTCTCACTGGTGAGATCCTGGGAGAGAGGAAGCAATCAAGGAATTTTATGACATAATTGTCTGGTGTTGAGACAGGGTCCTGGAGAAGGTTGGTCCTGGCCGTGGTTGCTGAAATGGGGGAAGAGAATCCATTAGGTAATGACCCCTGGCAGGTGAACCCTAAGAGGACACTTATTTATTTTAAAGATTTATTGATTTATTTTAGGGGGAGGGAGGGGCAGAGGGAGAGGGAATTCCAAGCAGACTCCATGCTGAGCGTGGAGCCCAACTCGGGACTCGATCTCATGATCCTGAGATCACGACCTGAGCTGAAACAAAGAGGTGGATGCCTAATGGACTGCACCATGCTGGTGCCCCCTAAGAGGACCTTTAAACTGGTCCCGGATCCTGGGGCTCAGATCAGTAGGGTCAAGGATCACATCATCGATCTCTCACTATTGCCTTTTATGAGGTTCCCATACATGACCTTGGCCTCTCCTGGTCAGAGTTTTGTCCTCATTTGTCACCTGTGCGTAGTGGTAGAAATGGTAGCAGTATCAGCAAAAACTTGGGCTCCCCAAGTGTGCCACGGAAACACCTCCGGCAAGTCTTAGAGCACCGGGCAGACTTCTACAGTCTACTTTTACAGATGAAGAAACTGTTACTCAAAGACTAATATAACTTGCTCACAATCAGACAGCTGGTAATTGGCAGAACTACGATGGCGATCCAAGTCTTTGCTCCAAATGTGTGCTCTTAAAATCTGTTTTGAATAAATGATATACTCACGGGCGCCTGGGTGGCTCAGTTGGTTAAGCGACTGCCTTCGGCTCAGGTCATGATCCTGGAGTCCCGGGATCGAGTCCCGCATCGGGCTCCCTGCTCGGCGGGGAGTCTGCTTCTCCCTCTGACCCTCCCCCCTCTCATGTGCTCTCTGTCTCTCTCATTCTCTCTGTCTCAAACAAATAAATAAAATCTTTAAAAAAAAAATAATATACTCACACAACACAAAATCCAAACAGTTCCAAACAGTGACGAGTCAGACTACCTTCCATCCTCTAGCTCAGGTATTCTGTTGCTCTCCCCAGAGAGCCAGAGCTATAATTTTCTTGGGTATCTTTCCTGAGCTTTTCTATGCATATTCAGACATATATATTCTCTCCCCACATAGCACATGTGGCGGGCAACCTCGCATGTGCCCTATTCCGCATCCTGTTCCTCACACCTAACACTGTGTCTAGAGTTTGCTCCACATCCACGTATTTAGAGCTGTCTCATTCATTTCATGGCTGTATTCTATTACACTGATAATTTATTGTCCTGGGCCTCTACTGATGGACATTGATTTGTTTCCGATCCTTGAGACTGCAAATAATGCTCCCACGAATATGTTGGTACACATGCCATTTCACACGTGTGCATATATAACACATCAAAGCCTCTTAAGGCTTTGATTGTTTGCTCATTTGTTTTTTTGGTCATTCGTTCATCTAGGCCCTGAGGACACCAAGATGAATAGGACCTGTTTCCCCCCTGGAGGAGTGTGCACCTTGGCAGAGATGGTGAGCGGGGCATGGAAGAAGTAAGTACTGGCCGTTCTGCTTCTGGAAACTTGAGGCTGCCAACTGGTCTGAGGAGTGACCTTCTGCAAGCTCCTGGAAGGATGCTGGGACTCATGTGGACCACACTCTTCTTCATGCCGCACTGTGCCCTTCCCAAGCCTTCCTGTGTTTGGCAGTTTTCTGCCCCATTTGTCAGTCTTCATTTGAGTAGTGTTCAGGGAGGCGGGTTGGAGATGGTAGGAACAGGTGCAGAATGGAGGGCACCCGCTTGTGGATCTCTGTGAAGGCAGTGTGGGAAAACCCAGGATAGACAGCCTCTCCTGGTCTTCTGGTGCTCAGTTGGGTACCCTCAAGACCCCTCCTTTGCCTCAGGTGGTAAAGGCATGGGCGAAGAGTCCTCCCAAATCCTGGCACCCCCTACTACAGAGTAGAGGCTCAATTTTAGAGGCATCCTGTGCCCTGGGTTTTAGGATGTGAAATAGAAGGAGTCAGAGAAAAGGGAATTGGGAAAATAAAAACAACAATGAAGGAAGGATCAGAGATGGAAAAAAGTAGGTCCACCAAAATGGGGATCACGCCTAGGGGAAAATTACAAAGACTGTACTTTCTTCATTCTCCAGGTTCACAGACCTCTGTCTGTCCCCAGACACCCCTCACTTTGCAACTAAGACAGTGATGCTCAAACTAGCACCCAGTAAGTGGGGCTCAAATCTAGCCAAGTTGGGCAGGGCTGGCCCTTAAGGAGAGCTATCCCTGCAGCCCCTCCCCATTTGGGAAAGACTGTGAGTTGGACTTATGGCCTGATGTAGCCTTATGGATCAGACCAGCCCCAAGAAAGACAGTGCCTCCAGGCCCCAGTCTGGCCCCTGGTTCTACTCCACATCCGGCCTGTCTGCTAACCACTGACAATGGCCATATCAAATATATCTACCTGTTCCATCAGCTGGGGCAGCTGAGTTCTGGGTCCCTGTCTTCTGAGACCAAAATCTCTCTGAAGCTGGCCTGGATCCTCACTTAGGAGAGGCAGGCAGGGCTGTGGGGATGCTTGCCTTGTATGGCCATGGTCATAGGGAGAGAGAGTGGGGATACAGATGGGAGGAGAAAGGAGTTAGTCCTGGTACTGGGAGCTTTTACAAGTTAGGGGTGTGGTAGGCAGTCTCTGTGATGGTCTCCAGTGATCCCTGCTTCCTGTGTAATCTCTTTCCCCTTGTAGAATCACCTCCCCTTGAGTGTGGGCTGTACCTAGAGACTTGCTTCTAATGAATAGAATATGGCAAACGTGAGAAATGTCACTCTTGAGATTAAGTTATGAAGAGACTGTGTATTCCATCTTGCTTGCTCTCTCAGGCTCTCTTGCTTACTTGCTCTGATGAAGCCAGCTGCCACGTTGTGAGTTGCCCTACGGAGAGACTCACATGGCAAGGAACTGAGGGAAGCTACCAGCAAACAGCCAGCGAGAAACTGAGGTCTTCAGTCCTCAGTCCAATAACCCATAAGGAACTGAATTCTGCCAACAACCATGTAAATGAACTTGGAAGTAGATCCCTCCCCAGTCAAGGCTTCAAATGAGATCACAGCCCCAGATACCTTGATTGCAACCTTGTGAGGGGAATGCACACTAGCAGAAGGTTGGATGAACGTTTAATGGCCTAATTCATAGTGTCTACCACACCTTCCACTGAAAGTGGAACTCCATCCTCCCTCCCAGAAATTCCATGGACTCAACCCAGCTAGCCCATACCCACAACCCCCTTCTACCTTAGCCCTGGCCTAATTGTCTCAGGGAAGAAGGACCCTCCCTATCCCACCAATTGTAAAGACATCTTATTTGTTTTAGTGAAATGTGGCCTTGTTCTCTGGGTACAACCGATGTTCAGTAATTCTCACTCTGCCTGTCCCTGAAATGCCAAGGTCAGGCTGGTGGGCTTGGGGTCATTGTTATCCAAGTCCCCAACTATTTCTGCCTTCACACAATAGACCCTAATTAGGAGAGCCCCAGAACAGAGGAATCTTGGCTTATTGTCACTCAGAGGATTCTCCTCAATGCCGACCAGCCTTGGAGAACCTCAATCCTCGGTCCTCTCCAGGTCTTGTCTCCTAGTATCCTGCTGATGGAACAACGTGGTGGGGGGCAGTGGCCCTGCATTTCTATTATCCTAAGATGTTCTTGATCTCTGTGGATGGGAGAAGGAGCCCAGGAACAACTATTATTAAGCACCACTTCTGACTCAGCCCTGAGACAGGCACTGGGACAGACTTGGTTATAACTCAGAGGCTGGCCTCTGGAGCTTATGGTCTCATGGGAGAAAAAGACAAGTAAATAAGCACTCACAAAACCTCATGATGAGTGTGATGAGAGACAAGTACCAAGGACATTTTGGGAACTGAGAAGAAAGTCTAATTCTTTCCTAAGGGCAGGGAAAGCTTTGCAGAGGGTAAGAGTTTACTGGGTCCTATGAAAGAGAAGACATTCCAGACAGAAGAAATGGCATGCACATGGCCAGGGCCATGTGAGAGAGGGTGGTGCACTCAGGGAACGGCATGCTATTTGGAGAGCTGGCACTCCAGTGAGACAGGGACACAGGAACCACTGAAAAACTTTTTATTTTTATTGACATGGAAAGATGTCCAAGATAGGTTATCAATGAATAAAGCAAGTCACATGAGAGTGTGTAGTGTGATCCCTTTGTATTCTGTGTTAAGGATATACCCATATAAGCACCTGCTTGCGTGTGAATGTCTGGAAACTTACTGAAAGAAAACACAAGAAATCAGCCCTTGAGGAGTTGGACTGGACTGGAAAGGAGAGGAGAGAAGAGAAAGGAGAAGAGGAAGAGGGGCACTCTTCCTTTTTACCCCATCCCACTTTGCACTGTTTGCATTTGCATTATTACACAAAACTGATATGTTAAAATAATTTAATGGGGGAAGTGATGTAGCCATATTTTCTTTACAGAAAGATCACCTTCACAAGATTTGGGGAACAATTTGAATGTGGGATGGATATTAGATGCTATTAAAGAATTATTGTTAATTTGAGCCACATATGAAAAGAATCTTATTTTTCAGAGGTAAATAGTATGATATCTGACATAAAAGGATTTCTAAGCCCTAGGGAGATTCAGCAAAAGCTGGACCCCATGAATTTACCTGTGTGAGTTTCTCCAGCAGTGCTCTGTGGCCTGGGGGAAGAGAAAGCATGCGGTGGTGATGTGGCTTTGGGCCTGGGGTTTGTCAGTGACATGGGTTAAATGCAAGGACAGGCTGCAGCTGGAGATGGGTTCTTGGCCATATGGAGGAGAAGGAGAGCCAGGAAGTCTCCAACCACAGGGAACAGCTGTGTGTATATGTGTGCTTGGCTATTCCACATCTGGACACACTCCAATCTGGGAGGAACCCCCCTTTGTGGGTGACTTGGAAGAAGGCAGAATCTCATCTGCCACTAGAAAAGCAAAGGGGCCAGAGCTTTCTCTTTCCATCCCACTATCTGCCAGCCTGTGGGCACACAACCCAAGTTAAGCCAACTAATGCTCCTCCCAGGGATGACTCAAAGATGCAGGGACAGGTGAAAAGTTATTCAAAGTGGGAACACTGGGGAAGGAAACACAACACCCGCAGCACTGAGTGCTCAGTGGCAGAGACACCAATGTTCAGTGGGGACTTCCAGCCAGAATATTCTAGTGGTTTGACCTTGGCTGTATTTCTTGCCTTCCTAGTTCTTGAACACTGGTTCTTTAGCATTTATATGGATTCTTTGAGCTACCCAACTCTTTTTTTTTTTTTTAAGATTTATGTATTTGTCAGAGACAGAGAGAGACATCAAGAGGTACACACAGCAGGGGGAGCACAGGCAGGGGGAGAAGCAGGCTCCCCGCTGAGCAAGGAGCCCAGGCAGGACTTGATCCCAGGACCCTGGGATCATGACCTGAGCTGAAGGCAGATAATCAGCTGACTGAGCCACCCAGGCGTCCCTGAGCTACCCAACTCTTTCCAAAAAAACTCTCTTTACTCTTTTATATTTAGGGTAGCCAAAGTTAATTTTTATGCTTGCTGCCAAGAACCCTAACTGGTACATAAATTGGTACCACACAAATGATGGCAGGTGAAAGATCATAAGGAGAGATGGTGAGTTATTTGGCTTAGTTAGGGCTATAGGTCTACTGGAATTCAGGAATGGGAATTCAGTGGCTTATGCCATACAGTACAAACCATCTATTAAATTATTGCTTGTGATCACCTAGAATGAAGTATCCACTGAGGACAGGCTTTAGGAGACCATAGGGAAAGGAGTACCTGCTTCTAAAACCACAGAACAGCTTCTAGAAGTTGGATAACAAGTTCAAGCCCTATTCCCTCAGCTCAAAATATTAACTTAAACCCATGGACTTCCTGTTGTTGCTGGAAAATATACCTTATTTCTTGTATCAACAGGGCTGACATAAATGAAAACCAATTTCAAGAATCTGATCTTAATGGTTCTTGAACTATAATGTTAGACAAATCATAGTCTTATAAAATTAGAACATTTGATTAGAAAAAAAAGGGAACCCCAAGAACCAGAACAGGGCTACATAAGAGACATTTAGAGGAAATCCCCAACTATCACTGAGCATCCCTCACCAGCTGAAGCAGCTCCTCCCCACTGTCTGGCAATGCCCTTCCCTTGACTGATGATGTGACTTCTCCTGAAGTTGCCTTGCAAGAGGACACCATTTATTTTCACGCTCCACCCCTCCTACCCAACATTTTCTTTAGATATGTCAAATCTCAGCATGCCAATTTTGGCGGGTGGTCCTGTTTGAAGGAGCACATTGTTGACAAACCTGGACTGCCAGCTGCCCAAACTAGAACACCAACTTCAGGATCTTTGATAAGTATGCATACATCAATCCATTCAGATTGCTCTAAGGTCACAACGTCACAAGCAGTATAGGCTCATAGGAATCTGAAGACAGATGAAGATAGGAACATTGGAGAAGATTTCTCCTGTGCAACTTGACCACCCACACATTATGTCCCTGAAAAGGGTCCCAGATGTTTCAATTCTCAAAGATCTTGGAAAGTGCTTTGGTGAAGGAAATAACAGAAGCACCAAAAAGCACTTTAGTAAGCCGTTCTCTGCAGGTTAGAGATGCTACCGAGAGATGGTGAGTGGCTCTCTGTTTCAAAGAAATGAATTGTGTGCTTCATTTATTTTTATTTTTTTAGCGGGGGGGAAGGGGAGAAGGAGAGGGAGAGAGAGGATCTCAAGAAGGCTCCATGCCCAGCACAGAGCTCAACAAGGGGCTTGATCTCATTACCCTGAGATCATGACCTGAGTGAAAATCAAGTGTCAGAGGCTTAGCCGACTGAGCCACCCAGACAACCCAAACTCTGTGTGCTTTAGACCAAGTAGCAACACTTAAGTAGCAGAGGCAAATGTCAATAGCACATTTGGCAGCAGAGGTCCCTGACCATTATAATTATTTTTGCTTCTTCTAACTAAGTGCGTGGAACTAAAATAGCCCATAAGGTGCCACTTGATCAGTATTTTTTTAATGGTAAAAAATGGTGAGTAGAAGTTTGAGTTGAGTTATTGTGGCAAAAACTACAAATTGTTTCCCAATATCTCTTTTCCCCTTCTCTCTCGTAGAAATAGGACCTCTGATTTTTAGCAGAACACACGGCTACCAAGAATAAAGACTACATTTCCCAGCCTCCCTTGCAGCTAGGTATGGCCATGTGACTAAGCTCCAACCAATAGGATGTGAATGACAGTAATATGTATAATTTCCAGATTGTGTCTTTAAAGGTAGCGGTTATATCCTTTTTTCCTCCTCTTTCTCCATCTTGCTGCTCAGAATATAGAAGTGGTTATGAGACATTTTGGAATGTGGACCAGGGCAATATTTTAGTGATGGTGACAAAACAAGCTAAAAAGGAGCCTAGGTCCCTGGATGGCCTTGTGAAGTAGAGACATCCTACAGCCCCTGGACAGCCTACATTTGGGATGTCATATAAGAGAGAAATAAACTCCCATTTTGTCTAAGTCTCTGTTATTTTAGGTCTCTGTTACTTAAAGAGTGAGTAACTAAGCAATGACGATAGATATAAGCCCCCAATGACAGAGAATGTAGGCATCTCTTTTGATTCCCAGACCTGAGTCATTTCACAGACCCAAAGCCCCTTAAGTAAAAGGGAAATTAAGCATTTGTAATGAGGAATTCTGTAATAACAGCACAATAATGTTCTTTAATAATTATAGCTACCATTAATTATGAACCAAGCACCATTCCAAGCGCTTTACATGTATTAGTTCATTTAATCCTCAAAACTTCCCTATAATTTATATGCCAAAAAAAGTTGATGAATACCTTGCAGCAGGTACAAAAATTAACTCAAAATGGATTATAGATCTAAATGTAGAATTTAAACTATAAAACATTTAGAAGAAACAGAAGAAAATTTTTATGACTTTGGGTTACCCAAGATTTCTTAGTTATGACTCCAAAAGTATCCATAAAAGAGAAAACTGATAGACTTCATAAAACAATTTAAACTTCTACTCTTCAAGAAACACTGCTCAGAAAATTAAAAGACAAACCAACACACTGGAGGAAAATATTTGCAAAACACATATCTGATCCAGGATTTGTATCCAGAATATATAAAGAGGTCTCAAAACTCAATAAAAAGAAAGTAAGCAATCCAATTTTTTAAATCGGCAAATTATTTGAAGAGACACAGACATATGGAAAGATGATTAACATCATTAATCATTAGGGTAATATAAATTAAACCACAATAAGATACCATTACTTTAAAATGGTTAAGGGGTACCTGGGTGGCTCAGTTGGTTAAGTGTCTGCTTTTGACTCAGGTCATGATCTCGGGGTCCTGGGATTGAGCCCCACATCAAGCTCCCTGCTCGGCGGGGAGTCTGCTTCTCCCTTTCCCTCTGCCCCTCTCCCCCACTTGTGCTCAATCTCTCTCTCTCAAAAAATGAAATCTTTAAAAATAATTAATTAATTTAAAATGGTTAAAATTTTTAAAACTGAACATACCAAGTGTAGACCAGAATATGGAGTAACTAGAACTCTCATACATGGCTCATGGAATTGCAAAATGGCAGAGGCATTTGGAAAACAGTGTGGCAGTTTCTTATAAAGCTATACATACATACATACTTACTATATGACCCAGCAATCCCCCCTTCTGAGTATTTACCCAAGAAAAAGAAAAATTATGTTGATACAAAACCTAAACATGAATGTTTATATTGACTTTATTCATAATTACCAAAAGCAGGAAATAACCCTAATGTCCTTCAACTGATGAATAGATGCTTAAACTGTGGTATATCCATACAACGCAATACTATGCAGCAACGAAAAGTAATGAATTACTGATACATGCAACAGCATGAATGAACCTTCACTGCATCATGTTAAATGAAAAAAGCTAGACTCAAAAGGCTACATACAGTATGATTCCATTTACACGACATTCTGGAAAAAGCAAACAATAGGAACAGAAGGCAGATCAAATGTTACCAGGAGCTGGGGATGAGGGAGAGACTGCCTACAAAAGGGTATGAGGGAATTGGGGGGGGGCAGGGAGGGTGATGAAAATGTTCTATATCTTGGTTGTACAAACTCCTTCTCACCCATCAGTGTGCAGCTGTAAGATCACCTCCTACAGGAAGTCTTCCCTGGTTGCCCCTCCCAAGCTAGTTTGGGAACACCTCCTACTGGTTTCACCAACAGTGGCATTCACCATACTATACTGTTATAATCTGTGAGTCTCCACAATGGTTACACAAATGGGTACATTTGTCAAAACTCAGAACTGCCCATAAAAAGGGCAAACTTTATTACATGCAAATTATATCTAAAATCTGACTGTAGGGGGGAAAACTACCCAATAAAGTAGGCACTACCATCCCATTTCTACAGTTTAAGAAACTAAGACACAGAGAGATTTCACACCCAGGCCAGCTCCAGATCTGTGCTCTTGACCACAGAACTATATTGAATTCCCCTACTGACCTTCCTTCAAGGAAGCCTCAACTATTCCCAGAGGAATTAAGACCTAGAGAAAGAACCATTTACCCTTTGAGAGGTTATTAGTCACTGGCTTTCAGCTAACACAAATGCCCCATTAGTCAGAGTGGAGGCTTATGGTTGGCTCAGTCGGTTGAGCACCAGACTCTTGATTTCAGCTCAGGTCATGATCTCAGGGTCATGAGACTGAGCCCCATGCCGGGCTCCATGCTCAGTGGGGAGTTCGCTTGAGATTCTCTCTCTCCTTCTCCCTCTGCCCTTCCCCGTGCTCACTCTCTGTCTCTCAAATAAATAAATAAATCTTTAGGGACGCCTGGGTGCCTCAGTCGGTTGCCTCAGTCAGTTGAGCGTCTGCCTTCAGCTCAGGTCATGATCCCAGGGTCCTGAGACTGAGTCCTGCGTTGGGCTTCCTGCTCTGCGGGGAACCTGCTTCTCGCTCTGCCTGCCACTCCCCCTGCTTGTGCACTCTCTCTGACAAATAAATAAATAAATCATAAATAAATAAATAAATCTTTTTAAAAAGCTATATCCTAGAGGAATTGCAAAAATTACACCATAAAAGACATTAAAAGTGAAGGGTGATGTTTCCTCTCACGTCTCCATTTAATTATCAGAGATGGTAGGACATGGATGAGCCTTGGAGAAAGTTCGTATTTTCTATGGCCCATCAGGGCGCTGTATGGGGCCTATAGCACGTCACAGTGGAGGCAGCTCTCATGGCCCAATAAAGAACCAAGAGCCTTTTTTTTCCCCTCAAAAGAAAATAGCTACAGGGTGCCTGGCTGGCCCAGTCAGCAGAGCATGTGACTCCTAATCTTCTCAGGGTCATGAGTTCAAGCCCCATGTTGGACACGGAGCCTACGTTAAAAAAATAAAGAAGAACATAGCTACTTACAGAAGAAGGCCTGGGTTTGCTATAAATCACTTGGTGTATATGAGCCACCAAGATGGACTGAGCCAGCTGCTATCTGGTCTACCTAGCCATGTGCTGGCTGTATCCTTTAGAGTCCATCAGGTAGAAATGGAATCTGTGGGATCAGGTCCAAGTAGGTCCTGAAGGCATAAGCAAGCATCCTATGCAGGCTACTCACCAGGGCCTGGACTAGGGTGAGGTGGACGACAGGCCTAAGGTGTAAATTTATTGAGGCCCTCACTCAGGTGCTGACCCAATATTTGCATGACCCTGACAGTGAGGGCCTCCTTACATTTTTTACCACAGGCAGCCAACTTGCCCGGCCCCCCCCCCCCACTGTGATGTGCCACCCCTCACTCCACATCTCTGAGCCTATGGGGAATACCCTAACACCAGATGGCAGAAAAAGAAAAATTTCAAGTCTAATTTATAGTGCAGTACGCCAACCCTGGCCAGAAACGGCCCATTGCTGTACAGAAGAGAAGAGAAGGCTTCCCCGTGGGCAGAATGCGGAACAGTATCTTTTGGGGCTCACTCAGTCTGTAGGGAGAGGCGGCCCGACGTAAGCATTTGTATAGAGTGTATGGGCGGTGGCTGAATACAGATGGCAAGGACTTGAAAGGAAGGAAATTAAAGATTCTGGGGCAAGGAAGAGGAAGGAAAAAGCATAAAAAAGAATCTTTGGGGATGGATATAGAGTGTGAAAATATTTGTGTTTTAGGGAATTGGTCACTAAAAACCTCCCACTACAGAAAGCGTTCTTAATCATCAAATGGAGATACCCCCCCCCCCCCCCCCGATCTCAGTCTCCTATCCCAGGGAACCTCAGGGCCTGCTTTGGAACAGATGGCCCCAAGATGGAGATGAAAGCTCTGTATGAATGCAACATCTCACCGAAGCTAACCTGGTTACCATCACTACAAGATGCCCAAATTGCCAGCAGCAGCCATCAACCCCAAGTCCCCCATACTGTTCTATAACCCCAGGGAGACCAGGGAGCTATCCAGTGGATATGCCTTCACTGAGTGTCATCTGCCAATACTATCATCCATGGACTTACTCTATGCCTTATAACTATCTGATTTCCCCACAGCATGGCTTCTTAAGAATTCATTTTGCAGGGCGCCTGGGTGGCTCAGTTGGTTAAGCGACTGCCTTCGGCTCAGGTCATGATCCTGGAGTCCCTGGATCGAGTCCCGCCTCGGGCTCCCTGCTCGGCGAGGAGCCTGCTTCTCCCTCTAACCCTCCCCCCTCTCATGTACTCTCTCTCTCATTCTCGCTCTCTCAAATAAATAAATAAATCTTTAAAAAAAAAAAAAGAATTCATTTTGCAGTTTAAAAAATAAAAAAGAAGCTAATGTCCATGAGATTCACTGATCTTACTTATGTATCCCATCATCCAGAAGCAGCTGACTTTATAGATCCATGGAATAGTGTAGTAAAGACTATGGCTTGTCCCCTCACACTCCATCTCCCTTCCTCCTGAGCATATGGTTGTCCACCCAGGGACTACATGTCCCAGCCTCCCTCATGGCTAGTTCTCCTCCATGGAATGTGGGTGGAATTGATAGGTACAGCTTCCAAGTCATCTTCTGAAAGAGCTTGCTTTGGAGTTGCTGCACCCTTTCCTTCCTGCCGGCCAGGACTGGCAACTTTGGAAGGCACCTGTTGAGGCTGTCAGAGTTTCCTCATTAGCTTGGGTCTCTAGATGTGTTCACAGAGCAGAGCTATCTTTCTTCCCTAGTTGTAAGACAAAAATAAACTTTTATCTTGTTTGAGCCATTGTGTTTTTGGAGTCTTTTTAGAACAACTTAGAATTTTGTGGTGGTGGGGTGCAGTACTTCAAGGAGGGGGTATATGCTTTGAACCAGAGATTAATATCAGGATGCTATTTCTCCCAGAGCTCCAGAAAGAGGGGTGGCACTTTCTACAAGTACCCATTGACCCCCTCATTTCCTGTGACTCTTGTTTCTGCTGCATTAAAGTTAGAGAGTCTTGGAGAGAAGAAAGTTCCCACCAGGAGAAACAATATTTTTACTGAATTAGAAGCAGAAGTTGCTGCCTGGTCACTTACGGTTGCTCTTGCCAATGGATGGATAGATTAAAAGGGGATAGTGGGATTGGCGAAGGTGATTAATTCTGAATATCAAGGTCAATTAGGATTTTTACTCTACACAATAGGCAACAAGAAGTACTCATGGAACCAACTTGGGTTGCCTCCCAGTGCTGTTAATGTCCAGTGGTAAAAGTTAATGGAAGACCACCACAGCCTTCATAGGCAGGATCATCAAGGGCTCAGATCCTCAGGAACAAAGGCTTGCTTCTTCCCTGAGTAGAGAACACAAACCCGCTCAGGTGCTGGCTGAAGGCAAAAGAAACATGGCATGGAAAAAGGAGGAGGGATGTCATAAATACAAAATAGAATCTCATACTGCAGAAAGAAAGATAGGGGCTTTCACCTCCTAAACTTTATCATGGTAGATGCTTGTATATTTTAACTTACTTGCATTTTTCCAGTTTTTATTCCCTTGCTGTTGTGTTATGTATGATGATGATTAACCTTATAATTTGGTCTAGTCCACAGGTTGCAGAATACTGAGACAAGATTCCAACGGAACTAGAAGGGGAATAAAATAAAGATCCTGACCCAACCTAGAGCTATGAGGTCTGGATTGTCTCCTTGGGGGCAAGTTGAATATAGTCTGTATGAGTGATAGATAGCAGCATATGTTGGATGGGAGCATTTTGTGGGGGAAAGGACTGTAAATTCAGAAAGAAAGGCACATGTGGATGTTGAGCCAAAGGGGTGGACTGTAGTGACATCATTTTCTTTTTTTAAAAAGGATTATCTATGTGAGAGTGAGAACAGAGTGAGCAGGAGAGAACATGAGCGGGCGGAGGGGCAGAGGGAGAAGCAGACTCTCCACTGAGCAGGGAGCCCCACCCTGGGCTTGGGCTCCATCCTAGGACCCTGAGATCATGACCTGAGCTGAAGGTAGACGCTTAACCGACTGAGCCACCCAGGCGCCCCGTGACATTATCACTTTCTTCTTTTTAAACCTAGCATCTGAACACTCTTCCTGATTTGGGAGACATTCCCCAAATGAGGTAAATATTGGTGGAGGAGTTGCAGCTTTTCATATAGAAACCTAAGGGACTATGTTTGTTCTCTCCCCATCTCTGACAGCTGGTGCCTGGACGTGTGTCCTAGAGTTAGCCAATCAAACGATCCCACAGAACGCTTGGAATCTTGAGGGAGTGAAGGTCCTAAGGATGCAAGGAGACTAGAAATTATACACAGTGATGCCCATGCCCAGAGTCTAGTGATGGGGTGCCCGCAGCAGTGCCCTACTCAAGCTTTCCTGCCCCTTGACCCTGTGGTGTTTCCTAAAATGGATTTTCCTTAATTCTTCAGCCTTCCTGCCTCTCCTAGTATCCCTGCAATAAGTGAATTTTTCCCTTGAGTTAGCTGAACCCAGACTTACACACTGATGGGCTTGGGGAAAATCAAGTGTTCAGGGAAGGGGAGTATTCTCTGCAGGCTAGGGTTGAAAAGTACTCTCTGAACCATGTGTAGGTGAGACAGGCTTCTGTCCTGTACTGGTTGGAGGGGGTTGATGTTTCCCCCAGGTCTCTTTTGTGGACTCGGGTCACTAAGAAGACCCATTTATCAGGACAACTGGGGTGGCTATTGACAGGTGCCAGGCCTGCGGCCCAGCGATCCAAAGGACTGGGCACTCCTACCGCCTACTCCTACCTCCAAGGGCCATAAAGGCAGAGATGTAGGGAAAGTTCAGCCCTCTGGAGCAGAGCGGTCAGGGCTGGGTTTGCTCTTCCCTTTCCCCTAGGATTCCTGCCCTTCCCAGGAATGTAACGAGGAGGCTGCAGCACTCACCGTGAGGACCCTCCCAGCCCAGCTGCGGGGCAGCTTCCCAGCCATACAGGCGCAGCTGTGCTTTCTGCTCGACGAAAACAACAGCACCTGGACTTCTCTCTCAGCCTGGCCCCTAGAGGAGCAGGACGCAGGTGGGACTGGAGAGGAGGAGGCTCTGGGTGGTGCTTCTTTGCATCCGAGAGCCACGTGGAAGTGCGCCTTTCTCCTTCCAGGTTGGAGCCCTGGAGCCCTCGCCCTTGTCCTCCTGGCCACTGGATGAATCCTGACCGGAAGGCCCGCACTCCTTCATGGGCTCCCAAGCGCTTACCTCTCTGCCGCTGGGCGCGTCCGGTTCCCGGGAGCCGAGGCGCGGTGCCACGTCCGGGCCGGTGGAGCGCGGCGCTGGAGTCTCTGCCCCAAACTCACGGGAGCGAATCTGCGGCCCGGGGTCCCGCAGTGGAGCGGGACAGGGCATGGCTCGGCGCCCCTTTCCCATCAATACTGGAGGGGAGTCGGGGGGCTGGTCCGGAGCGGGCAGAAAAAGCGAGGGAGCCGCGTCCTCTCCTGCCCAGGCCCGGGTCTTGTCCCAGGAAGCGATGCACCCACAGGAGCACCCGAGGGCTGGTCTCGAGAGGGCCGTGCGGCCTGGGCCTTGGGCCCTGGAGCGCAGGAATAGAAAGCAAGCCCTTCTCGGCCACGGCCCCGGGGCGCCGCCTCCCGGGACACCCTCCGCAGCCCAGGATAGCGCAGGGCGGCGGGAGTCCCTCCCAGCCTGGCGCGCTCGGGCTCTCGCGGCGGAGCGGGGGGACCCGCCGCGGAGGAAACGGCCGGGTTTGCGGCACTCTCCGGCCGCCGTGGCGTCGAGGCGGCCAGGCCCGCAGCCCTCCCGGCCGGCGGAGTCCCGGCCAGAGCCGGGGGGAGGCTCGAGTCTGCAGACCGGTCGGAACCAATAGCTGGACGCAGGCGGCGTTTTCTTCCCGGACGGCCTGCCGGGCCTCAAAATGAGCGTCCGTTTCTCGTCCTTTTCGCACTTCTGGTAGATTGCAACCCGGCGTCCCCTGCCCGAGTGTCCTTTGCTGTCCGGGCGCCGACAGGCCGGACGCTTGTGAATCGTTTCCTAACCTTCCCGACAGAGCTTTCGCCCGGACGGGCGGGAGGCCGCGGCTCGCCGGGAGCGGAGCTTCCCCACGCCCTGGGCCGTCTCTGGCGCACCGCGGGGCCGCTCCCTGCAGGTGGCCGCTCCCCGGGCTCCTGTGAACCGGCAGCGACGCCCGGTGGCAAGCGAGGAAGCGAGGCTGCTGCGTGGAAGGGAGCGGGGAGCCCACCCCCCAGCGCAGAAGGCTCAGGGATTGCAGGGCGCCTCCTTGGAACTGGGAGCTCTGCTCAGTTTGCGCAACCAAAGGCCCCCAGGCCTTCCAAAGACCCGCCGCTTCAGCCGACTGCCTCTCGAGAAACATCGCGTCTCTCACACACCGCCGCCCCTCCGTTTTCTCTGCCCTACAAGCCTCTCCCACCGGGTCTAGGCCGGCTGCTCTCACCGGTCCTGTACGCGGGCTGGAGGAGCCTTGGCGGGCCAGTGCCCTGCGAGCCTGTCGTGAAGGACCGCACCTCACCGCGCCCTAGGACAGTAGTTAAAAAAACGCAGAGGTGACTTGGGACTTGTGGGGTTAATAAACTGCCTTCTCTCCCTCTCCTCCTGCCCAGCCCTCAGCGGAATCCACCCCATTCGGTAACCGTGCCGCTCCTGTGCAGACCGGGAGGAGCCCAATCTCTGGCCTGAGATATGAAAGGGAAAGTCAAAGCCTGTGGATATTCCGAAATAGGTTCAAGAGTATCTGCCTGAGCGTCTGTGAGCTCGCAGGCCAGGCTCCTAACACGTGTGCCAGCCTGCTGGAGCTGGCTTCCCCTTGACGGCAAGGGAACCGGTGAAAGACCGCGCGAGGGCCCCTTAAGCGCTTTCCTGTGAACCCGCAGCATCCGCCCCGCCGTTTGTGTGCCGTCGGGTGGTGGCCCTGTGGCCCCTGGGACCACATGGGTGAATGCACGCCCTCCTGCGTTTGCCTGGACTGGAGGCAAATGTGAGGGTGAGGTCTGGAACAGCAGCTGGTGTGTAACCAAGACCTCTGGGGGAACGAGGGGGTAAATGTCTAGACACGCAACACGACTGTCGAGCTGTGTGGACACGGGGTCTCAGGCTGACACCCAGCCTGAGCGTGACATTGTGCACACGCGCGGAGGGGTTTGTGTGGGGGAGTGGTGAGCCCGGCTCCGGCAACCACCCCACCCCTGCCGGGCGCCTGGAGGCCGGGAGGGCTCTAGGGCTGGGTGGGTCTTCACTGAGGGTTCCCTCCCTTGGGTCTCCACCCAGCCGGACAGGATCAGCACCAGCTCCTTCCCCACCCGCCCGCCCCACGGACAGCCGGGCGCCTGTGAAAGCGGGGGACTCGCTAATCTCCTTGCTTGGAGGGGCGGGCAGAGCACTTAATGCACAATAGCCCCCCTCCCCCCGCCCCGGAGGCGCTGAGGAGGGAAAGCTCCTGGAGGGGAGGCCCGCCACTCCACTTTCCCCAGGAAATCAAGGGTCTGGGAATGGGATGGGGAGGGCGGCGCCCCTGCAGTTCGTAGGACGTGCCTCCTACCGCCCCACCCCTGCCTGGTGCGTAGAAAAATCGGGTCAAGCCACCCCGGGGTTCCCTGCGCCTTTCCTGGAGTACCAGCCAAGAGCCAAGCGTTTTCTACCTGCATTATCTCCTTAATCCCTTCGGTAATCCGGGGAAGGGTTGGTTCTATAATTTGGGCAAGGAAACGGTAGCCTCCTAAAATTTAATTAACTTGCCCGAGGTTAGGAAGCAGAGAAGCTGAGCTCAAAACCTAGGCCGACGTCCAAAGCCACCTCAGCAGCCGCCTAGGAGTGAAAGAGGATTTTAGAAAGAGGGACAGGTGCAGGAGAAGAGGAAATGGGAGATCGGAGGGGGCCACTGTAGGTGACAGGGAAGGGGCAGGACACAAGATAACAGGGAGTGGGTGAGGCATGTGGCATAGGGTAGAGTGCCTTTTTTTTTTTTTTTTTTTTTTAAGTAGGTTCCACACCTAGCGACGAGCCCAACCCTGGGCTGGAACTCAAGACTCTGAGATCAAGACCTGAGCTGAGATCAAGCCAGATGCTTCACTGACTGAGCCACCCAGGCACCCCCTGGGAAGAATGCATTTTAAAACATATCAGAAGGGGTATCAATCGTGTCTATATATTTCATTTCTTTAAATAAAATGGAAAAAAATACTCCTGGGCAATAAAATAAGGCTGCAGGCCATATGTGACAGGCAAGTTGGAGAACCCAGGATTAAATCTCAAAGGGTGATAATTTACGACCTTGATCCTCCAAGCAGCATCAACAGCACCTGAATTTTGTTCTAAATTCAGGATCCAGGCCCACTCCAGATGTGATAAATGAGAATCTGCATTTTAACAAGATCCCCAGTGATTCCAACATATTCAAGTTTAAGACACTGGCAGAATCTATTTATATATAAGTTAATACAAGTGAATACACCTTCCCATGTTTGACATAGAGCTTACATACATACATACATACATACATACATACATACATACATACAAATAAAAGGGCCCCTGGCTGGCTCAGTCAGCAGAGCATGCAACTCTTGATCTCAGGGTTGTGGGTTCAAGGCCCTTGTTGGGCATACAGCTTACTTTAAAAAATGAATACACCTTATAATGTATATAAAAGAACCTTCCCAGGGACACTCCCCTACAACTCTGGAGGAGGCGGGGAAGAAGGGAAGGCCATGCTCTCTTTTCCTTTCATATTCTGACTGAACCTTACTGTCTAAATGGTCAAAAAAAAATCCCTGCCAGCTCTCAGAACTTCAAGCTGCACTCTCCCATCCACCCCAACCTGTTCGCCCATTCTCCAGCCCAGAGCTATAGGCTTTGCACAGAGCAGATGGAAAAGGAGAGGAAGGATTTTCCTTCCTGGTTCTCTACTCCTTTGTCTAATAAAGCGTAATTCATTTGGTTCTATTTTTAACTTTCTGCTTGTTTGAATCCTCCCACCCTGCTGACCCAGAAGAGGGAGGGGAAGTGCAGAGAACCTCCTTCTAATCCTAGAGGGCTCCTAGAAGGAGGCAAGCCCAGGCTGGGAAGGCCCAGAGGATGGGTGCTAGACAAGTATGGGGAAGAAGGAGGAGGAGGTCTCACAGGGCTGGCAGTGCTCCAGGATGGGTCCTTGAGGGGTGGAGGGGACAGTCAGAGCTGAAGGAGGCCCAGTGGACTGGAGTGGATTGGAGGTGGTTTTTCCAGAGCCCCAGAAGGCAATCTCCCGGTGGATCTCTGGGCTAAGAGCCTCCACAATAAGAGAAATCCAATGAGGAGGCTGGTGTGGTCTCACCTCCAATCCTTCCCAAATCCACCGCACCCCTGGACTCAGCCATCCCTCCCAGAGACCCTGGCTCTAGGGTTAGACCCTGGGTCGGGATACTGCCCCATTACCAACTGCAAGCTCTTAGGCAAGTTGCTTAACCTCTCTGGTCTTCCATTTTCCTTGTCTGTAAAGTGGGATGAAAATACCACTTACCTCACAGGATGGTTGTTGGAAATGTACAGGCGACCCTGTATTAGTACTTTTAAAACCTAGTGTAGTGCCTTGAACACAGCAAACACTCAATACTGTTATTTATTAGTATTATTACGGTTATTGGGGCGCCTGGATGGCTCAGTTGGTTAAGCGTCTAACTAGGGCTCAGGTTATGATCTGGGGGTACTGGGAGCCCGTGTGGGGTTCCCTGCTCAGTGGGGACTCTGCTTGTTCCTCTCCCTCTGCCCCTCCGCCCGCTCTTTCTCAAATAAATAAATAAATAAATAAATAAATAAATAAATAAATAAATAAATAAATAAATAAATAAATATTTAATATTATTATCATTATTTTCCACCATGGCTGGTAGCAGCCGCCCCAGTACTCCCAAGGGCTCCCTCAGACCCAGGTTCCCAGGGCCCTACCTCCAGGCGCCTCTCCCCACGCGGCCCCTAGAGGGCGCCCGGAACTCACTCGTCCTGCGTTTTTGCGTTGGCGCCTCCGGTCTGGCTCCCACTGATGGGTGACTCCTGAAGTCGCCGCCGCCGCCGCCTCCAGCTTTTGGGTCTTGCGACTCCTCCCGAAGGAAGGGAAGATCTGTAGGCTCTGGGACTACAGGGCGGAAATGAAGGGGCAGGAGCAGCTCCCACCAAAGCCTTCCTGAGGGCGGCTCGCAGCAGTGGGGACCTTGCACCCCTTATGCTCCCCAGACCCTAACAACCAAGCACACAAAAGGAGGCCGGATTTCCATAGGCTTCTGGGAGGCAGCGGCGACCGCTGGACCTTCCGAGCCTAGCTAGGGTCCTTAGCTGGAATTCCTGGCGGCCCGCTGCCCCCAAGCCCAGCCTCAGCGTCTTGGGGTGTCGTCACCCACAGGAGCCGCAGGGCTGGCAACAGAAGCACGGGCCTAGGAAATCCCCACCCCGCGCCGCCCGCGGGCGAGTTAGGCCTCTCCCCTCCCAGCAAGGGGAGGAGGGCGGGGAAGGGGAAGGGGAGTGCCCCTGGCGGAGTGGCTGCGGGGTAACCGCCTGTGGGAGCTTCATGGGGCCTGGGCGGGTGTGAGTTGGAGGGAACCGAGAATGCCCGCAGTGGAGACTGTGTGTGCGCGTGTGTGCGCGCCTAGCACCCGCACACCCGCGGCTCCCTCCCCTTGTGCAACATCGCGCATCCCAGGGGTGGCACAGTGGGAGGCTGCATGTGAGGCTGCACACAGCGATGCAGGCTGTGACTGAGGAGATGTGGGTTTGTAGGCACCCCCAACACAACGTGGGTACCCCACTGCTCCTTCCACGCACCACCCTACGCCCTCCATCGAACACACCGTCTTATTCTGCTCTGAGCTCCTTGGAAAATCCAAACTGGCTCTAGCCCTTGCTCAGTCTGTTCCTATCGGGCTCCCCAGGGTGAGGAGTCCAGGGGTGTGTGTAGGGCAGTGGTGCCGGGGCCTCCCCGGGCTGGCATTGGGCAGCCCATTCGAGCCATGCGGGGAAAGCGGAAGTACCTCCTGTTAGTTGCCCGGGCAGCGGCCTGGCTGTGGGGCTCGAAACTCTGAGCTGCTTAGAGAGCAAGACTCCGAGGGCTGTGTGGGAGTGAGTCGTGTGTGAAGGTGGGTGTGAGGAGAGCAGGGAGAGCAGAGCAAGAGAGAGGGGGTTTCCTCCGCATCTGGCCTGAGGGGCCCTCCAGGCAGCCCCAGGGCCCCAGCCCCCCTCCCCTCCCCTCCCCTCCCCACAGCGCTGAGGCGGAAGGAATACCAAGGGCTCCAGCTCTGCACAACCCGGAGGGAGGTCCCTCTTAGTAGTCTCAGACACCTGGAACATACCTTGCCCACCTGCAAGTCACACCATAAACAGGATGCCCTCCGGAGTCCTGGGCCCAGGGCAAACCCCACACCTACCACCACAGTAGGGGCGCCACAAGGCAGTGCTCAGGCCATGCCCACACAGCCCCCGAGCACAGATCGGAACAAAGCCCTATTTTAGTTAACAGGTTGAGCCAGATTCTCTGTGTACCGCCGGCCGCACGGCACGGGCCTCTCGGACCCCAGCCCTGCCTGGGTTTCTGGGCCCCGCAGGCCGCCACCCACTCAGCCACCACGCTGGGCTGCGCCTGGTCTGAGCGGGGGCTCCGGGCTCAGTCGCCGCCGAATTTGGTCAGTGCAGTCGGCTCCCTCAAGCCAAGGAAGGAAGCGGACCTTTCTGCTCCGACAGGTTCGTGAATTCCTCTTCTCTTTCCGCATCTCTCCACACAACTCTTCGGTTACTGAATTCCTTTTCTATTTTTTGAACAGAGACCGACCATTTCCGGCAGGCGCGGTGGCAGGCCGGGAGTTGTGAGCTTTCGGCTGCGGGCAGTTGGCCCTGACTGTGACCCTCGCAGCCTCCTCCCCACCAGCCTTCGCCCCACTCGGGACCGGGTGTGCGGGTCCAGCTGCCCCCCGGCGGGCCCCGCCGCCGTCCCGGTCTTTCCCCGCCGCCGCGGCCCTCGGCCGACCCGGGATTCACCGAGATTCGGTCCCAACGAATTCCCCGCGGAGACGGGGAAGTCGTGCGCGGCCCCTGGGTGCCGAGAGCCCCGGCACCCCGGGGGAATCTGGCACCCCTGGGACCCCTCGCCCGAGGGCCTGGGAGCGCGGGAGGGGCCCGGGAGAGCGCGCGCCCCCGGCCTCCCGCGCCCCGGAGCGGCCAGAGCCAGCGCCCATCCCGGGAGCCGGAGCGCCGAGCCGGGTGGCCTCCAGCGATGGGCGCGCGGCCCCAGGGCTGGGGATCCCCGCCTGCCGGATGCCCACTTCCCCGCGAGGCCCCGACAAGCTGGACCGGGTCCGAGAGCAGTGGCGCGGAGGGGGCATTCGCCCGTATGGTTATGAGTGTGAACCCTAGCTGTTTGCGAAGATCCGGGAAGCAGGAGGTACTTCGGGGAGGGGTGTATGATGCCTAATTTTGCTCAGAGTTTGTCTTGTAAGAGGGGACGAGGGGCTGGGGGCAAAGCTTGGACTTTGAAGCGGGTTTGGGGGCCCTGTTTGTGCCGAGCAGTAGCCCGCATTCCTGCCTCGGCTCCTCACCTGGACTGTCCACCGCCAGAAAGTATCGAGCAGCCTCTGGGGCCAGCAGCCTCTGGAGGGATCCTGGGGATTGGGAGGTGGGAGGAAGGCTCCAGTCTCCGCTGACGTTCAAAGAGACTCTGGAATCTTACAGCGGGGAGGCACTAAAGGTGCGTCTTTAAAACACAAATGAAGAAGATACGGGGCCACGCAGAGAAGGTGCGGGCCAGGCGGCTCCAGTCCCCGCGGGAGAGGAGGGATCTTCCAGACCTGCCCAGGCAGACGGAAACGAATTCGCTGGTTCCGGGAGGCCATGTCCGGATTTCTCCTGGCCAGGTCCTGGGTGTTTCAGCTGGCGCAGGCGGGAAGCCAGCTGCAGACCCAGTGTGGTGGCCAGAACCTTCTCCCCAAGACCAACACAGTTTGCTAGGGCCTTGCCTGGTCACCCAGTGGGCCTGGGAGGCGGGAGCAGGAGGTCCAGGCTTAGTCCTTTGGACCCAGAATCCTCTTCTCCTGAGGAGATCAGGCTCCAAGGGGGCCACGGATAAGATGGATGAGCACCGCCCCTCCGTCAAATTTCCCTTTGGGCCTCCTAGGGTGTGAGGTTGTTGTGCTTTGTCCCCCTCTGGTATATCAGGTCCAGGATGGCAGCCTGGGCAGGGATGAAGGACAGAGTCTCTGATGGCACCCTCTGGGTACACACAGCTCTGTATGCCTGAACAAGACCCATACCCACTCGCTTCTAGCTTCTAGCCACAAAGTTCTTTCACTCTCCCATCCCAAAGAAGGAGCCTCCTATCCCCCCACTTTATGCCCCCAGGATGGCATGTCCCCAGACCCTCCACCACCTAGCTTCTTCCAGAAAAGCAGCCCCAAATCAGTTTTGCGCACCTGAGACCAGTCTAGTGCGTGGGGGACTAGATGTTATAGGGAGCGTTGTGTACCGTGGCTGCTGTCCTGGCCCCCGTAGTCCGGGTCCCTGGGAAGTCACTTACTATTCAGATCTCTCCTAGGCCAGACTAGTGCTGGGAGTGGGAAGTCCCACTTAGAGGATCCTGGCCCAGTTACTGACTCACTATGCTCCAACCTGTGTGGCTTGCTGGGTAAGGGCCTAGAACCCTGGAACTCCTATCAGATGTTGGTACGTCCCCCGATGTATCTGCATAGCCCACCTTAGACGCCCCCACCAGCTTTGCACCATTACACGCACTCAGTGACAACCACACACACTCACCTGCAGGGTCACCCACAATGATCCACACTCCCCCCTAATTCACACCCCCATTGCATACTGTCACACACACATATATACAGTAAAATACACATCTCGTGTATTATTACATGTCAAACATGATTAAATGTCACACATGATTACATATCACACACAATTATATTCATACAATTACAGATGATTCACAATTACACACATTCACACATTTAACACAAACATAGATTCACGAGGAGAAACGAATAGGTACTCCCACACACATTAGCACATGATTCATACACAGTCACAAATACGGGTGGGTGATCACAATCACCTAAAAAGAAACAATCACATTCACACATGGTTAAAGACGCACCACTGCAAGTTCGTGCGTACAGTGATAGTTTCGATTTGCAACTTAAGCAGAAACAAGCACTTACAATAATTGCAAACACAGTGACACGCTTGAACACGATCACATTCATTATCAGTATCATCCGATTGTCCACACCATCACGAACACACAAGTCACACCCGCGACCCTCACACCCAGAGACAGCATATCCTCTAGAGCATTAGCCATCCCAGGAGAGCCTGGCACTCCTTCCTTTCCGAGGTCTGCCACCTCTCTGCTTGTCCCCCTCCTCCCCTCTCCGAAGAGCCCGCTGGTCCTGGCCCCCAGATGTCCCTCCTGCGCAGACACCCGAGCTGTCCCAGCAGTGCCCCTTCACCCCAAGCCCAAATAGCTGCAAGTTGCTGGGCTTAGCAAGGAGCAGGCAGCCCTGACTCCGGATCCGGAGGGTTTTATTATTTTTTTTCCACATAAATTACACAAGCACTTTATAAAATGGTTACACAGAAAACACCTTATAAGTGCATAACTTAAGCTCCCCTATGAACAGGATCTGGAGAAATAGGCTGAGTTTGTGTGAAAACCTGCCTGTGCATACCTGGGTGCGGCTAATGTGTGATGGGGGCCTGGCAGGCCGTGGAGCTGTTGTGTGTGGGATAGTGTGTCACAGTGTGGCCGTAGCCTTGTGTTTGTGAGAAGTGCCATGCTGTTCACAATGAAGCTGGGTCACCCCTAGCTTATGCCTGATAGAGTCAGGGGTGTGAAGGCCATGACACTCTGCCGTAGGTCCTCTGTGTTTGACTCTGGGTGACACCAGGAGGGACAGTAAAATCACCTCTGGCAGGGCCTTTGGGTGTCGTGTGTGATGGGGAGTGGAATACAGAGGGGGTCTCCCCAGAGCAAGTTCAAATGACAGCCCATGCTGTCCTCTGAGGACCTCAGAAGCTCTTCTTCCCCCATCTCCTCTGCCTCTCTCAGTCCCACGTTAAAAATCAGAATAAAATAAAATAGACGCAAACTGGAGAGGACTCTGAACAGTTCCAGAGGGCGCAGGACCACGTAGGCATCTGGAAGGAGGTCCATGTCCCTGTCTCCTGCGCTCTTTTTTTCTTTCCCCCATCAAAGAGGAAACAGCGTCGGCAGGAGCTCGAGGGCCGGTGCGGAGGGGCGCCGCGTTCCCCTCCCGCATGCAGTCTGAAGCGGGAGAGGGGAGAGCGTCCTGGTTCTCAGCCTCAGCGCCCCCTTGGCTGGACCTGGGCTCTCGAGGGGTGGGGCAGGCAGGCTCACTCGCAGGCCGAAGCCACCGACGTGACGCTAGTGATCTTGGTGGAGTCGTCGGACCAGGGCTGCAGGTTCTGCAGGGCGAAGAGCGAAGAGTTGTGCACGCACAGCGGGTCGGCGGGCAAGGGCTGTGCCAGACTCTTCTGGAAGGCCTCTTGCTGCAGCTGCAGGAGGATTCGGTTCGCCTGCTGCCTCTCAGCCTCACGCTCCTCGGCGGTCTGCCGCCTGTACCGGGGACAAGCCATTACCCACGCTTCGGTGTACTCCCGGGAAAGAGCCTGGAGGAGCCCTGCCCCCCTCACGGCTCCCAACTCCAGCTTGGGCCTCTTTAACACACACCCTTATCTTGAGGGTCCTACTCCGACAAAGACTGGAAACCCCAAAAGTAAATGGAGCGCGGGCATCCCGGGGGAGCTGTGGGAAACTCCGCTAGGCCCAAGCATCTGGGGCTCTCCGTCTCCCACTAGCCTAGGAAGGCGCAGCCAGGGGTAGGATGGCATCTTGCCTCTCCCCAGCTCTGCCGTCCCAAGCCTGAGGTGCCCCACCCTCCCCACCAGCCCAGGGCAGAGACAAGGGCCGGCGGATTAGGAGCTGCCTTGCCTGACCTCTCTTCTCGCCCTTTTCTCTGCGATCCTGTCGCAGGCTTCCTGCCTCCTGCGCGGAGCCCTGTGCCCTGCGGGGACTCCCGCTGGACCAGCCGCCTTCCTCCGAGGCGGTCCGGGGAGGCGATGACTCACTTATTCCATTTAATGCCTTCCCTCCACCCCGTCAACTGAGATCAAACGTCTGTCTCTAAGGTGGACAGACCTAATGGGAGTCCCGGGGGCCTCCAGAAGCAATTTGTAGGCGATCGATGAAGCCGGGCGAAGCCGGCAAGGGCCTCTCCCAGCGGTGGACTCCCGCCTCCTTCCCGCCGCCCCTTCTTGCCTTTTGCTCCAAGCGTCTTTCCGTCTCTCGTCTTACCCTTCTCTCCTGCATTTCAAACTGCCTGACTGGTTCTCTTCCTTTTAGGCGTTGTGTCTTTTTCTCCCATTTTCTCTCACCCCCACTCCCTTCGTTCTCTCAGAATTAAGAGAATTTGTTTGAAACGAAAATGGAGATTTAATCATCCATTGCTTTCCTTTATTATCCTAAGACTTCTCCAGGCTGCCTGGTTTTTCCTTTTCTTCCTAGGGTGGGCTATTTATCTTTGCCCCCTCCCCTCTCTCTGCCTGCCACTCTCTTGTCTTTCTCTGTGCCCCTCTCTTCCAGGGGCTTGTGTTGCTCCCTCCCCTTGCTTAGGCGGCAGCCTGGTGGGGCCTTGGGAACACTAGTGCCCCAAACCCTATTCAGCTAGCCCTTGCTACCTCTTTAGCCTTCCAGAGGTCTGAAGCCATACCCCCATTTCTTCCCCAGAGACAGGAATGGGGGGACAGAGTGGTGGGGCAGTGGCTTCCTTTGTGGCCACGATGGCAGAATCCCAGGCAGATTCCTCGCCTTCATTCAGAAAAAGAGGAAACTCCAATTCCTTCCTCCAGCTCTAGGCCCCTCTGGCCCGGAGCTGCGGATTTCGCCCAGACCCTCCTGTGCTCTCCCCCTAAGGCCTGAACTAGCGAGAAACTTCTCAAGTGTGGAGAACGGAGTACGCGAGCCATATGTGCCAGAGGGTGCAGGAGTGCAAGTGGGTGCAGCTGGAGAAAGCGCCGGTAGTTGCGGTGAATAAGTCTGCCAGAGTGTGGGACTCGCGTTACGAGAGAGAGAGAGAGAGAGAGAGAGAGAGAGAGAGAGAGAGAGAGGTATGTGGGGGGGATTTTAGTGTGGTTGTGGGTGTGTGACGGGAGAAGGGTAAATGTGTGTGTCTCCTTCTCTCTCACCACACCCATCTGCTCCTAATTGATCCCCCTTTCAGTGGGACTCTCCAAAACCCCGCTACAGCCGGTGCGGATTGATTTTCCTTTTCCAGAGTCGGGGATTGGCTGCCAGAGGGCCGCGCGGAGTGCCTGGGGAGAGGGAGTCAGCAGGACCCAGGCCGGTGGAGCCTGGTGGCTCCGCTAGGAGCCCCGGCTGGGGCGCAGAAACAAGGCGCGGGCCATCCGGCCTCCAGTCTCATTTGGAGGAGACATCTCTGTAAGCGCGAGTTTGCGCAAACAGAAAGTCCCTCAGGACTCACTGATCCCCAAAGCACGGATTGCCTGGACTGTGCTTGAGCCCCGCCATTTCCCCAAGCAGCAGCAGAGACCAGCCGCCTCTACACCGGCACTGAGTGTGTCGGCCAGAAAGCCAAGAAGCCTCCCGTAAAACAGAGCCGGCGCTCTCCAGCCTCAGCTCGGTTGCTCCCCGTTCCCGGCCAGCCTAGCAGGGAACCGATCAGAAGCCGGCGAGTGGAGGGGGTGTGAGCGCCCCAGGAGAGACCCTGGGACAGAGAGCTGCCCGCCCAGCGCGCTCACCTCCACTTCGTCCGCCGGTTCTGGAACCAGGTTTTGACCTGCGCGTCGGTCATTTTGAGCGCCTTGGCCAGGGCTGCGCGCTCGGCCGAGGCCAGGTACTTCTGGCGGTGGAAGCGCTTCTCCAGCTCGCAGATCTGCAGGCGCGTGAAGGACGTGCGCGGCTTCTTCTTCTTGGGGGGCGTCCGGTTCTGATAGGGGTGACCTATACGGCGTGTTACAGTGAAGGGTGAGAGGGCCACTGGAGCGGGAGACAGACAGACGGCAGAGGCAAGCGGCAGAGCGTCAGGAGGCGTCCCAGGCCCGACTCCCCGCGATCAGCGAGCGCAGCGGCCAGGCCCCAGGAGCGGGGCCGTGATCCTCCCGTCAGCCCTCAGCTCCAAGCCCGCGGCGGGCAACGGCCCCCTCCCGCCCGCCAGGCCGCCGCCGCGGAGGCCTCTCTAGCCCGGGGCTCCCACGTGCCCAGCCAGAACCCATGCAGTCGCCTCCCCAGTCTCCTTGAGGGGCATGTCTGAGGCGAGCTAAAGGCCGCAGGCCCCCACTGCCCCAGGCCTCCGGCCTCAGAGAAGCTGCCCAGCAGCAAGGGTCAGTGTGGGGGGGGGAGCGGGGTGGACCCTGGGTCCTGACCTGAGCCACCCATACGCAGCAACATCCCCAGACACATCACATACCACGGGGGTAAATTACAGATCCATACACCCAGTCTGACACACGGGGACAGGGACACAGGCAGACACATACAGGACAGGGGGCAACACAAGTGACAGTTATTCACTTCCTCAGAACCTTCTTCAAGCCTGAAGCAAGATTAGGGTGCGCTGTGGCTCCCCTAGGCCTATGTGGAACTCTTTCACCAGAGACCCAAGACCAGTGGGTTCTAGGCTGAGGGTTCCATTAGAGCCCTTCAAGGCTGGCCTGGCCTGCGTTGGGGGAGGGGAATGAGCAGCAGGCTCTGCCCCCCAGGCCTGAGAAGACTTGGGGTGGGGACTGGGGTCCCTTGAGTACAGGGTCCTTCCTGGAGGCCCAGAGCAGAATGCCTGTATTGCCTCTGCTGCCCGCCCCCGCCCCCCTTTGCCACAGACCTAGCCTGTGAGCCAAGGTTCCAAGGCCGGATTGGGAGCAAGGGGCCTGGGTGCCTTGGGGTCGCCTACCTGAAAGTGTAGCTCTAAGCTGCCTATTTCCTTTCCACCATTGGGCCCAGATCCCTAGCCCCATGGGAGTCCCACGTCGCCATCCGCAGCGGCCCGTACCTCCCGCCTCCTCTCTCTAAGTCCCGGCCAGGAACCCAGGCTCAACTCGTGGTTACTTCTCAGCGGGCATGGGAGCGGGGCTGGGCGGGAGGATCGAGGATCCAAGCCTCAGATCCTAGGAGTGCTAAGGGGCTAAGTGAGGCCGGAGAAAGGGGCCCGCGCGTGAGCGAGAGCTGAGTGCCGAGAGCGGAGGCGAGAGCGGAGGGAGCCGCGGCGAGCGGAGGAAGGCGCGGAGCTGGCAGCCGAGAGGGCGGCAGCCGGCCGCCGCCGAGTGCGTAATCGTCCCAGGAGTTGTCCTTCGGCCGCCGCCGATCGATCGCCGGCCAGGCCGGTGCATTATTCACACTGGAGGGAACAGGGCTGGGCCCCGAGGGGAGGACGCCATGCCACGACCGAACGAAAATGAAGCAGGAGGCTCACCCTCACGCTGCCACCGACCTGGACGAAGCCCGCAGTCCGGGAAGAAGGGCCCGCCAGCTCTGCTGCTTTACTCAGGCTCGGGGCCTCTGCTGGGCCGGGCAAGGGCAACGGGCACTGGAGCTCCGAGCGCGAAGTGGTGTGTGTGTGTGTGTGTGTGTGTGCGCGCGTGCGCGTGTGTGTGTGTGCGTGTGTGTGTGTCTGTGTATAGGGAACGAGAGGTGGGGAACCTGTTCTTCCCTTGCGTCTGATTCTGGGGCTCGCAGCCTCAGCCAGAGAACGTTGGCCGGGACGGAAGAAACAGTTTGTTCACATCGCTCCCCTTTCTCCAAGATTACCGAGCCCCAAATGTCGGCGAAGGTAGTCCCCAAGCTACATCCCCCTTTCCTCCGCCTGACTGAGCCCCAGGGACTCCGAGAGGGGATCGGGGAGCGCTTTTCAGTGTGGGGGTCCTGTGGGAGAAACGGAGAGGGGCCCAGACTGGGAGAATTCTTCTCGAGCATGGCGATTCCGCGAGCGTGGAAAGGTGGCGGGCGGCTGCACTTGGGGGAAGCACCGAGAGGAGCTGAGCAACCTGGTGCACAGAGGGGGCTGCCGGGAGCCACCGGGCGGGGAAAAGGTAGCGCAGAGCCCGGGCCGCGGCCAGGCGGGGCGCGCGCGGGCCGGACTCACCTGTGAACCTGTCCTTTGTGTATCTGCGGTTACTCTCCATCCAGGGGAAGGTGAGGCCGGTGAGGTTGTTGACACCCGGCACCGCAGGCACGGAGGGCACGGTGGGCAAGCCGGTAGCCAGAGGCTGAGGGTGGGCCACCGCTCCAGCTAGCGGCCTATGCGCCGGCACCCGAATCACCCCCGCAGCGCTCAGGGGCCCCCCCCCGCCGCCGCCGCCGCCACCGCCGCCGCCGCCGCCGGGACCAGGGCCGCCCGCCAAGGCCATGTTCACGTTGTAGGAGCCAGCCAGCGGGCCCATGCTGCAGGCGCCGCCGCCGCCGCCGCTCGCGGGGCCACCAGGGCCGCTCGGACCGCCGGCACCATAGGCCCCCGCGCCCCCGGCCCCCGCCCCGGCTGCGGGGCCCCCGCCGCCGTAAGCGTAGGCGCCTCCAACCAAACAGCCAAGGCCGTATTCTCCGTCCTGGAGGCGCGAGGCGGGCCCCATGCAGCCGCCTTGGTCCGGGCTGTTGAGGATCTGGTCGATGCCGAAGCTGATGGGCTCCGCATGGCCCGGGTGGAGATGGTGCGGGCCCAGGTGCTCCATGCTGGCCCCCGGCCCCGGCCCCGCGGGGGGGCCTGGGCGGCGGCGTTTGCTGTGTTTGGCTCGGGGGGCAGCGCGCAGGGGCGCGGAGGCGGCAGCGGCTCCTGGCTGCGCGGCGACTTGGAGGCGAAGTGCGCGGAGGGCTAAAGTAGGGGGGAGGGGAAGGGAGAGGGGGCGCCGTATTCTTCCCCTCTCCGGCTGCTCCTTCCCCTCTCCGGCTGCTTGCTAGATGTTGACTCTGGGACATCAATCACCGGGCGAAAAAGCCCGGTGCGAGCGAGTCTAGCCGTTTCGGCCGGGTCTCTCCATTGGCTGTGCGTGGAGAGGAGCGGGGTGAATGACAGCGCGGGGGAGGGGCGGAGAGGGGGAGAGGGAGGCCGGGAGCCGAGACTGATTCAGGAGCCAGACACAGAGGGACGGAGACCGAGGCTCGGAGAAGTAGTTCAGGAAGAGAGAGAAGAAGGGATTCGGAGACTTAAAAGGAGAAAAAGAACAGGAGGCGGCCCTTCCCAGAGACCCATAAACAGACGGACCCAAGGAGGTGGAGGACAGAGACCTCTTCCCAGCCTGGCAGGAGTCTCCCCACTTTGAATTGGGCCAAAGGGGTCCAGCTTGCTAGGCCTCTGGGGAAGGGTGTCCGTGAGCTACTGGAGAACCTCCCCAAGGGCTCAGCTGGGAAGCACCTGTCCTTCCACAAGAGGATTTACTCCAAACTTCAAGTCTGGCTTGTTAGAAAGTAGAAGACTGTCTACTCCCCAGGTATGGAGCCCAGGCCCCTGAGGCGGGAAGGTGAGTTCAGGCTTGTCCTTTTTTAAAACACAGGCCTATGAACAACTGGCTATATGTTGTTGGAAAAATCAACAACCACCCCCAACTCAGCCTATTTAGAGAAACTGAGGAAAGGAAGACTTCCTGAGAGGCAGGCACAAGTCAAGGGAGTTGGCTTGCGGCCTGCTGCCAGGGTGCCCATGCCTCAAGATACCCCTTTCCTTTTAAATAGAAGCCTCAAGAAGCAGTTCCCACAGTGTGTGAATGAATTCAGTCAGATTGCTTTCACCTAGCAACTAGCCCAGGGCTGGCTATTCCAAGCAAAAAACCCTTGGACTGTGGTGAGAGGAAGGAGTTATTTTCTTACTTTTGGAATCCTGGGAGGGAGGCGTAGGGGACTTAAGGCAGTGGGGGCTGGGTTTGGTGGGACCAAGATCAGGAAAGTGCATCCGGACAAATTGAGGCCTTTTAAAGTTTAAAGTCAGCCTGTGGCTGACTGGCTTAGAGCCCAGGAGAGAAGGAGGAAACTCCCTTTTTCTGCTTCCTCTCTTTTCCCTCTTCAGTAGGGAAAGGTCTGCTCCCTTGAAGGAGCCAAGCTCTGGGAAGGGTGCAGGTTGGATCACTTGGGATCTATTTCTGGTCTATATCAGATTCAACAGGTCTTCAAGGAGGGATTGTCTCTATCAGGCAAGATGCTAGAATATGAAGGTTTGCATTCTCCTCATCAAATCTCGTTACAGTCTATTTGCTTTGGTCATGTCTGTTATTTCCACTTGAAGAGATCTCCTTGGAAGCAGGGAATGGTTTGCTCATCTCAGTCCCCCCCCTCCCCAGCTGTGGAGTACAGCCCCAAACCGCAGGATATACTCATCCTGGGTGAAAAATGAAAGAATGAATCTTATTATTCAACAATTATTTATTGAATACCTACCATGTGTCAGGCATTGTTCTTGGCATTGAGAAAATAGCAGTAAATAAAACAAAGGTCCTGCCCTCATGGAGTTTACATTCCATAGAAGGGGTTAGACAATAAACAAAGAATCAAATACATTACGTCAGATGGCAATAAGTATTATGGAGAACACTATGAACTTCACTAACTCTTCAAGATGAGTATTATCCCCATTTTATAGATGTAAGAAAGCAAATTTCAGAGAGGCTAAGTGATCTGATCAAGACAGAGGAGCTGGATTTGACTTGCTTTTATAGGTTAGTCTGGAAACCTGGCTGCTGGTTGGAAGCACATCTCTGTGCGGAAAACCTTGTCTGGGCTCCAGGCAGGTGGACAAAGGCCCACTCAGAGCAAGGCCAGATGTGAAGAAGGTGGTGGTTTGTAAACACTAAGCAGAAATAGGAGAGAGCTCTACTCCCTTGCCAGTTTGCTCCTCTCCATCCACCCACTCCAGGTTCTACACCTCTACCCAGGAGATGCCATAACTTTTATCAAAAATTGTTTGAACCTGTCCACTGTAAACGTCAGATCATCTCAACAGATCAGAGCTTCACTCAGTTTGAGAGCCAATAAAGGAAGGTTTTGTAACTTTCAAAAAATATTGTTTGAACCTAAATTTGTCTCTTTCCTGCCTCTTGTCTTGGGGGAACCAAAGCAGAGATAAACATAAGTGTTTTACTGAGAAACTACTATGTGCTAGGCACCATACCACACTGATCTCATTTAAGACAACAAATCTGTGAAGTTAATGGAAAAATCTCCCATTTTTAAATAACTAAGAAAATTGAATGAATGTTCATAGCAGTGTTGGTCATCATGTGATGAATGGATAAATAAAATGTGGTATAATCATACAATGGAATATTATTCATCCAAAAAAAGAATAAAAAGGAAGTCCTGATTCATGCTACAACATGGAAGAACCTAGAAAAGATGATGCTAAGTGAAAGAAGCCAGGCACAAAAGGCCACATATTATATGACTGCATTTTTATGAACCATTCAGAATAGGCAAATCCATAGAGGCAGAAAGTAGATTAGTGGTTGTCAAGGGTTGGAGGAGGAAGGGTAGGAGACGGCTGCAAATGGATACAAAGTTTCTATTTGGAGTGATGAAAATATTCTGGAATTAGATGGTGATAATGGTTGCACAACTTGGTGAATATATTAAAAACCACTGAATTTATGATTTAAAGGGAATATTATGGTATATGAATTATATTCATTTTTAAAAAGAAAAAAACAAAAACTGAGACTTGGTAAGATGAACAAACTTGCCCAAAGTTCCACAGACAGAAGAAGATTGATCTGCGTTCCCCAAATCTGAACTCTTTTCCCTGGATGAGGCTGAAAAGTATGGAGAGAGGTGCTTCTGCTTCCTTTGAGGCTGAATCGCAGTGGCCCTGGTCCTTTTCATGACTAACTACAGTTCTGCCTGCTGCAATTAAAACCCTGTCTTTCTAAGTTATCCTTAGAACAACTTCCCTTTGCCACTCTCTGGCCCATGCAGGAAACCCCCTGCATGTTCCTAACACCCTCCCCATTCCTCCCTCCCTCCTCCTCTGGATGAAACTTTCCAGTACCTATGTCTTTCTGACCTTGCCCATTTGGGCACCTGCCTTACTTACTGCATCTTGAACTCCTCAGATCTGGCATCAGTTGGCCAGGGTCCCTGGCAGGAGATTTCACCCTTGCTGGCCTAGCCCAAGGTTGGCAGAGGTCACAGCTGCCTAGTGGCCCATTAAGACTGTTGGGATGCTCTTCTCATCAAAATCCTGCAACCCAGGGACATCCTGACTTTCCCCTGCCCTTACATCTGTTCGCCTCACCGGTCTCTTCCATACTCCCCTCACCGGTCTCTTCCATACTCCCCTCCACCCCCCATCGCTCCTACTTATCAGAGTCAACTTTTCTCCCAGTCCAGTTCTGAGGTGCTGGCCTCCCCCAAGATGAGGTTCTTTGTGTCCAACTTGACCTCAGCCTTTGTTTTCCAATGAGGTAGTTGCTGAGGGCCTGGGGTACCCTTTCAGTCCCTTCTCTTCCTAGGAAGTTGAGACAAGAGGGTCAGGAGTCACTGGGTTCTGGCCCCCGCCCCTCCTGGAAGCAGTGTTCCCTGAGCACACTGCTGCAGGTTGGAAAGTTTTTCTGAACGGGGAGGAGACTCACATGGAGCTTACCTCCTGTGGTGCAGCATTTGCATCTCCCCAGTGTTTCTGCATGCCATGTAGAGTAGCCCTGTTAGGAAGGAGTAGGGGAGGAAAAGAAAGCTGGAGGACAAAGCACAGTGACATCCTAGGCACCCTCAGTCACGGTGATTATCTCATGTTGTCCACCAGTAACCCTGTGATGTTATCTCCATTTCACAGATGAGAACACTGAGGCACTGAAAGCCAGGAAGGGACAGGAACTAGACTCAAATGCTGTTTTTCTGACTCCAATCATTAGAAGCTGATTTCTCGACATCAAACTTGGTAGATGTGGCCCTTGCTTTGCAGGAGTATCTTGCACACACATCTAGGTGAGTTCCAGCCCTAAGGCCACCTGGTAATCCACCCCCCCCTCCCCATGCACCATCCACTCTCCTAGCCTGCAGAATAAAGAAGTGCCTCCAATTAAAAGAGGAGCAGCTGGGGCTGAGGCTGGGGTTGGGGGAGGAGAAACAGGAGGGCTCAGCCACCAAGGGCGGCCCCTTTGGATCCCACAGGGTTCCCTCCGCCCCTCTGGGAGAGACCCCTGGGCCAGGGGTTGTCCTTTAGCTTAGGGGTGTGTGTGTGTGATAACTTAATTACTTTGTGTTTGTGGGACTGTGTGTCCATGAGGGGAAAGCCAGATGTGAAAGTGTGGGTGACAGTGAGGATGGTCATGCAGATATACTGGGCGTGTCTCTGAGGAATAATTTTTTAAATTTACCCAACAAATATGTATTGGGTGTCTATTATGTACTAGCGTTAGGCTGTTGGGATTCAACTGCAAGCAAAACATGTCTGTAAGGGGGTTGGGGGAGAGGAAGGGAGTCTGGGTCGTTTTTACAACTGGATTTGTCTGTGTAAGAATGCAAGTGAATGTGTGTTTTCTGTAACAGATAGTGTGTCTCTCTAACTGTTCTAATGGGCATATATGACGGGCTGAGGGTATCCCTCAGCTACTGTACGAGTGTAATCATGATGTGTGTGTGTCGGTATCTGTGGGAGAGGTGTCTTATTTTCTAGTGTAGTTGTCAGGGAAATGGCCATATGTGGGACTGTGGGTGTGGAAAGGAGGTGACAGGATATGCCCAATAGATATGCAGCAGGGAAAGGGTAGAACAAACTGAGAAATGTGTAAGGGGATATGTAAGATGAAGCAGTTCATGGTGGGGCCATTGGGATCTGGATTTCCAATACCAAAGGTGCCAGTTCTGCCTTGCTCATCTGCCTCAGGAAAGGGGGCAGAAAATGGAGGGGCAGGTGCAGCTGGTGACATAAGCACTTAGAGACCCAGTAAAAGGCACTCCACCTCCAGGGTAGGAGGGTGTTCTCTCTAGGAAGCTAGGTTGAGGAAGTGGGGGGTGAGCAGGTCAGGCTGGTTCCAGCTACACAACTTAGTGATTTCTCAGGGCTGGGGGTAGGGGTTGTCCAGGGCCAGCCCCAGGTGCTCCTACCCAATCCTTAGAGTAACAAGGACTGAGGATCTCTCCAACATGGAAGGACAGGCATACATTTCATCAGTGGAGGGACCCCAAATAGATTGAGAACAGAGGGACAGGGGACAGACCTCCTTTCTTGCTCTAAGACACATCTCAGCTGTCACCGAGGTTAGGAGCCAGCACCTTTCTTCTCCTCCCACCGCCCCTACCCGAAGGTCTGCTTGAGCAATGGGGTCATTAAGTCTAGGCCCTGCCCTGTAAGGCTCCCCTTCTTGGCTTCTGACACAAAGGAAGCTGTTGGCCCCATCACCTCTGGGCATTGAGCTAGGGCCTCAGGCCTCTCACTGACCAACTCCCTTCCAAAGGAGGCCTGGAGACCCCCAGATACTACCATCTAGAACTGGTGCCCTTGACAGAGTATATCTTTGATGCTAGGTCTTCTCTCAGGATGCCAGAATGGGGATAGAGCTGGGCAGGGGGTGGGCTGAGGTTCAGGGGAGGACAGAGTTCTGCGGCGCTGCCATCCCCTGACAGCTCCTGAAGGGCTCCCTGGGCACCAAGTATAGTTTCCCACCACTGGACCCCAGTAGAGCACCCCAGCCTACGACCCAGGACCACAGGCACACCCCAGCTTGCCCATTCTTGGCCTCCATCCTTGGCCCTACCCAGCTGACAAGTGGGTCTGAGCTGGTCGGAGGGATTGAGGAAATTTCCGGAGGCAGAGAGCATTCCACAGCCAGCTCCTGAGTGTGGTGCAGGGGAGGAAGAAGGAGTAGGGAGAGCACTAGCTTGCTGCAGGCCAGGACTCTGAGGGCCATTACCACCTTCTAGGCACCTACTCCCTGCGCTGGGGGGCTGATGGGCCAGCCTTCTGCGGGTGTGCGGTTCTCTCACTCCGGCCCCTCAGCCTCAGTCAAGCTGAAGGTGGGGGAGGGAAGGCTCCGGCTGGGCCACAAACCTGCAGCGGCCAGATCTATCCAGACTTCTCGCCTCAGTTAAATTCTTCAGCCTGCCGGCGCATCCATTTGGGCTGCAGAAGAAGGGCGGGTGGAGACCTCCCAGTTCCGGAAACCCGGTTCAGTCCCGGGCTCTGGTGGGGGAGCCTGAAGGTCTCCCGGTCACCCAAAAGAGCTTGGGCCACCTTGGCTTGGGCAGGTTTGGAAAGTTCCACGGGCGCTCAGGGCACGTCGGAAGCTGCAGGAGCTCCCTGAGCCACGGCCACATTGCACTGAGAATGGAAAACCCGGCTAGTTCAGACCGCTGGCGGCTGAAAGGGCCCGGCCGCCGCGCCTCCGCAGCCGCGCCTCTGCCTCCGTGCTGCGCAGGGTGGGCTCGGGAGGTGTCCTCCGCATACACGAGTTGAGCCGGAGTTGGGGTTTGAAATGAACTCGCCAAGCTCCTCCTCCATCAGGGCCCGGGGTGGGATGAGGGGGACCGAATTCCAGTTCCGCCTGGGAGTCCCAGCTGCCGGGCTGCTGCTGGCGAGGTCCTGTGTTCTACGCTCCGGCCTGACTGCACATAGCCCTCACGTGTACGCGAATGGTCCCTGGCAGACACAGCCAACACCCGAGGCTTTCCAGATACAGCGCTGGAGCAGATCCAGCACCGTCTCTCTCAGGCCCAGACTCACAGACCCACACTCACCCTTGCACACAAAAAGGCACACTCCTGTGTGCAATCCCGGCCGCCGCTCTCGAAGCCTCCTTCATGCATCCCCACACAGGCACACTGGCTTCCTGCGCCTCAGATAAAAAACACATCTCTCCCTCTAGGCACACACTCTGCCGGCCACATTGGGCCCACAAGCAGCCACACAGTTTCCCAACTTTTCTGGGGAGGCCGAGGGCAGGGAGGGCCGGGGCGGGGGGGCGGGAGCCGCAGGTGCCAGAAGTTGAGGTGGGGGTGCCTAAGGGGGAGGAACTGTATCCATATGTATGGGTTCCGCACACAAAGAGCAGCTGCCCTAAACCGAGCCCCGGCGGGCCCAGAGTCGCACCGAGGCGCCAGCGACCCAGCTAATTGAATTAGACCGGCCAGGCCCCGCCACCCGCTCGCCACCCGCGTGTGTTCTGCCACCCGTTCCTGGCTGCCGCAGGCGCTCGTTGGGTGCCGAGGGACGGATTGAGGGAAGGAGGCACCGCCGCCTGAGCCCCTGCCCAAGGCGTCCTCTCCCCCCGGAAATAATCTCATTGTTCTGCGGGCTGCGTGTGGCATGGGGCGCCTGGGATCCCCAACTGGACTGCGAGGCCGTGATTAATGGGACAGCAGCGAGGGAGCTGACACGGGGAGGGCCCGCGGCCCTCCTCCGCCCACCCTCCTCCCTGGTTCTCAGCTGCCTTGGGTTCGGGTGCCCCTTCCCCACCGAGTCTGGGGAAGTGAGGGCGCAAGGGGGAGGGAGGGCAACGGGCCACCGGAAATTAGACCAGTCGATGTCTTAGTGAGGGGCGCGGGCTGCGTTAGGGCATTGAGAGCTGTGAGTCCCTCTGCACTGGGGGTGCTGGGCATGTGTGTGACTGTGGCTTAAGTGAAGAGTGTGGGGCTGTGTGTGAGATGCGTATGGGGTATGCTTCTGTCTCTGGGAGCTGTACCAAGCCCAAGGCCAGAGAGCTGGGTTGAGCCCTTGACACTGCCCTGGGTCCCCAGGAAATGCCTGCTCGGGCACCTGCCTTCTCATAATAGATTTCAACAGCCACCTCAGCCAAGACCCCACCCACATCGCCAGACCACCAGCAGTTGAGAGTGTGGCTCCTGAACCCATCCCCCACCTCCCTGCCCCCACCTTTCTGGATAACAGTTTCCAAGTACAGGCATCTTTTTTTCCAGCTCTTCTCCCACTCTGACATCCTCTGCTCCGGTGCTCGCAGTTGAGACTCGTAGTGCCCTAAGCACGGAAAGCTCCCTGATGTGTGGCTGGGAAATAACTCCTCTGTCCAAGGTGGCCTTCGAGTCCCTGAGGTAGGTAGCATGTCTGTATGTCTGCCGTGCTCTAAACTGCAAGTGCCTGGGGGCACACCGGCTGGCCCCTCAATGCTGAGGGTGCTCTCAGCACCAGTGACACCTCCTTGTCTGGTGAGCTCCACCCAAGAGCTGTGGAGACCTGGGCTCTCAGGCAGGTGGGCACACAGCCATGCTTCTGGAAACCATGGGGCAAGCTCACATCCTCACCTTCTCCACCCAGAAGCAGGAGATGGGGGACTGGCCCAGAGTGTGTGTGTGTGGCCGGCGGGGGGGGGGGGGAGTGCCCTAGGGACAGAGCCATGGATCCTAGGAGGGCGGAAGAGGACCGCCCTCTCCCCCCCCACCGAGAACCTAGGGCTTGGGTCATCCAGCGGTGAGCACTGCTACTGAGACCCTGTCCCAGCAAGGACGTCTGGCCCTCAGACTTCCTGCTTGCTGTTGCCCATCACTGCTGCCCGCTGAGCTTTGCCAAACCGCCCAGGTGATGCAGCCAAGGCAAGGTACCCTAGAAATCCAGCTAGGGGTGGGAATGAGCCAAAGCTGGGGGCCTCGCGCCCGCCAGAAGGGCTCAGTGCATCTGGCAGGGACCAGGGCCCTCTGGAGGAGTGACACCAAGGGGAGCAGTGGCTGGTGCCTCTACCCACACCCCCTTGCCCTGATACCCGAGGCTCCAGAGAGGTGGTGGGGGTGGGGGCTCTGGTCTGGAACAGGCCCAGTGGGTCACCCTGAGAGCGCTAGGCGCCAACACTGCCCACTCTCTCAGGCCCAGGGCCAGGCCTCGGCGGCCCTCAGTATATTTCCTGGGACTTTTACTGCAGCACCAAGATGAGCAGTGACATCCCCCTCTCCCCTTTCATAAATATTGCATCTTCCCAATGCAATTACAGGAGACGGAGCGGCATGAGCGTTTACTAAATAAGATTATGGGGTAATGCTAATGCAGTTTATGTCTGCGCTCTGACACCAGACAAACTCCCTATTAATAACCTCTCAATGAGGCGCGAGGCTCCGAAGGCAGAGCCGGGGGCAGCCCAGGGCTGCGCACTAGGTAAGAATGGTCACGGCATGGCCACTCCATGCTGGGGGCGGCTCCCGCGGCTCCTACCCTCCTCTTTGGGCCTCTTGGCTTGGAGTTCCCGCCACACTCCTTAGGAGGCAACCTGGGCCTCCACCCTCAATTCCAGAGTCTCACTGACACCCTACTTCCTCCACTTCACTTCGGTTTCCCAACAGTTTGGTCCCAGCTGGTGCCCCTCCCCTCTCTGGAATTCACACTGCTGGAGGGGCCCAATTCCCCCTCTAAAGGATGTGCAAGGCACATTCTTCTCTGGCTTAGGAACCACTCACCATTGCCTATGGGAAAATCCAAGCCCTTCATCACACCGTTCAAGGCCTTCAATTTACTGCTTCATTGGTAGTACCCTCCCCCAATCCCTGGCTACCATTCACCATCAGCTGATTTATCAGCTGAGACAAATACTCTCATACCTTTCCACTTACACCCATCTCCTCAGGGCAATACTCTGACAACACCCACTTCTCTCCTACCCCAACCCCCCCCCACACACACACACACAAATCCTACTCCTCCTTTAAAAACTAGCTCACACTTCTGCCTCTCCTGACATTCTCCAGGTGCATTTCATGAGTCCAACTGGCCAATAGCAAACAAGTTTTAAAAATTACCTTTTTAGTTGTTGTTGTAGATTTGGAGTCACAGAGACATGGTTTGGAGTCCCAGCCATGCTGCTTTATAAATGTGTATCAGAACAGATCAATTAACCTCTCTGGCCCTTACTTTTGTTTGTTTGTTTATAAAACAGGTATAATGGGGGCGCCTGGGCGGCACAGTCATTAAGCTCTGCCTTCAGCTCCGTGGTCCTCGGATCGAGCCCCGCATCGGGCTCCCTGCTCCGCAGGAAGCCTGCTTCTCCCTCTGCCGCTCCCCCTGCTTGTGTTCCCTCTCTCGCTTGTCTCTCTCTGTCAAATAAATAAATAAAATCTTTAAAAAAAACCAAACAGGCACAATGGACTCTGCCTTCCGTTTCAGTAAGCCATTGTCCGAGTCTTTGGAGTTCATTGGGTGTATCTCTGCTTTACCATCTTTCTTATTGTATTAAAATTTGTGTAAAATGTTTTGTCAATCTACTTGTCTGGGAGTCATTGAAACTCAATGTTGTTAGCCCTGCTCAGTTTCCCAGAACCAGTTGATGAGCTTCTAGGACTCGTAGAATCTCTTCTCCTTGCCTCTCTTATTTTCCTCCTCTTGAGGCCTCTTTAAGTTCCCATTGAGAGGATAGGGCTAAGGCAGTAGAGACAAGTTCTGGAAAAATAGAACATCAGTGCAGCAGAAAAGTATAGGCAGGATTTTAAGGTCAAGAGAGCCAGTCCCCTGCCTCAGGCCCTGGTGCAGGCTGGTCATTAAGGAAGCCCTGGGTTCTTCTTGGCCTTCAAATAAAAAGACATTTCATGCCCAAGGACCTCAGTAATGAGGAGCCAGGGAGGGGCTGGGTAGCCTGCAGGCTCAGCAAAACCTTCCCCATCTCAGAGGCCTCCCCTCCTTCCTCCCTCCTCTTCTATCTCTTTGAAGTCAGTGAAACCTTTCAGCAGCTTCTGGAAGAAGGAGGTTCCTTTGCCTTTGGAGCAGGGAGAGGGATGAAGGGCCCTGGCAAGGCCTCTATAGAGGCCTCCTGGAGCTTTGCTCCTCTGCCCCCACCTCTCTACCAAGGGTGAACCATCTTGACCTCAGAGAAGCCGATCTGTCTGTGGGGAAAGGCTGAGGCCCAGGGCCTGGAGGATGGGGGCAGTGCCTTCCCATATTCTCCAGTCCCTCACCCTTTAGAACCGGGGCGACACCTGATCAGGCTAGCACATACTCACCACTAACTCTAACCTGCCGTTCCTGCCCTGGGCTACAAGTGACTTTGCTAAATGCTGCAAACCTGTCTGAGTCTGTCTGGGGCATTTCAGACTTACCACAACATCCCTTCGCTTATTTACGAAGTATTAGACTTGACTCTTTTTTCTATTTTCCCTTTCTCTCTACCTTAGCTGTCCTATCCAGTCTCCCCGCTGAGTCTTAACACTTACGGTCTGGGAAATTTCCTAACCAGCTCTTTTACCCAACTTGTATGTTGCATGCACACAACACACATGCAAACTCAGAGGCACATGCAGACCCCTACTCTCAAAAACACATGGGCAAACTCCTGAGCATGACACATTAACCCATTATGAAGGCCTGGATCCACCTGTGCAGACGTGCATCTGTGCTCTCTCCCACTGAAAGGCATATATGCAGAGAATACAACCACAGAGGTTGGCATGCTCACAGAAACAAATACACAACCAATCAACATGCTAAGCACAGTTTCTGAAGTTGGTACTGCCATTGAATCTTCCAGAGTTTGCCAGGGGCCAGGGGAGTGTCTTTTTTTATCCTTGGTGGGAACTCAGTGTATGTAGGATAATGTCTGCTCAAGGGTATTTGGGGTTTGTATAATTGTATGGCAGGATTGGGAAGAACCACTCCCCACAAGGTACCCAAGCTCTGAGTCATTCCAGAGGACCTGGAAAAGTAGGAGGAGCACACACCTGAGCAGAGGGATGTGGTCTTGTCATTGGAATCAGAACCTGCCCATCATCTGTACTCTGTAAATTAGGCGAAGATCCTAAGGCTGGAAGTGAGAACCTAGAGGGCAGGCTCCAAAGGGGCGTGGACTTCAAAACAGGAAAGGAAGGAGCTATTTGGGCCTCTCTCAGGAAGTGGCCCTCGGTTCCAAGAAGCACGAGGTAGAGATAGCACTCTCCTTGGGCCCAAGTGAAGCCAGTCCTGACCATGGCCAGGAAGAGCAGCGGAGCTCTAAAGGCTTTGTTTCCACCTCAGTGTCTTTGAAGCAAACCACTCATGGCAAAGAGAAATGGACTAGGGTAAAGCGGGGGCTTCGGGAGGTCAGAGAGGGAAGTAGAATGGAGAGACCAAAGGCACTGATGTTTGAACAGGATTCAAATTTTCCCTATGCCGCTCTACTGGCTGTGTGGTTTTGGGTAACACACTTAATCTTTCTGATCCTCAGTTCACTCCTCTATAAGATGAAGATATGCTATCTACTTTGTATGGTTGTGGTGAAAAATAAAAGATGAAAAGACTGGCTGACACACGGCAGGATCCAATAGATAGGGGCTGTATACGAGAAGAAGGCCTTCCTTTCCTGAAGGAGATTTGGGCTGCTGGGGCCAAGGCAGGACCCAGAAAAAGAAGGGCAGCTACAAGCTGAAATGCCTGTTCCTGGTCAAGAGAGCAGAGCACAGCAGTTAATAACCTTTTTTTTTTTTTTTTAAGATTGTATTTATTTGACAGAGAGAGAAACACAGCAAGAGAGGGAACACAAGTAGGGGGAGTGGGAGAGGGAGAGGGAGAAGCAGGCTCCCGGCTGAGCAAGGAGCCCGATGTGGGGCTCGATCCCAGGACCCTGGGATCATGACCTGAGCCGAAGGCAGATGCTTAATGACTGAGCCACCCAGGCGCCCCAGCAGTTAATAATCTAATGCCAGGGGACACCTGGGTGGCTCAGATGGTTAAGCGTCTGCCTTCGGCTCAGGTCATGATCCCAGGGTCCTGGGATCGAGCCCCACATCGGGCTCCCTGCTCGGCGGGAAGCCTGCTTCTCCCTCTCCTACTCGCCCTGCTTGTGTTCCCTCTCTGTCTCTCTCTGTGTCAAAAAAAAAAAAAAAATAATAATCTAATGCCAGGCTGCCTGAGTTCAAGTCCTTCCAGCTATATGACCCACAGCAAATTTCTTTTTTTTTTTTTAAGATTTACTTATTTCTTTGAGAGAGAGCACACAACTGGGAGGGACAGAGGCAGAGGGAGAGAGAAACTCAAGCAGACTCCACCCTGAGTGCAGAGCCCAACTCAGGGCTCAGTCTCACCACCCTGAGATCAGACCTGAGTGGAAACCAAGAGTCAGACGCTTTAACCAACGGCGCCACCCAGGCTCCCCAGCAAATTTCTCAATGGTTTGGTTTCTTTATCTCTAAAATGGGCACGATAATAATAACAGGATCTAGCTCGTGAACTTGATTTGAGAAGTAAATGAGTTAATATTTGTAAAGTGCTTAGAGTGGTACCTGATACATAATAAATGCCATACAGATGTATGCTAGGTCAATAAAAACAAACCAGGCCCACGTGCTGATGGGGCATCTGTCTCTAAGGAGGACTCAGGCAGTCCGCCTCTCTGCATGCAGGACCAGTGCCCTTCGGAAGCCTGTGCTCTCCAACTCCTGCATTTGTGTCCTCCTCTGGCTGTGGTTTGTTTGCTTTAGGAGCAGGTTACCCTTTTAAGTTTTCAAGCTGCTCAAGGGTTTGTTAAGGGAAAAGTAGATACTTCTTTATATGTTGCTGGTGGTGCTGTAAATTGGTCCCATCCTCCTCGGGTTATGTAACAAAGAACCATGATACTGTTCATATCCTTTGATCAGATAATCCCACTTTTGGGCCCATATTCCAAGAAAATAAAAAAGCAATTCGTACAGAGATGTTTAGAGGAGCACTATTCATAATAGCTCAACCTTGGAAGCAGTCCAAACACCCAACGTGAGGGAAATGGGTAAGCCAGCCAGAGAACATCCGCACAGAGGAATAGTACACAGCCGTGTAAACTGCCAACGATGACAGAGATTAAGTAGAGGGAGATGCCGTAGTCCCAGGTAAAGACACCAAGCAGCGTAAAAATGACAATATTCCCTAAGAAAATGTACAGGCTTACTGTCCTAATCAAAATCAAAGCAGAATTTTTCTTTGAAAATTTTTCAGGAAGAAAATGATTCCACCATTCACATGAAAGAGTAAATAGGTGCACATAGCAAATAATTTTCTAAAGAAGAACAAGTTCAGGGGCGCCTGGGTGGCTCAGTCACTGATGCATCTGCCTTCAGCTCAGGTCATGATCCCAGAGTCCTGGGACGGGCTCCCTGCTCAGCGGGGAGTCTGCTTCTCCCTCTGCCCCTCACCCTGCTCGTGCGCTCTCTGTCTCTTTCACTCTCTCTCAAATAAATAAATAAAATCTTAAAAAAAAAAAGAAGAAGAACAAGTTCAGGGATGTGGGGGTGAAACAGGTGAAGGGGATTAAAGAGGGCACTTGTGACCAGCACCGGGTGATGGATGGACTCGCTGAATCACTATATTGCACACCTGAAACTAATATAATGCTCTTTGTTAACTATCCTGGAAATCAATCAATCAATATATTTTTTTAAAGCCCAACCATAAAAAAGAAAAAAGAGCAAGTTTGACCAGATGTTAAAACATTTTGTTATAGGGCCACGGAATGAAAACCGTGGGTGTCAGCACCAAACAGACATTTAAATCAGTGGGACAGAACAGAGCCTAGAAATAAATCCAGCCACACCTGGAATTTAACATAGAAAACAAGAAAGAAGGGAACCTAACTCAATAAATGGTTTGGGAAAGGCTTTGCCACTTTGAAATTATTTTATGTTATTATTTATTTATTTTTTATTTCCAGTAGGCGCCACACCCAACGTGGGGCTCGAACTCATGACCCTGAGATCAAGAGTCACATGCTCTACCGACTGAGCCAGCCAGGTGCCCTAGAAAGAAGTTATTTTTTTTTAAGATTTTATTTATTTATTTATTTGAGAGAGAGAGCACAAGCAGGTAGAGCATAAGCAGGTAGAGGGGCAGAGGGAGAGGGAGAAGCAGGCTCCCCACTGAGCAGGGAGCCCAACACAGGGCTCGATTCCAGGACCGGGAGATCATGACCTGAGCTGAAGGCTGGCGCTTAACTGACTGGGCCACCCAGGCACCCCAGGAAAGAAGTTATTTTATATCATGTAAAATTAAGAGCGATAAGATTAAATAACTAGGATGATGACTAAGAGATGTAGATGCAGAGAAATATGGATACAATGCAATCTTAAATTTTAAAGATTCAAAGATTGTGTGTTCTTACTGACTACAACTGGGGGAAAGTACAGGTCTTAACCTTGAAAAGGATCAAGAAATGAAACATGATTGATGTAAATCATTGGTGTTTCCAATTGATGGAACTTGCTGAGAAGGCAGGAGTTCAATACAGTGGGGAAAGGAGAGGGATGTGAGTGCTCCCACCTGTCCCTGCACACGGACAAGAAGGCGGTGCTGCCGTGGGAGAGCTGGGACTACAGGTGCTCCAGGTCAGATGGAGAGACCCTGGGAGTAGAGATCCAGGACAGCTAGCTGTGAATACTTGCTAGCTTCTGCTCTGACTCCTGAACCTGAGATTCCCTGCCTCCAAACCAGACTCAGACACCTCCTACCAGCTCCCTAGAGACCAGACTGCCTGGGTTCCAATTTCAGTTCTCCACTTAAAAACTGGGTGACCTTGGACCAGTAACTTAACCTCTCTGGATCGCAGTTTTCTTATCTGTAAAGCCGGATAATGATAGTACTTACATAAAGAATTATTGCGATGATTTCATCAGCTGACTCCTGGAAACCTACAGAACAGTGTCTGGCCTAGAGTAACTTCTCAGTAAAAGTTGGTTATGCTTTGGGTTGGGTTTGAGGGAACTCTCAGGGAGGAAGCAGAAAACAGTGTTTAATTTCTCTGATGCTTATGTCTTCTGGGTCTCTGGTTGGTTTTAAAGCTTAGCGCACCTGGCTTTCTCCCTCATCTCGGCTGTTGAGGCAAGAGAGACTTGGCCAAGAAGGGGCCCTTGGTGCAGACCGAGAATCCAGTGCTGACACACAGGGCTCAGCTGCCTCAGATTCTTCCTGCCGGCATGCCCTCCCCACCCTGGCTGGGGCTGGGATGGGTGGGTTAGCCTTCCCCTGCCCCCAGGGGCCAAGACCAAATCAAGTCTCCATCTGGGATCTGGGGGAAAATAGGCTTTGTGCTTGGGGGATAAAGAAGGGGCAGGTTTTGAGCACTTGGCGGCAGGCGATGTCTCACTAACCAGAGGTAACTCCCCCAGCCGAGGACCAACTGAAGACAGGAACTCCCACCAGAAGTTTCCAGGCATACAGGAAAATGGGGATGCTTTTCTTGAACTGTCTCTGTGTATTCCTCTTGCTAAGTCAGGCACAGATGGGGTGACAGGGTGTAGTGGGTCTGTTTCCTGTCATCCTTCCCTATATGTCCCTCACACAAACCTGGGAGTGTCCTTATCTTTTGGTGAAAATTTTGTTTATTGCTATATCGTATTGTTATTAGCACTCTTATCGTAATTAACCAGGGTAGGATTTCCCAGGATTGACTTAGTGGCCCCCAGGAGGAGCAAAGTGAGTGACTCCTGGGTGCATGCAGGAGGGCAAGACACAAGGGCAGGGATCTCTCAGAACCAGATTGAAAAGCACTTCCTTCTTCTGGGGACTACACCAGGTGAACCTTTAGCAGCCAAGGGGGCTATAGAATGAAGTGAGTGTCAGGCCTGGGAGAGGGTGCCCAGAGGGTCCACTGCAAAGAGAAGACAAGGCGGAGGCCTGGAAAGGACTGAGGGTCCTTCCTGAGTCCCCAGCAAGGCCAACCCCATGTATGTGCTCAGAGAGTTTTGAATCCACAGAGTCAGAGAGAATGATTACCAAGAAACCTTTCCATTCATCTCCCCATTCATTTATTCAGTTATTTGTCCATGCAGCCTACTTTGTTGAGCTTTGCTCCAAGCCAGGGACTGTGCGTGCCCTGTGTGAGCTAGGCAGGCACCCTGGGGAAGGGGCTCAGGAGGCCCCCTGGGAGACAGGCCCAGCAACACCTTCACTGCTATCAAAGCCAGAATCAATCACTTCTCAACTTTTCTGGGACTCCAGTAGTTTGCCTGTGTTTGTTTGTTTTTGCTAACCCCTGTTTGTCTGCAGTTCCTGGTGGTTAGAGAAACAAGCAGGGCAAGCCTCAAACAAGAGAAAGAGCGAGAAAGGGGACGTACACTGATTTCAGAGCCCAGGAGCAGAAGTGTCTTGGAGAGGTTCCAGGAGAGAGGAGTCCAGGGAGGGAGAGCCCAAAGTCAGCCCTCTTCCCTGTCCCCCCTCTCCCTCATGGCCCTTGCCCTCTCCCCAGTGTCCCCCACCCAACCTTCTTATGCCCTACTGCTTCCTCCCCGCCCCCCCCCTTAACTGTCCCCTAGCATCACACAGTTTCTCATGTCCCTTCCCCCTTGGGAGTCTGACCTTGAGCCTTGGGTGCTGGAGAACTTGGGCTGGGCCTGAGCAGCCGCCTCCCTAATGAGCATTCATCCTGGGATGAGCCCTGGCCTCCGGGGGTCAAAGGTGGCAGCTTTATTTACTCCCAGCCCTGCTCTCCCTGTTCTGGCGCTTTCATCATTTTGTTCTAATGGAAACAGCCGATGGCCACGGGCGCCCTGAGAGACAGCCCGCCACCTCCCTTCTCCCCCCAGCCTCCAGACACACAGACACCTGTAGCCCCCCAATAAGGGCTCAGATTTCTCCACCAAGTACAGCTTTGTGCTCACGACAGTTTTCAGCTGTCGATTTGATCACATTCCCCTGTCTGTTTAGAGCCTGGGCCTGAGAGGCTGGGGCTGGGCCAGCGTGTGAAAGTGGGCACGTGTGTGAGGAATAGGTGCGGTGTGAGAGTCTGAGAGTGCGCGGTGTGTGTGTGTGTGAGAACGTGCACGAGTGCGTGTAAGCATGCGTTTCTGGGTGAATTTATAGACGCATATATGTGTGTATTGATAGTCACAAGTGTGAGCATAATGAAAGTGTGCATATGTGCACGAGAACCTGGGTGTGTTTGTGCCTGTGTGCGTGCGTACTTGTACCAGACCCGTGTGCAAGCTCTTCTAAGTGTGTGTGCATCTTCATGTACAAATATCATTTAAGAATGTGTCTGCAAGGGGCGCCTGGGTGGCTCAGTCGTTAAGCGCCTGCATTCGGCTCAGGTCATGATCCCAGGGTCCTGGGATCGAGTCCCACATCGGGCTCCCTGCTCAGCGGGAGGCCTGCTTCTCCCTCTCCCGCTCCCCCTGCTTGTGTTCCCTCTCTCGCTGTGTCTCTCTGTCAAATAAATAAAATCTTTAAAAAAAGAAAAAAAAAGAATGTGTCTGCACAACGCGGATAGATCTGAGAACTATAATGTTGGGCAACAGAAGACAGACAAAGAAGTTAACACACTCTGTCAACATTTATATAAAGTATAAAAACAAAAAAGTAATCTATGGTATAAAAAATCAGAATAGAATATTGTGCCTGGAAAGGTGGCCTGAAGGAGCTCCTGGGGACTAATAACATTCTACTTTTTGACTGGATGCTGTTTACATGTATGTGTCTATTTTGCAGAAATTCACTGACTTCTATACTCCTATATAATGAGAAACCATAAAGTGCCTATATAATTTTACTGCCTGGATATATAATTCAATAAAACTTTGGTCTGAACAAAATCAAACCTGAAGACTGTCCCCTGCACGCTCCCCCACGTCCCTCCCACATGCCCGCGTTGCTCACCTTCTCCAAGCGGCCCCTTTGCCTTCTTTCCCTCCTCACACCCCCTGATGGTGAGGGTGTCTGTGCATGAGGGGCAGAGGTCTCTGGGTTGCCAAGACGCCTGCCCAAATCCAGCTCCCCTCTAAGCTTCTCCCCCCAGCCTTCCTCCTCACCTCTGGCTCACCTTTCTTGGTCCCTCCTGGGAACTCAGGGTCCCCCTTGGAAGGCAGTGTCCTGAGGGCAGAGCTCAGATGGGGGAAGATTTGGCCCCACCCTCCAGGAGCCCCCGCGCTGATGCTCTGGAGCGGGTCAGACCTCCGACCAGAGGTACTGGAAGGCCAACAGCTCTGCCCAAGGACAAACCGCACGTGGGAGGCAGTGGGTGGCTGTAGGGCATTAGTGAAGTATGGCTTTTTACCAAAGAAAAACCTGGGTCTCTCTTTGAAGACCCCCAAAAGAGCCTTGGCCACACTATTTAAGCTCCCAGGATCTGGTTTCTTAACCTGTAAAGTGCGAGAAAGGGCTCTGGTTTCCCGCACTGTCCCTGTGATTGCCTGGGCTTCCGTGTGTCTTTGCGTACAGGACGGCGTGCGCGTGCCCGCAGGTGATGTGCGTGAGTGTGGGTACGTGGGTGCCTGTGCGACCAGGTGAGGTCCTGTGTGCTTCATAGGTGGTGTGCGCAAGCTCCATGCAGGAGGTAGGGTAAGTATATCCCATTCCAAACTACTTTGCCCTGTGATTCCCACAAACACTTGCTGAACTGTCCCAACTGGGGGCTCAGAACCTCTGATTCCTGCAGGTCTATACTGGGAGGGGGGCTGTGGTTCCAAGGAGGAGGGTCAGCCTGGCTCCACTCTCTCATCTTCCTCCAGGTTGGGTTTGTTTATTCCCCTCCCCAGCTAGCGCCTGGCATGACACCCTGAGGAACCTGGCTCGTCAGCTCCATCCCTGGCCCAGTGCCCTCCCCCCAAGTCAGGGCTCCTCCCACCCTCTCCCAAAGCTGCTCAACCCGCCTGGCAGCCCAGCATCTCCCAGAGGCGCCTCTGGTGCCCCTCTTCAGGGGAACAGCCATCCCACCAGTAGCAGGAGAGGCAGCAAGAGTGGGAGTGGGGTAGGTGGGAGGGCAGGCTGATCCCTTCCCAAGGGGTGGGGGGAATTAGGCTTGCTGCTGCCAGAAACTGCCTTGGTGCTTCTCTCTCGACTTGGCTTGCAGCGCCCCTCCCCCATTGTCCCTGGTCCCACTTTGCTACCAGCCTGAACTCTCCTCCTCACCTCCACCCTTTAAGATTCAGTCCTCCCTCCTGGCTCAGCTGACATTCTATCTGTTTGACCCAAGGGGGCAATTGGGACATTGTCCTCGAATGTCCTGGAATGTCCTGGAATGTCCTAGAAGCGTAGAAGCGATGAGAGCTAGATGTGAGTCACCCCTCTCCTCCCCAGGGCTCCCTTTGAGGACGGGCCCTGGCTCTGGATCTCAGTCTCAGCAAGCACAACCGATCTCTGCAGTAGGGTGTACAAACCGACGGGAAGGGCAGAACTACCCAGCCATCTTCCCTACCTGATGAAAGACAAGCTGGGGCAGTATCCCTTCCTTTAAGAGGATAAGAAACATTCACAGATGCACAAAATTAAAAAAAAAATGTTGAACACTTATGTGCAGTGGCTGTTCAAAGAGTTTTATAGAATTCGGCTCATTTTAACCTTGGTAGCAATGCTATAGAGTACGTATATTCATTATCCCCATTTTAAAGATAGGAAGACTGAGGCACAGAGAGGTCAAGTAGCTTGGTCAAGATCATATCTCCAGGGTGCCTGGGTGGCTCAGTTGGTTAAGTGACTGCCTTCGGCTCAGGTCATGATCCCGGAGTCCTCGGATTGAGTCCCGCATCGGGCTCCCAGCTCAGCGGGGAGCCTGCTTCTCCCTCTGACCCTCCCCCCTCTCATGCTGTTTCTCTCTCTCTCTCTCTCTCAAATAAATAAATAAATAAATAAAATCTTAAAAAAAAAAAAAAAGATCATATCTCCAGTAAAGAGTGGATTCAAGATTCAAACTCAGGCAACAGGACTACTGAGCCTCTGCTGTTAACCACCACATTATAACATGTGCATAATTACCCTTAAGGATATATACACCCACTCGTACTTAGAGCAGGCTGGCTCACATGCATAATTGTACATAGAAACATATCATTACCCAGATGCTAATCATACCTAGCATTTATACAGCAATTTATTTACAAATCTCTTTTACACCTAAATCCAATGCCCACTGAGGAGGGATTGTTGCTCCGTTAACAGACAGCAATTAAGGCTGCCATTCACTGACTTAGCTGAGACTCAGTTATTTGGCTGGAAACAGGTTATCTTTTTTTAAAGATTTTATTTATTTATTCATAAGAGACAGAGAGAGAGAGAGGCAGAGGGAGAAGCAGGCTCCCCGCTGAGCAGGGAGCCCGACGTGGGACTCGATCCCAGGACCCCGGGATCATGACCTGAGCCGGAGGCAGATGCTTAATCATCTGAGCCACCCAGGCACCCTGGAAACAGTTTTATCTTTTTCCTTCCTGCCTGCCTTCCTTCCTTCCTTTCCTTCCTCCTTCCATTTTCCTTCCTTCCCTATTTTATTTATTTGAGATATAGAGCACGAGCCGGAGCTGGGGAGGAAGAGAGAATCTGAAGCAGACTCCACGCTGAGCATGGAGCCAGATGTGGGGCTCGATCTCACAACTCTGAGATCATGACCTGAGCCGAAATCAAGAGTCGGACGTTTGACCGACTGAGCCACCCAGGCGCCCCTTTCTTTCTTTTCTTAAATAAAAGTAAAATATGCTTCGTAGTAATATTAAAACAGTACAAAGAGAATAAAGTGAAAAGTAAAAGTCCCCCTTTTTCCTCCTGTTATTCCCACTTCCAGAGGTAACCACTGTTGACTGTTTCTTTGTATACCCTTCTGGAAATTGTCAACACATAAGCAAATAGTATTAAAGAATTATTTGTGGCTTTTAATCCTTGCAACTTCACACTGGTGAAGAAGCTCTGTTCTCCTTTTACAGATGAAAAAACTCTTAAAAGCCGGCTGGCTCTCCAAGGTCACTCAGGCCGCCAATCCAAGTTGTCCTGCCTGGAACTTGTGTCTTTTACTCTCTCTGCCCTAGGGTTCCTTGCCTCCTCCATCCCGTGCTGGCACCATGATGGTCCAGCTGAGGTGAGAGGCTCCATCATCCCCATAGGCAGGCCAGGACTCTGCTGCTCTGTGCTTTTAGTGGTCCCCTCTGACAATTCAGTCTAGGGGAGAATTTGCTGGGCCGAGCCTTACTGATGGGGACGGCAGGAAGCAGGCCCAAGAACTTGATTGAGATGACTATAGGGGCCACATCAGCTGAGCGGTGCATCCCTGGATGCCCTCTGGGATGCACCTGGAGTTTCACTGAGGTCTTGAAGGTCACAAAGAGCTGCAGGCCTCAGTTTCCATGGACAGGGACATAGGATCGGGGAGGAGGGGGGTCTGGAGCTCCCACGGAGGGGAGGGACCTTTAGATGAGAACTGCAGCCCTCCACACCTCCCTCTGGGAGGGGGCTGAGCAGGAGCCAGCAAAGTAGTCTTGCCCCTGGATACGAGGAGAGGCTCTGGAAGGCCCCTACCCCCTGGGTAAGCTTTCAGAAGGACCCCCAGACCTGTCTTCAACTCCTCTTTCGTACAGAGCCTATAGGTTGGGACCTTAGGAGACGTGAATTGCCCAGGTCCAGCCACAGCTGCTGAGGTTTCGGAGACTTTCCCAAGGGAGGGACACAGTGGGCATTCTGACCCCAGCGGCCTGGGCTGTCCCTGCTGGGGCCTGCATGCCTCAGGCCTGTGTCCCATTTCTCACACTCCTATCCTTATACAGACTGTAGAGAATGGACCAGGCCAGGGCCAGACTGGGACCTACCCTTTCCCAGTCCTCATGGGACACTCTTTGGGATGGAGTCCTCAGTGAGGTGCCCCTTCCTGGCTGTCTAAGAGGGAGTTTATGTCAGGGATCCCTGAGGTCAGTACTCAGGGGATGGAGAAAAGCCATGTCAAGGCTAGCAAAAGCCAGAGGAGGGTTTGAAGTTGGATCCATCTCTGCCATTTCTGGACCAAGCTGACTCCAAGGGACCAGGCAGCCCTCCCCCAGAGCTCACCCTCTCTCTCTGCATATGGTAGAGCCTCTCCAGGTCCCTGTTACCCCCAAGATCATGTCCACACACCTTAACATAGACTTTATACTTTCAAAGCCCCCCAGCTCTTTTGAGTACCGGGGGGGAATTAGTGGTACTCCCCATTTCTATCTGTTGGTAGTGATAGTGCTAGACTGGGAGTCCAAGGACATGGGTCTGTTCTCAGCTTGAAGGGTCTTGGACACGTCACTTCCCCACTCTGAGCCTCAGTTTGCCCATCTGTGAAATAGGAGAGTTGGACTCCATTTGGAATCATGGAAATCTGGGGATGAACTGGTGGGAGTGGGGTTGGCAGTGGGAGTTCTGCTTGTTAAACTGAGTAGGATCTCTCTCTAGGGGACTGGGGAACACTGTGGAAGGTAGGGAATCCTAAAACGATATTATTGGTCAAGAGGAAAGAATGCATATGAGTTTGCTATGAGTGCTTGTATCAGTGTGTATGTGATGTGCATATATGTACACGTGGCATGAGTGCATGTGTACGTGTGTGTGTGTGTTTGTACAGCAGCTAATTGATCCTCGTCTCCCAGTTGGAGTGGGGGAAGGGACCGAGAAGGCAGTCACTCATTAGGAGGCAGCTAATGGGCCCAAATGGCCGTGTCAGCAAAGGCTGAGCTCACATGAGCTTCCTCCGGAGGGGGGAAGGGGAGCCATGTGAAATAGGAAGAGGGGGGAGAAGAGAGCAAAGAAGAGGAGAAGGAAGGGGAAAGGATGAAGCTTTCCCAGGAGGAACAGTAAGATTTACCATGTTCTGACTTTGTCCCCATCAGTAAATACTCCCACCTGTGTGGAGAAAAAGCCCTGGGAGCAGAGAAGGGGAGGGGGGGGCAGTGGGGAAAGCACACATGTGTTGGAGAGCCCACCGACACAGGCCCGGCAGCCCGCACTCACAGGCCGCCTGTCGTGCACACGCATCCAGGCACATGGGGGCCACATGCTCACCCAGGGACATGGCCCTTGGGCACACGCAAGTGCAGGTACATGTGTACACTCTGTGTTACGTGCGGGGGAGGCAAAAGTGCAAAGGACAGGTCCCTGGCCCCTGGGGGCTGACATTTTAGTGGGGGTCCATGCTAAGGAAACAGGCCGGTCATGTGACATGATGCACGTCTTACACCTGGCGCACATAGATGCGCCTCTCGGGGCCCTCGGGGGATCACCCACCGTTCCTTTGCCTGGGGCCATTTTCATCCTGAGGGGTGGGAAAGGGGGAGCCAAGGCCAAATTCTGTACCTCACTCAGCTGAGCCCGATGAGGGGACCCTCGCATCCACTTCCCCCACACCCTTCCTTCACTGCACCAGATCCTTGCCATCGCTTACAAAATCTCTCGCTTTCAAATTGGGAAAACACTAACAGCATGCCTTGATACGAGCAAATCAGATTTGTAGTCTGGAAACCTTGTGATTGTGGGGTAGGTCTCTAAACTTGACTTTACAAGAAGATTATTTCTCTCTCGCACCACTTACAAAGTAGATTCCAGAGGAAATAAAGACCTGACTCTAAAACTGTTCGAAGACAATATACGTTAAAATAAAATAACTTTGGGCGCCTGGGTGGCTCAGTTGGTTAAGCGACTGCCTTCGGCTCAGGTCATGATCCCAGGGTCCTGGGATCGACTCCCGCGTCGGGCTCCCTGCTCTGCGGGGAGCCTGCTTCTCCCTCTCCCACTCCCCCTGCTTGTGTTCCCTCTCTCGCTGTGTCTCTCTCTGTCAAATAAATAAATAAAATCTTTAAAATAAAATAAAATAAAATAAATAACTTCACATTAGAGAAGGCTGTTTAAAATAAGACACAAACTGTAACAGCCATAAAGAAAAACATTGAAAAATATACTACATCTAAATTTAAAACTGCTTTCTGATAAAAGGTTGAAAATAACATAGAGAGAAAAGCAACCAAATCATAACAAATATTAACATGCAAAATAATGAATTCTAATACACCAATAAAAAAGATTTTTTACAACCTGTTAGAAAAATGGGCAAAGTATGTGAACAGGCAATTTATACACATAGAAATACTAAGTGTCCAATAAACTTAGGAAAATATATTCAACATTAGAGAAATGCAATCATAATTGGGAAAATGCAAATTAGAGAAAGATAACATTTATTTTTGCTTGATCCATTAGAGTAGCAAAATTCAAAAGATTGCTAGTATCCAATGTTGGAGAGAGTGTGTGAAAAAAGGGTTGTCCCATCAGCAATTGGAAGCACCATAAATTGATCCAGTCTTTTGGGAGGGTACCTTGGCAGTTTCTATTAAAATTAACAATGTCCATCTTTGTCTTAGCAACTCTATTTCTAGATATCCATTATCCTAACGAAATACTCATGTCTGCCCACAGAACCACATATCAGGGAGTTCACTGGGCATTGCTTATAACAACAAAAAATTGGAAGGCACCTACAGTCCACTGGTGGGGCATGACAAAACAACGGCACCCTGCACTATGGAACACTTCATACGTTGCAGTTAAAAATAATGAGGCAGGGCGCCTGGGTGGCTCAGATGGTTAAGCATCTGCCTTCGGCTCAGGTCATGATCCCAGGGTCCTGGGATCGAGTCCCGCATCGGGCTCTCTGCTCCTTGGGAGCCTGCTTCTCCCTCTGCCTCTCTCTCTCTCTGTCTCTCATGAATAAATAAATAAAATCTTAAAAAAATAATAATAATGAGGCAGACCTATAGGTATTGATTCAGGACAATCTCCAAACTATATATTTTTCCAAGCCATATTTTTAATTAATCAAATTGCAGAAAAAATACTTGTATACAAAGATAAAAAACACACTGAAAAACCTGCATGTATATATATATATATATATATATATATATATATATGGGTGTGTGTGTGTATATATATATATATATGTGTGTGTGTAAATTCACAGGAGATGATCTGGAAGGATACTCAATAAAGTGACCACAGCAGTGACCTCTGGGGAGAATTCTGGAATTGGAAAGAGTGCTTCATTTTTCTTTTTTTCTTTCTTTCTTTCTTTTTCTTTCTTTCCTCGTTATTTTTTAATATTTTATTTATTTATTTGAGAGAGAGAGAGAATGAGCAGAGGGAGAGGGAGAAGCAGACTGCCTGCTGAGCAGGGAACCTGACACAGGACCCTGGTATCATGACCTGAGCCAAAGGCAGATGCTTAACCAACTGAACCACCCATGCCCCACAAGAATGCATCCAGGGTGCCTGGCTGGCTCAGTCGGTAGAGCATGCAGCTCTTGAACTCTAGGTCTTGAGTTTGAGCCCCACGTTGGGTGTAGAGCTTACTTAATAAAAAATAAATATGGGAAAAAGAATGCATCCATGGCTTACTTTTTACTTATTTTTTTAAAGGTGGTTTTATTAAGGGACGGGACCTGTGGACAGAAAGAGCTGTCTTACTTTTGAAATTTAAAATAAATTTTAATAAAGGTGCATTGAATGAATGAATTACTGAGGGGGTCTGCAATGAGACCTGACATACACACATTAGGCACCAAGAGTTTTATCCACTGAATAAAGAGTGGAGACCCTCTTTGGCAGAAAATCTACTTTGATAGATGTCATGAGAATTTGCCTTCCATTCCATTCTTGGAATGCCAAACTTGGGGAGCTATACAGACTGACTGGCTAGCGTCCCTCATGTTACAGAGGTAAGGAGAGATGGCCGGGGCCCAAGCCATAACTGCCGAAGGATCACAAAAGGTTAATGGAAGGCAGAGAGGCAAGTTGACTGTACCCTTGTTTGACTTGTAATTTATTGTCTCAGAGACAAGTCCAGGCCCAGGGGCTCCTGGCTATTCCCATAGCCCCTGGATTCAGTCCCAGCAATTCAAAACAAATATTGAGTGCTGGCTGGTGCTAACAGTCACTCCAAGCAGCCCTCTGCGGTTGATAGGATCCTGCCTTGCACATTTCCTCATTTGTTCTCATTACAACTCTGAAAGGTAGCTTCCATTGTTATCCCCATGTTACAGATGGGCAAACTGAGGCTCAAAGAAGTTAAAAACTTGGCCAGGTTCACTCAGATATCAAGAGGCAGAGCAAGACTCAGCCTCATTAATTTTGAATCTTTATCCCCAATTCTTTCTGTTGCAGCAAAATTCCTTTTGGGATTACCATCTGCTTCCCGCCTCAGTTTTCCTGGGCATGAGCCTTAGCCCTGGCCTGACACGTGCTCTGGCAAGAATCCAGTTCTGAGGCGCAGGGAGAGGACTTAACTGCCTTGGGATGGTGATGAAGACAAGAGGCAGTCCTCAGCGATGAAGGGCAAGCACTTGGCATCAGATGCACCAGGGCTGTCTAGCTTAGTGACCTTGAGCGAGTTACTTAACATTTTTGCCTCTGTTTCTTCATCCATAAAATAGCAATGATATGAGAATCTCTCTTGGGGCTGTGGCAAACATACACCAAGATAATAATACATGTAAAGTTCTTAGTTTGGTGCCCAGCATTTTATTAGCTCTCACTAATATGCTGAAGGTGCTGATGGCAAATATTTATGATGGAACAGCCCTTCTGCCCTGGTAAGTGTGACTTGAATCTTGGTTTTATTTTATTTTTTAAGATTTTAAAAATTTTATTTATTTGAGAGAGAGAGAGAGTGTGTGCGAGAGAGAGAGCACCAGAGTGGGGGGTGGGGAGGAAGGGGCAGAGGGAGAGAGTGGGGCAGACTTCCCGCTTAGCAGAGAGCCTGAGGCTCGATCCCAGGACCCTGAGATCATGACCTGAGTCGATGGCAGACACTGAACCGACTGAGCCACCAGGCGCCCCTTAAATCTTGGTTTTAGTGCACACTTGTACCACAGAAGAAGCTTTGTCAGAGAAAAGTGTGATAGCAGTTTGGGAACTACAGAAGAGCATCTGGGGCTGGGGGATACTGAGCCAGCCACCAGCTGCCAACAGCGAGAAATAAATCCCCAAACAGGAAAACAGGCTCAGTGTCTTCGGAGTGGATGGTCTGAGAGGCAGTCAGAACTCATTGTGGGGGGAGGGAGAGGGCTGTGGTCAAGGTCAGGATGGGGCCCGTGTGCCAAGCAGAGAGGCCAGGAGGATGGGGTACTTAGGATCCACAGGTGAGAGTCAGCCAGATAAGATCCATGAGCCAGGGTGCTTCTTGGACCTGATTTCCCTTCCTCTGGGCTTTTGTATCCAGAAGGGAGCCAGAGAGGGATAAAGTGGAGGGCCAAGGTACTCAGAAGACTGAATCCCCAAAGCAGCCTCCAAGTCTTGGCAACTGCTGACAGGGAACATTCAGAGTCTTCAAAGGTCAAGGAGAGGGGCTCTCTAAGACAGTTCCATAACATTTTCCAGGCTGCTTCCTGTTGCCTCTCCCCACCCTAGCCCCACAGGAGCCTAAGGCCAGTTACCAGACTGTGGGGGCAGCCAGTGTGGAAGGAAGCTTCCTAACCCAGCTGAAGTGTGAGGCACTCGTATTCGCCAGTTGCCAACTCAGCAACAACCCAGAAGCCACTCTTAAGCCTCCCTCACCCTCCACCTCACTCCGCATCCACCTGATCCTCCCTAGGGTTGCTAACTTCTCCCGCCCTGCTCCCTGTTTCCTCAGCCCAGGCCACCGCCCGCCTGAACTGAGGCAATGGCCTTCTGTCAACTGTCCCCTCTTCCCATCCACCGCACGTGGCCACAAGAGTATTTCTAAATTATTATCAGAGCAAACTACCCCTCTGATAAAAAAAAACAAAACCAAAACAAAACAAAAACCCCTTAGTGACTCCTCAATGCCCTGGGAACCAAGTTCAAGTTCAAGGTCCTTGTCAGGGTGTCTTATCATTGGCCGTTTCATAATTATGCTCTGGCTGGATGGAACTGCCTGTAGTTCCTCAGGCTCTCACCTCAGGACCGCTGAACTAGACTCTGCACTCGAACCCGCTCCCTAGGTGATTCTCACGCCCAGCAAAGTTTGAGAGCACAACTCTAGGCTGGGGTCTCTCGAATTCTCTGAGAATTTGAATCACCTGCGATGTTTATTAAAAACGCAAATCCCCGGGCCTCACCCGAGCCCAGCCAAATCAGAATTTCCAAGGGAGGGGCCTGGGAAGCTGTGTATTTAACAGGCATCTCAGCTGACTCTCTTCATCAGGGAAGTTTGGGAATCATCATCAGTGGTTCTCAATCTTGGCTGCCCGTGAGAATCACATAAGGGAGCTTGAAATCTCTACTAATGACTGGGGCTGGTTGTCTGGGGTGCAGTCTGGCCGGCATCAGGATTTTTCAGATCACCCCCAGGGGACTCCTGTGTGATGGGCAGCCAGAGTCGTGACATGCCGCACCCAGTAGACGGTTTCCAAACGCAGCTGCGCGGACTAGGGGCACCAGGAGCACCTGGGAAGCTCAGTGACAGCTGGGACTGGAGGTGCCCTGGCCCTCCAAGCCTGGAATCATAGTGGGGAATGGTCTACAGAAGGTCAGAAGGGGAACCTGGACAGACAGCCTCCCTCCCTGGGGCCTGTACCTTCACAGAAGGAGATGGCAGTGGTTCCAGCGGGTGGAGGGCTGCAGGGAGGCCGTGGGGGATCTCCCGGCTCTGGAGCAGAGCGGCGCCGTGGCAGCCTTGAGTAGAGCATGAGGCACCAGGGTGGATAGATGAGGCCGCTGTGCCCACGCCTCCTCCCTGCGCCTACCCAGTCCTCCTGAACCCGGGCCCCAGAGCCTCCCCGTATGGGCTGTCTGTGGGATGCCATCCGCTCCAACGTGGAACCCGGCTGGGGTGAGGGCAGGGAGAGAGGCAGAGGAGGGAGCGGGCTCGCTGGCTTCCCAAGACCCTACATTTGACAGACTACAAACTGTTCTCCACCGCACAACTTCACTGGAGCCTCAGGATTACCCTTTGAGGGGATTTTCTCCCCACCTGCAGGTACAGAAACAGACTCAGAGAAGTCACACGTCCAGAGCCACATAGCTGGTCGGTAGCAGAGCCGAGCTCGGGCTCTGGATCTTCTGGGATTTGCCAAGATACACAGGCAGCAATGCCTTCCCTACTCATTTTGTGCTCTCACGCCCAAGCACGATCACACTGCTTAGCGGCACTCACTCTTTCAAAGTCCCACACATTCACACGCACAGTGGCGCCCGCACTCGGCCCCAAGGGCACATGCCTACGCAGTCACAGACTTGCACACTTTTGGTCTCCAGCAGGCACACTCACGGACACAGGTGCAAAGGCACCCCCACCCAGTCTCGTAAGCCCCTGGGGGCTCTCCCTCTTTCCCAGAGGCCAAGTCTCTACTCTTAACCTGACCCCATTCAAAGTGTGTTTTGGGTGGTCAGTCTGGGCCTCAGGGTGGCAGGCAAGCAGGTGTCTGGCCCCAGCAGCCCACTTCTCATCCCTCCACCTGCCACATTGTGGCTCCAGCCCCGGGGCCGAGAGGCTGCCCATGTATCCTGGAGGGAAAATCCCAGAAGGTCCAGGGTAGCAGCCAGGGTTGAGTAAGAGAAGCCAGAACAAGGTTGAGTAAGAGAAGCCAGATCAGAATAGAAACCCACCATCATCCAGACGCCCCCTCAGGCCATTCTGAGTCTGGATCAGGACCCTTGGGCTGGGAGGTGAGACCTAGTTGGGTCTGAATCCCATCCTACCACTTCCTGGGGGCAGCTTCGAGCAACTCACTTAACATCTCTCAGTGCCAGGCACCTCTGCCGGGAGCAGGGCTGCCCCCTCTGCCCGCCGTGCCGAGCTGGTAGGAAGATCCCATTGCAAAGGCGTCTGGCGCCACAGGTGGAAAGTGTTCAGGCAATAGGGGCTGTTTTCCATCATTCTTGCCATTATCACAGTGAATTTTATCATCATTATGAAAAATGCTCCCAGGTGTGGCCCACTGCAGAGCTCAGCCAATGGTCAGATGGGCTGAGGTGGCCTTTCCAGGGCAGAGCTGAACGGCAAGCGTCGGGGTGAAAGCAGGTCCTGGGGCAGAAGCTAGAGAGGGCAGGAGTGAGTGAGGGGGCTCCTTCCAGTGGGGGGCAGACACAGCTGGTCAGGGTGCTGAGCATGGCCTCGGTTGTGTCCCCTGGTTCAGAGGGCGGTTCCTGCCCTATCACGGAGGCAAATGGAAGCTGGAGGCCCTTCCCTAGTCTTCAACGCCTGATTTCCTATCCTTCTGAAGCTCTAGATAGAAATCAGGGCCCACCCCACAGCAGTGCCCCCATGAGTCAGCACCACATCCTGCTCACCCGGGCTCCCTGAGAAGCTTCACTGCGTTCTCCAGGCACCCCAGGGAGGCTTGGAGGGTCAAGATTGTTTTCCTTCATGATGAGTCAGAGTAGGAAGCATTTTCTGCTAATTGACCTTGAGATGGGAAACTGAGGCACGGGACCCCAATCCAAGTCACAGGGAGAACACAGCAGAGTTGGGGCTGGGATCCCTGACTTTTACTGCCACCCCCAGACACTGAGTACAGGTCTGGGAGGGGATAAAAAGGTCTCTCTCGGCTGGCCTGAGTTGAGGGGTCAAGATCTACATCTTCTGGAGGTAAGGCCAGATTTAGCCAGGAGCTGGGGAGAGGCAAGTCTTTTCCAAGGCATACCCAGGCCTCTGTTAAATGAGACCAAAGGGAAGCTGAGATGGACCGGGGTAGTGCATGGAGGCCAAGACTGCCCTCTCTGTGGTCTGGGCCTAGCTGAGGGAGGCCAATTACCCAGGAGCCCCTGCTCCCCAGGGCCCCATCACTAGGAGCAGCTCTCATCACCTCCAAGCCCAAGCGGATCCCCCTTTATCAGCCCCCCTGGCACCAGCCTGTCTGAGCCTCCCGCACCTCTGACGCCCAGGACATTTGTTTTGGTATCTGTGGTGACTGTGATCAGAACATAATTGGAGTCGAAACACCCACTCGGACCCCTGAAGGATAAACAAGCCAGGCTGGGGCAGCCCTGGAACTGACGTGAAGACAGACATAAAGACAGTGGCTCAAGGAAGAAGGGCAAGCTGGGTGTGGTAGGGCAGGCGGGGAAGGGAGAGGGCCCAGGTGGAAAAACAGGGAGGAGGCCAACCTTGAGCCTCTGCTGCAGAGAAGTCCAGGTTCGGATGCCAGCTAGGAAAACCTACCCCGCTCTGGTCTGCAGCTGCCCTCGGGCAATGCGGGCTTTCCCCAGCCTCGGGGAAGTCTGCAGCACAGGTAGGCAGGCAGGTAACTGGGTTCCCCAGAGCCCATCCCCACAGGCTGCAGCTCGGTAGGTCTTCAGGCCCAGGAGTCACACTGGGAAAAACACTGGTCCTCACCGATGGGGACATCTTGGCCTTGTTTTCCGGGAACCTGAGAGCGGGAGATAGGGCCCTGCCTCGTGCTAGGACTTCCCATCAGGACACGAAGGTCCTGGAGCCAGGAGGGGCCCTCCAGGATCCTGGCTAATACGCAGCAGAGAGCTGGGGGGAGGAGCTTACAGCAAGGACACCTAAGCAAGATCTGCCAAGTAGACAGATTGTTCAGTTGTTTTCGTAGGACTCCAGTTGAGGCAGCTGGGGCTAAAGGAGACCTGGCTGGCCTTCAGGGCCTGGTTCTGCCATCTCCACCCTTGGGGCTCAAGGCCTTTAAAGAGCCAGAGGCCTGCGTCTCCCGGGGAAGCGGCTGGTTGGCTAGGTGGCCACGCAGTGCCACGCATGCTCCGCACACTATCAAACCGCAGCTCTGCCCGGCCTCGGCGGAGGGCATAAGACCATACCCTCAGGTGTGTGAGCTCCTTCTCAAGGAGCTTGAGAAGCGTCGGGCTGGAGGTCTCTGGCAAGCCCATTATTAAAGCCACAAGTCTCCTGAATCTTAGGACTCATTTGTGTCTCTGGGCGCCTCGCCACTAGCATGGAGGAGGGGGCAAGGAGCGGGTCTGTGGGGGGACAGGGGTCCTTGAGGACAGGGGTCCGCGCAGCTCACAAGCCTGTGTGTCTGAGCGATCAGTTTGCAGGGACAGTGAGCACTCCAGATGCTGAGGGCTGGGCTTGCTGGACCCCCGCTGACCCTGTTACACCAGCAGCTCGTGTCTTCGTTGCTGTCAGGGGTCTCCCAGCCAGCACAGGAGTGGGAGGTGATGGGCTTGGGCCTGGGAAGGAGAGCCTTGACAGGCTGACCGCATTTCAGGGGAGCTCAGCCGGGGTGGTGAAGTTGGGACTGGCCGCATCCTCGCCAGCTCGGGTCCCATTGCTCATGGCCACCTTCTGGGACTACCCCATTTGAGGATGGCACAATGTGTGCTCTCATGGGGGAGATGGGTACCGTCTTTTGGTCCCACTGAGGCAAAGGGCTCTTTCACTCAGCAAGACTCCCCCATCTCCAGCTATCCCCCCCTCTGACACCCCCTCCCACTCCTGCGGAGCCCACCTTTCCAAAGGCACGACCTCCAGAGCTGCTGTCCCAGGTTGGAGGGCTGCCACCTGGTGGACATTGCCGTAACTGCTGCCACCGCCTCCCCAGGCGTCGGCCTTCTCAGAGGTGTGGCCAGAGAGAGCGGCCCAGACCCCAGAGAGACAGGGCCCCCGCGGGAGGCCGGTCTCCCAGCCCAGTGAGCACGCCCACATCCTGCTTCCTGGGAGGGGGAACTCCCAAGAGTTGGGCTTGACTGGCAGCAGAGGCGCTCAGGTGTCGTGCAGGAACCTCCAGGTAAAAGCTCCCTCTGCTCCACCCACTGCGGCCTGAGGAAGCCCAGGGGCCACCCACAGCCTCTCATCCGCCCCGTTTCTCCCGTCCAGAACTAGAGAAGTGTCAGAGGCCACAGCCCTGTTTCCTAGAGCTGAGAAGTTCCCGTGTGTAGAACAGCCCCTCATTAACAGGGCACCTCTCCCTACCATCCCCTCAAGCCCTTTGCCTGGGGCTCCTTGCCGGGGCCAGAGCGGCGAAAGCCTGCAGTCCTGTAGAGCTGCCTCGAGGACCCCGAGGTCTGAGGACCCACCCCACAGATGCAGATGGAAGGATGGAAACCCTCATTACAGGATTCCTCCACGCGCCCCAGCAGTGGTGAATAATTTATGTACAAGGCGGAGAAGACAATAAATCAGCAGCAGTGATTAACATGAGCTATTTTACGTGTGAGAAAGATCTATGGCAGGAGGCTGCCAGGTTGCTGGTGATTAATGCTGCTGTTTGCACTGGCTTCTGGGCCTTTATATTCAATTATGGGCCTGGAGTATGTGGGGGGTCCTGGGGATGGCATAGGGGAGACAAGGAAAGCAGGGACCCAATAGTTGATGCCTGAGACCAAGGTTGAGGTGACAACAGGTGGCAGCCTAGCCCTGCGGACACCTTTACTGATGAACAGGTTAAGTTAGTGGGACGGAGATGTGCCGATTTCTGTAATGGCAGTCACTCTGCCCCTGGGATCACCTCTAAATACCAGGCGAAGGGCTGCCCTGGGAAGGGGGCACAGAGGGAGGGAAGCATCCTTGGGAAAATCTGACCCTTCCGGAGTCAAACGTTAGGTTTCTGGGTCCCCCTACTTCCTGTGCCGCCACCTCCACAAAGCTAGGAGCGGGGTAACATCAGCCAGCTTGGGGGCGGGTACGTGGTTACTGCTAGGAAAAGTTCCCTGTCAGCAACAGGGCCAGGGAACCAGGGCCTATCTTCACATCCCAGGCAGGGATGGTGGCAGGGGGGACAGGCTGGGGAAGAAGGTTCTGGGTGCCCTCCTCCCAGCTGACCCAGGAAGCCCTGGGAGGCCCCCTCCCTGCATTCCCACACTTAGGCCTCTCATCCTCAGCCAGCTCCAGCTGGCCCCTGTCAGCGCGGGGGCAGGGAGGGGTGGCCCAAAGACCAGTGGCGGCTTCGGGGTTAAATGATTTCCCCCTGCCCAACCCCTCCCTGCCCTGGCTCCTATCAGCTCCTTCCTCCTCCTCCTCCTCCTCCTCTCCAGTGACCTCTGTGCAGTGTGGCCCTACCTCCCCTCAGAACCCAAGGCTTGTCCTGAGGCACAGGGTGGGTGTGGGGGTCCTGCTGGGGGCTGGGCTGACAGCTGGGCTCCGGGACCCTCCGGAGGACCAGAGATGTGAAGGAAGAACTCCCTCCTTCCCCCGGCCTGGCTGGGAGCCTGCTCTAAGTCATTCTACCCACAGGCCAGCACTATGGCACTCCAGGCCTGGGGTAGGAGGAGGCGTGCGAGAAAAGGAGGGAACACCGTCACCCTCGTGGGGGTGGGACGGGGTGCCAGAGGAGGAGGCTGGTATCGGCAGCGCAGACATTCTGGCCGCAGAGAGAGTTTCTGGCTCACCCCCGGCCCCTTGCACACCCTGCAGCTTCCTGGGAAGTGGTTCCAAGTCCTACCACTGTCTGTCTCTGTGTGCGCACCGTGTGGGTACGACATTCTGTGCGTCCGCCTCCCCAGGTCTCAGGTAAACACCTGGTCCGTGGCAGTGCGCACCTGTGCCTGAGCACCTGCAGCCTCCGTGTGAGCGCCTGGGTGGCGAGTGCCGGAACACACAGCCTTGAAGCTGACCCCCGGCTCGGGCCTCACTCACAGCCCCACTCACAGCCCCCTCGGACCCGCCGGTCCCCAACAACTGTCTTCCTCAGCCCCTAATCCCCTGTTTGCCTGGCTCATCCCCTGGACTCCCTGGGACTCCATTAATGAGCCCTGGCCGCCCCAGGACAAGCCCCAAATTAACCCCACTGCTGACCCCGACACGGACACCTGTAATTAGGCCAGGGTGGCTGAGGCAGAGAAGGCCCCCGGGCTCCGAGGGGTGAGGGCAAGGCTGGGCTGGGACCCGGAGCCTAATGCCCAGGAATGCTCTAAAAGCTGTGCCTGGCTCCAGGGCCGCCGCCTGGCTCATCTCTAATACCTCGCAAAGCCTCCCAGACGGGGCTCCAGGGGGATTACCACCCAACCCCCCCCCCCGAGAGGCCCTGGAGGTGGGCAGGGCTGCTCAGTGGGCCCACCCTGCTGGCTCTGGGCTGGGGAGGCCTTATGGAAGGGGCCCGCTGCCCCCGTGGCCTCAGAGCCCAGCAGCTAGCTACAGGGTTTTTAGCAGCCCGGAGCCTGCGCTCCTGACAGCCGCTGCCCAGGGAAGAGCCAAGTCCAGGCTGGTGGGTGCGCCGCCCCCCCTCCTCCCAGGGCCAGCCCCGCCGTCCCCCAACTTGTTTTGTTTGCTCTGTGTAGCATGTCCGGTAGCTCCATCTGCATTAACCCCTGACCCCGACTGTGACTCTTCCTGCCCTCTGACAACGGTGTTTACCCAGTTCTCTTTCCCGCCTTTCGCCCTGCTGCCCAGCTGCTCCCGGGGAAAGCTGCGTTCTCCTTGGGACTCCCCGATCCCGAGGGCTGCCGGAAGAACTCTTGCCCATGAGTGTGCCCGAGTGCACATGGACACAAGTGATGTGGCTGTGTCCGAGGGCTTGGCAGGCAGCGTGGGCAGGGTTTTGGGAACCGGAGTAGATTGGTACGATCACCTTGATGTGCTATCTGCACACCTATCAGACATTTTCAATGGACAGGTCATTTGACATCGCAGTTCCACATCTAGGAATTTTCTATGTATGTCCTGCGCTTGTGCTCAGACAAACATATATCATGAGTATTTACAGTTGCGTTGTAAGAGTGAAAGACTGCAGACATGCTGTCTGTGTAGAGGACTTAGCTAAATAATGAAGCCATAGTCATACAGTGGAATACTATGCAGCCACTCAAAAGAGTATCTACATGTTCCCATCATTAATGATCTTCAGGCTATGAGGTTGGCAAGGTGCAGATAAAAAGCAAGGTGCAGAACAGAGTACAGAACATGCCACCACTTGGGGAGGGTGTGGGAAAAGGGGAAATAGGCAAATAAGCATTCACCAATTTTTTAAAATATGTATTTTTAAATCTTCAAGGAGGAACAGTGGGGGCACTGAGGAACAGTGGGGGCGCTGAGGGCAGGAGTGAGACGCCTTTGTGCTTTATGATTTTTTTGACCTTTCAAAACCAAACAAGTTTATGATAACACAAAAATAAATAAATAAAATGCATACATCCTGGGGCCCAACTATTTCATTTCCAGAAATCTAGCCTACAGGGGTGCCTGGGTGGCTCAGATGGTTAAGTGTCTGCCTTCAGCTCAGGTCATGATCCCAGGGGCCTGGGATTGAGCCCCACGTCTGGCTCCTGGCTTGGCTGAAAGCCTGCTTCTCCCTCTCCCTCTGCCTCTCCCCTGCTCATGTTCTCTCTCTCTGTATCTGTCTGTCTCAAATGAATAAGTAAAAATCTTTAAAAAATATATACATATAAAAAAAAGAAATCTAGCCTACAGAAATAAACAAGTACACAAAGATGATCCAAGGATGGTCTGTTGTTTAAATGTCATACAGTGGAAACAACTTACACACTCACCAATAGGTTAATCATTGAAATAAATGATGGTATAGCCGAACTGCAGAATATATTGAGCAGCCATCCAAAAATGAAGCAGATCTACATGTACTGGTAGGGAAACACTACAAAGACAAATGTAAGAGGAAAAGCAAATTGCAAACCAGTACAAAAATATCATTCCATTTATGGAAAAAGAGAAGGAGCAGGAGGGAGAAGGAAGGAAAGGAAGGAAAGAAGGAAGGAAGGAAGGAAGGAAGGAAGGAAGGAAGGAAGGAAGGAAGGAAGGGAGGAAGGAAGGAAGGAAAAAAAGCAAACTATGTGTTTCTCTATATACATATATATGACATAAATGTATCCCCAAACTCTAGAAAGATAAACACCAAAGTGATGGCAGAGGGAAAATGGGAAGATGATGTCCACTCTATGCTTCCGCATCTACAATAAGACTTTAAGTCCTTCTTGCATAATTACACAATCAAATAAATAAAAGCTTGATAAAGAACAACAGCGCCACAGTCATTCATCTGGTTTCCTCCCACCACACCAGCTTCTGGAACTGGCATGAGCAACACGATTATTATCCTCATGTTATAGAAGGGGAAACAGAGACTGAGAGAGGTTATACAACCTCCCTAAGGTCACACAGCATACCCAAGCCGGAGTCAGGCCCCAGAGCTCATCGCTGGTCCATACCATCTCTCCCTGGAGGTGCCATTGCTTCCATGCTCTGAGCCTCCTCAAGGGTGTGGACATCTGGGTTGGGGTTAATAATTTCCCCCTGCTCTTAGGTACAGCACACGGTGGACCCCTTCCCTTCCTGTCCACCTCATGCCCTCCAGCTCCCAGAGGACCCGCTGGTGAGCCCAGCCAGGGGTGCAGCTCCCGGCCTTGGCATGGCTGCCAGTTTCCCCATCACCTGCTCCTGTTCTGGCTCCTTCTACCAGCAAGAGCTGAGTACCCATTCCCCACCAACATCCCCCATCCTGCCACAGAGCACCCCCTTAATTACAGTTAATGGCAAAGACCATAAGAGCTTTATTAACTTTATTATGGACCCAATTAGCAGCTAATGCCCCATGACTACTGTCCCCCCCAATAATCCCATTAAACATAATGAAGCAGCATTCTCCCTCCCCTGCTGGGCGGGGGCCGAGGGGACAGGGAAATCCATCTTCCTGGGCCTGATTTTGCCCCCTCAGGCCCATTGGACACCAATTCAGGCCTGGAGCTTCTGGGGGACCAGGGTTGGGTGTGAGAAGACAGAGATTAATCAGCAAGTATTTTGATGCCAGCCGTTGAGCCTACACACACCCCCCACCTGGCTGATGTCCAAACAATTCCTTTCTCGAAACGGGGATGTGGAATTGCACACAGTCCTCCAGCACAACCCTGTCCAGCACACAGATGTTCTCCCCGCCTTGTCCAGGAGTTCTTCAGAGTGGGACGTCCAAGTCCAGGGCCTCTGCCTGGGCTTGTCACCTAGGGAGGGATCAGGAGCTGGGAGGCAAGGAAGGCTGAGGGCGAGAAAGAGTCATTCTCCCCTAAAGCCCACGCCTTCACCACACCCGTGGCTCTTTCCCTGCTTTGGCTGATGGTTTTGATATTTATTCAACATCTACAATGTGGCAGAGACAGTGCGAGGCCCGCTCTCACATCTCACTTGAGCATCACCACAAGCCAAGGAAGTACACCTTATTCCTCCCATTTCACAGATGAAGAAACAGAGGCTCGGAGAGCCAGCCAGTTTTGAAACAGGTGTTCTACATGATTTGCCTTAAAAGATCTCTCCTCTCTCCTTCCCCAGCAGCCCACCTTTCCCCTCTGAAGGCAGAGATCATGGGGGCCGTTCCCTATTTACCTAGATGGGGAACTACAGCATAGAGCAGATCCGAGGGACCATGATGGGAATCACGAGACAGCCCTAGTCGGTCTCATCCCACGCCCGCCTTGATGGGGTGAGAAGGCTAGAAACCAGAGAACACCCCCGAACACTATGGCCACAAGAGTTCCCTGACATGCTAGAGCCCAAGCCCTGCTCCAGGAGCTGGCCTGAACCAGAAGGTGGGATGGGCCAGGGGTGTGCAAGGACAACCACAGCAGGCTAAATCCTCCATTACCCCCATGATCCAAAGCTGAAGACTTGGGGATTCAGCTCCCTGAGAGTCTACGCTAGGGGTCTTCATCCATCCCCACCCCAAGTACAAGAACTGCCTCAAGACGGGATGGGGGCGGCACACACTGTTGGGAGCCTCAGACCGGACGGAGCGTAAGGAGGGAACGCGGAGACTGACAGGGAAGAATCAGTGACTGCCCTGCACAAGGGGGCAGGGGCTCAGGAAGGGAGACCCTTGAACCTTTGCTTGGAAACAGGCTGCCTGTTCCCGCTCCCCCTCCCTCGGGCTGGCCCAGCCTGGAAGCAGCCACTTGAAATGGGTCCCAGGGAGCCTGGGAGAGGGGCTGGCCTGGCTGTCGCCCCAAGTCAGGCCCACTTCCCCACCCCCTCCCTGGGCCCAGCCCCAGCTGGGGTCAGGCGAGAGAGGGAGAGCTTTCTCTCTAGATCCATCCCAGTCAGGATCCTTCCTTGCCACACACACCCCGCATGGCACCTCTCCAATTGTTCCAGCCCTGGGGAGGGGTGGGGGGGGGGATGTGGGCAAGTCAGTACCCTCCCCTTTCCCAAAAGGCTATGGGGCCTGGGGAGGGGGCAATCCTACTCCCTGGGGTTACTCTAGGGCAGGGCACTGGGGTCCTCCCTGGGTGGGGCCACTATTCTTCTCTTTGCCCTGGATTAGTGTTCTCTGACACCAAGCCCCCCCCGCAACACACACCCTCTGAACAAACAGCACCACCCTCCCCACCTGCCTCACACCCAGAGGGATCTGGGTACCCCAGTAACCTCAGCTGGAGCTCTCCAGAATCAGCCAACAGGGAATGCTGAGAAGGGGTCAGGGTGGAGGGCCAGTGAACCTGTGAGCCTTGGGTAAAGTGCCGGGCAGGGCCAAGTACTGGCTTTATCGTTTCCTGGCTGTGCCAGCTTAAGCAAGCCTCCAAGCCTCTCTGAACCTCAATTTTCCATCTGTAAAATGGGGCTGAAAAATAGAACCTACTTCCTAGAGCTTTTTGTGAACAGTAAAGTTGTGACATTTATAAAATGCTTAGCAAGTATCTGGAGATACTTAGAACACAATAAACGAGAGTTGTATTGTTGTCTGCAGGGTGGGATGGTTCCTAGATTGGCAATAATAATAATAACAATAATAACAGATAACACTGTTAGAGCTCTTTAGGGACCACGAGCCCCTCCACTAACCCGTATGCCTGGTTCTTACTGAGAAAGGAGAGGACTCCCTCGACTATCTGAGGCCCCTGCTACCTATAGCCCACCCTGGCCTGAGGATTTCAGAGGGCTGACTCAGTCCGGCTCACTCCCGATAAGCCCTAAAGGTGTCCCCCATGACATCTTTCTCCGTGCCCCCCCATCACACACACACACACACACACACAGTGTTCCTCCTTTCCCCTTCCTTTCCCTGGAGCAAGGAAGAAAGAGATATTAGTTTGAAGGGTGTGAAAATTAGCTGGAGCTGAGAGAGGTATCAACTTCAAGGCGGCGTCCCCCCCAACCCCCCCATCTCTGCCCAAGGGATGGTGTTTCCACAAGTCTCTGCAGGGAGACCCCCACCCCGCCCCAGGTGTAGACTGACACTGTCGAGCAAGGAGAGTGAGCGGGAGAGGTGGCTTGCCAGCTAGAACAGTGGCCCCAGCCCAGGGGGCCTGGGCCTGGGCTGGGGCCACCAACCCACCAGGCCAGCACTCAGAGCCGCGGCCAGGGGGAAGAGGCCAGAGGAGGGGTCAGGCTGACCTGCTGGATCCCAGCTTCCTTGGCCAGAGCTGAAAGTGCCACGGGTTTGCGCCAGCTGCTTGGGGGGCAAGAGGGGTCTAGAACGTCGCCCTTATCCCCAAGTGCTTTCCCAAACCCAAGGTTGGCCTGTCCGAAGGTCTTGTTGGAGTCCCTGCCTCGGTTTCCCCACCTGTCAAAGAGGGCCCCCAGCTGGTACTTGCTCTGCCTTCTGGGCAGATTGAGCAGTTACGGGAGAGGAGGCTGGCAGAGGAGCCGGGTCCTCATCCTGTCCCTGTCATCGTTAACAGCCACAATTCTTATTATTTGGAGAGACGGGCCAGAGGGGGTCAGGGACGCGGGTGGGGTGAATGAAATGAAGAGGTCCTCGGTATGTGCCGTCTCACCAGGTTAATACTGCTGCCTGTCGGCCTGACAGCTGCAAGATTGATTACCCAGGCCTTCCGCTCTTTATAACTCGATCAGTCGAATTAATCTCTGGCTGTCGGCCCATCTGATGCCTGAATCACAAATTTAATTTGGAGGTGCACGGCTCCTCCCCCATCCCCGTCTCCTCCTCTCCTGCCGGCCCCCTTCCTCCTTGGCCCTGCCTCCTCCTCGGCCCTGCCTCCTCCTCCTTCCCTTTCCTCCCCTGGCCTCAGCTTCTCCCCACTTCTTCCTGCTCCTCCTGCTCTGGCTTCCCTCGGCCTCTAGGGCCCCTCAGGGGGCAGTGGACGGAGGAGGAGGGAGAGGGGGGTGGGTGGCCCTGAGTCAGCAGCCCCTCTGCCCAGGCCAGGGGAGGGGTCATGTTCACCCACCCACTGGGCAAGGCGCCCACCCCACCATGCTCCACCCCAAATGGAGAAAGAGGCTTAGCTGACACTAAGTAAGACATATTAATGTACTAAAGACTTAATGAAGTTGGGGGGGGTGTGGGGTGGAAAGTGCTTGCTTTATTAGTTTATGGCCGATTAATGGGGACGCCATTACTGTGATGGAGATGGATTACTGCTGTCAGCAGCCTGGGCTGAGGGCCGGCCCGCCGCTCTTCCACGGGTGGTGGGTGCCCTGAACAGAGTCAGGGAGAACTTCATTAGAAGGGCTTATAGGATCCCACTTGGGGAGGCCCTGAGGCCAAGCTGGAGGGGTGGGGGCAAGGCTCAGCTCTAGGCCTTGGGAGGGGGTTCCGAGGGGTCAAGGGCTGGGAGCACATATCCGTCGAGAACTCACCCAAAGGCAGCGGGGCAGGGAGGTGGCTCCGGACCTGCATGCAGCAGGAGCTCACTAATGTCACCTGGAAGAAAGGGAGGGAGGAAGCTAAAAGGACAGAATGACCAGAGCCCACTTGATCCGCCTGAGACTCTTCTCAGGAAAGACAGTGAAGAGGAAGGGAAGGGAGCCCTATTCTTTCCCTCCTTCCTCAGAGGGGGTTGGTGCACAAAGACCCCAGGTCTGCTAGCCCGGAAGGACAGGGCCACTCACCGCCAGGCAGCAGTCTGCCCTACCCAGCTTCAGGGCCTGACACATCACCCTACGCTCTCCAAATGGAGTGGACTACCTACTAGCTCCTGACCACCCAGGCAGCCAAGGTGGAGGTGAAGAGCAGGGCGGCTAGACTTAGGGGAGAGCATGGAGCAATGGCGGCGGGGGGGGGCGGGGGGGGCGCGCTACCCAACCTCTAGGCTTTCTCAGGCCTGGGGGACAGGTATCCCAGTCACTGGTCAAGCTGACCCAGACACCCCCTCGGTGGCATCCCCCTTCCCTCAGCTCTTTCTCACCTCCATGACCCCGGCTCCACTTTGCTTTCTATGACGAGGGAGAAGTAAGGGCTGGATCAAACGCAGCTCTGCTCCAAGGGGTCCCTCTCTATTTGGAAGATTCCAGAGGCCCCCATCTCTCAGGAGTATATGACATTTTGACATGGCCATTTTGATGCAGGAACATTAAACTTTCTGAAATTTTTTTTATTATCAAGTAATGTTCAAAACAGGCACTCTTCAATCCCTCCTTTAGCCCCACTCTGTCCCCAACTCAGCCCTGAGAGGCATCGAGGATGAAAAGAGATTCCAGGACAGACTCAGAATCAGTCTGTTGACCCCAGTACGTGTTCCTCAAAATACATTTTTACATTTTGACACTAGTTAGACCAAGCAACTGTGGCAAAACGACCGAGCTCAGGTGTCCTATTTGGTCTCTTTGCCCTTCTTTTTTTTTTTTTTTTAAGATTTATTTATTTATTTATTTATTTATTTATTTATTTATTTGAGAGAGAGAATGAGATAGAGCATGAGAGGGGGGAGGGCCAGAGGGAGAAGCAGACTCCCTGCCGAGCAGGGAGCCCGATGCGGGACTCCATCCAGGGACTCCAGGATCATGACCTGAGCCGAAGGCAGTCACTTAACCGACTGAGCCACCCAGGCGCCCTCTTTGCCCTTCTTGCTCCGTGCATGATTCCATACGCGTGCACCTGCCCAGCTCCCTTGGCTACCGCGTCCAAGCGCCAGGCCCCAGCTCTGAGTGTGCCCCACGAGGGCGCATCTGTGCGTGTCGGGTATCCGTCTGCCCCTCAGGTGGGCACTCCCTCCTGGGCCACTCACCTTGCCTCTCTGCCTGCTCAGGCCAAGCGCCAATCATCAGTTCAGGGGTCACCACCCAGGCTCCCCACCCAAGGTGGGAGCTACCTGCTCAGCCTAACTGGGAAATAAATACCCTGTTTCTGAGAGTAATTTAATTATTGGCTCCTGTGGACTAGTGGGTAATTAAATTCCGTAGCTCCCAAAGTAATTAATTGCTATGCAAATAGTAATGCCCTCTGCTTTAGAGAGAAGGATCTCGGCCTGGGTTTGCCCTGCAATTAGAAGCTAATAATTACCCTGTCAGTTCCCAGCTTCTGCCCGGTAATTACCTGCTGCAGCCCCACTGGTCACTGAGGGCCGTCACCATCACCAGCTGCTGTGGCTCTATGGTGGCCCCAACAGCCGGGGCTGGGCATCTCCGGAGCCCTGGTTGACCTTGAGGTCCTCCCCAGGCTGCACTGTCTCCACAAACCTCAGGAGCCCCATAGTGACGCCCTCCCTTCTGACCAAAGACAGTGAAGGCCGGAACCTCCTCAGCCTCCCTTTGTTAAGAGAAGCGGAGCCTCAACTCCTCAGTGTGTAAATTCCTGGTAGGTCAGTTCAATGAACACACACGGAGAGAGTCCTAGCCATCGGGAACTTTCCCAAAGAGTACCTAACAGTTAATCTTCATAAAAATCATTTTTGCCGCACGATTTTCTTGGACGCGCCAACCAGGCTAGGCTGAGCTACGGGGATGGGAGGGAGGCAGCCACCACTTCGTAGGAAACACACACCCTCCCCTGGTTATTCAAGAAACACTCATCTAGGGCCGCTGAAAGGGGATTTGGAAGATGTAATTACATTCCCTAATTAGTCGACCTTAAACTAGGGAGAGTATCCCTGGTGAGCCTGACCTGAGCAGGTGAATGCTTGAGAGGGACACATTCTCCCTGACACAGGACACTGCAAACAGAAACACGGTCTCCGATTGCTCTCCCCTCGCCAGACTGCCCTTCCTGATGGGCTGTGGACGGCCTTGCCAGTGCCCCGGGCTCCAGCTTGTTCCTGAGCTTTTCTCTTTCCCACCTGACTGCCCGACCTACAGATTTTGTACTTGCCTAGCCGACCTCCAGAGCTGCATAAGCCAATTCCTTGAAATAAATCTCCTGCATACAATACATGTGTATTATAATACATCCACACTCTCCTCTCTCTGGCCCACCTCCTTAGAAGGAGTCAGAGCATCGAGAACCCGGGCTGCCAGCGCCCACAATCACATCAGCCAATTGCCTTGTAATAAATCTCTGTCCTGCGTTCTCAACCTGACCGACTTCTAGAGACGAAGAAGCTGGAGTCAGATACACAACAGCGGCTGGCCCAGGATGCCATCGCTAGGAAGTGCAAAAACAAAGTGTGAAGCTAGGCGCCTGACTAGATGACCACTTCCCATTCAGCAGCAGGATGTGGCTCCAGGTCTCAAGTCCTGAGTGGGTTACATCTGTGCCCGAATGGGGAGGTATCTGTGGATCCCCACACCCTATAACTCTCAAGTGTCCCTGTGGCTCGGCTGCTTGTTCCTCCCTTACATGGATCTCATCCCTGTCAGCCCCCAGTGCTCCGTCCCAGGTCTCTGAGTCCCTCCCGTGGACATGGGCCTGGGAGCAGCAGTGCCATGGGCCTTCTTGGTTGCTCCATTTGAGGAATACCCAGATCCCTCTAGAATCTTCTCCTCCGAGTCCAAAGTCAACTGAAACCTTGGAGGAAAGTGTCCTGGTGTAATCTCAGAGTTGGGGAGTCTCTGGGGAAGCTGGACACTGGGCAGGGTGTGGCTGGTGGAGGAGGACTTACAGAGACCGCACAGAAGGGCACTAGGCCAAGAAGCTGTCCCACAAGTCTGGGAGAAAAGTGGTGCAAGGAGCAGAAGGGGCCAACCAGGATGACAGTCCCCATCCTGCCCCACACTTGGGCATTTTCCCCTCACCCTTCAGCTCTCCGCTTCAGTGTACTTCCTCCAGGAAGCTCTCCTTCACCCCTAGAGGAGGGTGGGCCACATGCTCCATTCTCTCCCTCCCCTCCTTCTGTCCTGGGCCGGGTGAGCAGAAGAATAGAGGACACAGGCGATGCAGGTGACAGGTTCTCCTCAGCCCACAGGACCATGTCTAGGATTGAAGGTGACAGGAAGCACGGCAGGCTTTGAGACCAAAGTCTAGCCCTTGAATACCTTGCCCTTGGGTCAGACTCAACCTGGGATGAGTTTGTGCCATGTAACGCAAGACAACCTTCAACACTACTGGGAATGGATGAGACCAAATGGCAGATAGACAGGGGGCACCAGGAAAGCCAGTGGTGATAAACAAACAGGTTTCCCAAACTTCACATGAGGATGTGGGCAGGTACTCCAGGGAAATATTGAAGATTCTCAACACCAGAAGGTGAAAGTCACTTGACACCAGGGAGGGTCCCATCTGTTTGGGAGAAGGCAACCTTGGAGATGTCCCTTACCTGTCTCCCTGGCTTCACTTGTCCCAGTCCCCACCCCCTCCCCCCCATGGTAGAAGGAAAGTAATGACGTCCCCTGGTCTGGAGTCCACAGCTTGCCTTCTACACCCAACTTCTGTTTCTGATTTGCTGCAGGAACTGGTAGGAGACATGCTCCTCCCTGTGCCTTCACAAGGAGGCAGTTTCTTTCCTCTTCCTAGAGATTTTAGGACAAAGATGTCTGTCACTCCTAACTTAGCACTCTTCAGAGAGCAGTCTAGAAGGTGGAGGCCATTTCTCCCCCATTAAACTGGGAGTTCCCTCCAAGCAGGGGTCCACGTATCTCCCCTCTAAACAGGGATTCCCAAAGGCAGTTGATATCTCCATTCTATCTTTCCCCTCAGTGCCTGGCATCAAGGCCTGTGAACAGTGATTCTCAAAAACAAAAACAAAAACAAAAACTGTGAAGTAGCCTCAGAGGACCAGGGTCTCAGAGCATGGCCAGGGACTGCCAGGCACCCTCTGTACAGTCTGGCCTCCTGCCTTGGGCGGGACAGTTACTGCTCCGCCGACAGCTCTTTAGAATCCATTCAGAGTTTTGGCCCTGTTGTAATCTCTGGGTGATGACTATTTCCCCTAATGAACCGATGGGAATTGGATTAGGCTGGAATGCCCGAGCGCTTAGACTCCAGCTGATTAAACCCCCATCTGTGCAAGTACTGCCTATGAACAGCTCGTTACGTGTAATTTTTTTGAAGGAGGGAAAAAATGATGTTGGTATTTGGGTTTTGTAAAGGAGCAGAGGGAAAGTAGAAGCAAAATGTCTGTCCAGAATTCGGCAGGGTCTAGTTGCTTTAAATCTGACCGGGCCAGCACTCCCCACCCTATGGCACCCCCACTTTCCCCCACTCAGGCCAAGGGTCCCAGAGCTCAGATGCCTGCACTCTTACCCAGGAGCCCTGCCCAGGCTTCTCTGGGCCCACACCTATCTGTCCCCTGCAAGGAGCATTGACTGGACCGGGAGTTGCTTTGAAAAAGGCAGGAGAGGGAGATGGGGTAATAGTGGGAGAAGTCAGACCTGTGCGCTCAGTTCTCACCAGATGAGGCTCCAGATCTTTCTTTCTACTCCAAAATCATCCAGTGTCCTTCAAAGAAAGTTGTAGGGAGTTTGGAGGCCTATCTGGGTCAGGGACTCTGGGCTAGTCCTGTCAGTCAGGACCAAGGATAGCACCTGTGCCAAGGATCTCCAAACTTTCAGGCTCCTCCACCCATCCCTCTTTCCTCCCTGCTGAACATGTTTCTCCATTCTTTAACACTCCTTCCTTTTCCTCCTCCTCCCCTTCCTCTCTCCCTCCCTCTCTCCCTCCTCCTCCTCTCCTCATTCCTTCTCCTTCTTAATCCCAGGGACAGAGCCTGGCTCTGGTTCTTCACCACCAAGTACTTCACCCCAGGAATCTCTCAAGAAAAGTTATTTAAGCATCTCAAGAAGCCTAGCCTCTGTGGCCTCTGTTACAAGCCTTATTTATCCCCAGGACTGATGCTCACCCACACCATACAAGAACACACACACACGCTGAAACATGGTGTCTAGCAGGAAGGAAGGTCAGAGTGATTGTGTTTCAAAGAATGGCTGGCCAACTCTCCCCATCTCCAGTGGGGTCAGGGATTGGCCGACCAGATTTAAGCACCCCCAGCATAGCTACAACTCTAACTCCACAGCCCTCCCTCATCTCTCCTCCCCTCTCACCCTCTCCCTCCTCCTCCCTTCCCCTTTGCTGCTCTCCTCTGTGTCTCTATGAAAAGTAGCAGCAGCTGCTAGAGAAGGCATACCCTTCAGTGAACATCAGCAATTGCAGTGACTGAGTGTCCCAGCCTTCTTTCCTGGTTAATCTAACTTGGGAAGAGTTGAGGTGTGCTCTGGCTCTCCTGCCCATGAAAGGCAGAGAATAAATAACAAGCCAGAGGCATCAACAGATGTGCAGAAATATGCAGCTGGCGCTTTCCTGCCAAATCACCATGGACAGAACACTGGCAGGGGGCCAGGATGCCTCCCCCTTTGTTTGGAATTTGGCCACCAGGACCCATCCAAGCTCACCATCCATTTGGCAACATCTGACTGAGGGGAGGGGATGCCAGGGAAGGGAGTGGAAAGGCTGCAGGTGCCCTTAGTTTTGGTGAAGAACTCTGGAGCCTTATCATGAAGACTCAGGTGGGTGGGGGTTAGTGTGGTGGGGGAGGAATAGGGAGGGCTGACCAATCCCACCCTGCAGTTTCCTTAGAATAGCTCCCCCCAGAATGTGGCTTGAAGTGGCTTGAAGGCCAACTCTAACAATACCACATATACATATAATGGGCTCTATGTGGCCACCGTCCCTCTCACCCAAGGACTGGGTGTTCCTGTGATCTTTGATCATGTACCATACCGCTCAGTGTTGGCATGGAGTGTGGCAGGCAGGCAGCAGCTGGATGAGAGCCAACCAGAAACAGCCAAACATGAAAAGGTGTCCCTGAAGACTCCAGCCCTGGAACAAGGAATGGGGGAGAACTGGTTGGAATTTTTGTGGAACCAGGGAAAAAAGCAGGTGAGCAGGGGGAGAAAGCATGATCGGGGTGGAGGGGAGAGTGTTGCCCAAGGGATCTCTCTCTGCAGACAACCCCAGATCTAAATTCAGAGAGACACCAAGCCACTTGCCAGGATTCATTCATATCACACCGAATCTTTTTTCTTCGCCAGTTATTAATTTGTCTTCCTCTTGCCAGGCCAGCTCATGCAGATTCAGGGGGGCATGGAACAGTTTTTCCGGTGCCTGATTACTAGCCCTTCCTCAGATATCGTGACACGGATTCCTGACCTGTGGGGATGGGAGTATGTGCTTCGGTCAACTATGGCATTACGATGGGTCTCCAGTGGACCCAGTCTTGTAGGCAATGGGAAGCAGGAAAGTAATATGACAAAAGTCGTTGCCTACCTAGACAAGAGTGGCAGAGAAGTGGAAGGAGGAGTTGAAGGGAGGAGAAATGCAGAGCAGGGAGGCTAGTGTGGGAGCCTGTTGTCCCTCAAGCCTAATGACATTGGTGGGAATTGCTGATGGGCTGAACAGGAATCAGAGATGAGGAGGGATAGCATGGCCATATAATTTGTCTAATCCAGAATGGTTTTGAGCATGAAAAGAGTACTATTAATCATTTTACTAGGATAGTAGACATACACTGGACAATCCTGGGCAAATCTGGACACACAGACGCCTTGGTCAAAGATGACCCATGGTGTGGCCCTTGGGCAACAGGATGTACCGGGTGATGCTGACCAAGCAAGCAGTCTGGGAGGCAGAGTGGCAGGATGGAAGGGAGGGGATAATGAGCTTGGAATTGGACTTACTGAGTTCGAAGTGTTTGGAGACATTTACCTGGAAATTACCAGCAGATCACTGTCTTCCAAGCATCCATGGGCCCTTGCTTGGAAATGTGGGTTTCAAGCTTGAAAGAAAAGTCCAAGTTAGATATACAGTGAATGTCTTTGGACCCAGTAATGTCATTTTTAGAAATCTGAATCTCAGAAATACTCATTCTTGTGCAAGATGACATATATTTAAGGAGGCTCACTGTGGCACTGCTTGTAAGAGACAAACTTGGGAATAACATAAAGGCCCACCAATAAGGAATTGGTTAAATCTATTATGGAGTACCATGTAAAATATATCTATATGCATTCAGGTATATCCTTATATGCTGGCCTGGAAAATATCTCTAGTGAAAAAAACAAATAAAATAGTAGTATGGCATGATAAATCTATGTAATAATTGTTTTTAAACCTAATTTGTGCACGTGTCTGTTTGACTGAATGTATGTGGTGAATATATAAAAGACCTGGAAGAATACACACCAAATTGTTAAGAGCAGTAACTTATAGAGAAGAGGGTAGGATTAGAGGGAAAGAGGGAAGAGGGGTTTTTCCTTCTTACTCTACACATTTCTCGATTGTTTGAAATTCCTATAATCATATATTCATGTATTACATTTCAAAAATAAAAACAATAAAAAGGACTCTTAAAGACAGAGGAGGAGGTACCTTATGAAGGTGATGGGGGAAGCTCTGGGGGAGAGAGCCGGGATTGGGGCTGGAACATGAGGACTGTACCCACAGAAAGGGAGCTAGGAGAAAGAAGGCAAGGCCAGAGTGTGCCTGGGGAAAGTGGAACTCATTTCTGACCTCCAAGGCTGAGAGAGACAGACTCTGCACTCCACGCGTGAGGCTGCCTGACCATTCCCTCCAAACTCCAAGCCTCCCCCTCAGCAGGACTGAGTTTAAGCAAGAGCCCAGCTTTCTTCCAGGGCCCCTGATGTGTCCTAGGTGACCTACTGTTGTTCCAGGCCCCATGCTGTTAGAGAAAAGCCCACTTCTTTCTTCAGGGCCACACTTGCCTAGAAGACCAGCTCAATCAGAGGCACCACATGGCTCTGGATGACCCAGCACCCCCCACCAGGTGGCCCCAGCCCAGGCGGCCCTGGCTTCCTGCTTCTCTCCTCTCCCCTCATGCAGCCAAAATGCCCAGCACTTCCCCAGGTGAAGAAAATAATAGCCAGGAATTAATTTCCTCTTGGAGGAGGGCTGTGTGTTTGGGGGGTGGGGGTGAAATCCAAGGGACAAATGGCAGCAGTGACTCACAGGGGCTCCTCCCCTGGGGAGACGGAACTGACAGACTAGGGTGTGGGATGCTTGGAGGTGATTTCCTGACAAGGCTGTCAGCACGTTTCACTCCTCACTCTCCACATGAGTCCCCTGCAGCTGAGCTGAGCCTTATTTCTCTCTCTTCACCTTTCCTGGCTCTCTTCTGTTTCCAATGCTCCCTCTCCCCATTTGGCAAGTCTTTTCCAGTGCTAGCTTTCCACCTTAGTGCTCCACTCTCCAGCTCTGCTAGGCTTTCTTCTTTTCCTTTTAACAGAAACACATAGAGTCGGCTTTTCTGTTGGGGTGCCCTGGCCCCAGGCTCCTTTCCAACCACAGCAAATTTTATAGATGATTGGGAGTCCAGGGATGCACAGGGATGCAAGGAGGGCTGGGAGGCGGAGAGGGAAGGAGAGCAAGTGAGCAGGCCAGCTAGTGAGCACCTTTGGGGCTGCCTATATGCTGCTCAGGGGCAGGAGGGAGCATGTGTAAGGGACGTGGGAGCGCGTCTGAGCCTGTTAATGGTCCTCAGGTCTTAGAAGATCATGAGACATCAGGATGGGCAGTATCTATAGTTTATCTCATCCGTCCTCCCCGCCCCCACTTTATAAATGAGCAAGCTGTGAGGTCCAGAGAGGTTAAATGCCTTATCTTCCATCATGCAGCTAGCTAAAACTGGTTCTGTTGGCAGAACCGGGATGAGAACCAGGGATCCTGACTCGTGGACAATGCCGTGTCCACAGTTCTGTCAGAGACTTTAGAGAAAAGGTCCTATTTCTCAGACACTGTAGATGACAGATTTGACTAACAACTTCTCAAAGAGATGGAAAAAGCTAGATTCCCCCGGCCCTCAGGCTGCCCGGGGGACAGGCAGGGCCCTGTCTCTCTACACCCCCAGCAGGCCCAGCAGTGACAGCAACACCTCTCCTTCTGGTCCTGACTGTTGACTGTTTCCCAGCTCCTTCCTGGGGACACCTCGGATGCACAGCAGTCTGTCTGGGAATACTCCACATCCAAATTCATCTCCTTGGCTGCAGACAACTCTTGCCTGACCCTGAGTCCCACCTGCTTCATGGGAGGACCTAGCCCAAGACAAATTTGTCTTCTGTTTATCTAAGCTCTGATTCCAGCCACCCCACCCTAAGGCTTTTGATTTTTTTTGTTTTTACTTTTAAGAAGCGTCCTCTGTCTCCCACCCCAAATCTGGAGAGCTTTTAATCCAGGGTCCCTTGGCATTGGAGTCACTTGTCTCTCCAGGAATAACACAAGACCCTCCCCCTTCACTAATTAGAACAAAAATTAATCCTTAACATAAGCTCTAGCCATTTGCCATAAATGTGAAATATCAGCCTGGCCACACCCAGGGCTACATGGCCCAAAGCCCTCTCATCCTCCCAGTCTCGGTCTCCGTGCTAAACTAGCAGACAGAGGAATCTCCCTCCCCACACCACTGTGCCCCAGATCCCCTCCACCCAGAGCTTCCCGAGGGGCCTGAACTCGAGGACACGAGGGGGAGCGGTGAGTCGGTGAGCACACTAGGCTCTCTCCCATTCTTTTAATGGTCTCTCCCAAATGCCCACCATTCCCCGGGAAGAGAAAGTGGAAAGAAGGGTGTGGAAAAGAGGTTGGCAGGGCAATAAAAATGTCAGGGTCTTTCCTCTCAGCTCTCTTCCCTCTCAATCCTCTCCCGCTTTCTCCCTTCACCCCTCTCCATCTCCTCCCTTCCCTCCCTCTTTCCCTCCCGCAGACCCCAGTGCAGCCACGGCCAAGAAGGAGGCATTTGGGGTATGAGGCGGGAGAGGTTAATTATTGCTCCCCCGCCCCCATGCCCCACCCCCCAAGATGTATCTGACTGTCAGAAGGGGTGACAGATGAAGACAAAGTACAGGTACGGCTCTGCAAAGCCGGCCCTCCATGTACCAGCCAGGGGTGGGAGTGGAGGGGGGGCGCGCTACCGAAGTTTTAACCCCTCCAACGCCATCCACACAGCCAGGCGGGGCGGGGCGAGTTGGGGAAGCCAGGGTTAGAACCTGGGTCCCAGCCCATTTGCCGCGCCCCCCGGAGACCTGTTGGCCTTCTCTGGCCCTGCAAGGGCCATCTGAGGGGGAAGGGGAAGCGGAAGGGAGGCAGGGAGTAGCTCTCTCTGTCCCAGAGGCTGCAGAATCAAGGCCACAAGCAGTCATCCCAAGATCACTACAGGTGCAGAGAAAGGGACTTGTGGGGTGGCCTGGGGGATGGGTAGATTTGGGGGCCCAGGAGCCCCAAAGAGGGAGAGACTTCCAGGACTCCTCCACCTTCTCCATGACAATGTCCGCCCTTCACCCAAGTCTGTTCCCAGCGTCCTGGTCAGGGTGTGCTTGGTGTTTGAGAATGAGAGTTGTGTGTTTGAACTTGTGTGTACTTGCGATGATGTAACTCCATAGGCTCGGAAGGACCTGAATATGGGTGTGTGTGTGTGTGTGTGTGTGTGTATGCACACACAAAACCACAATGCTTAAGGGGCGTCTGCAGGTATCTGCAAGGGTGCTTGTACTGTGGGCACAACGTGTTGTGAATGTTTGTGCCTGGATGGAGAGCTTTGGCCTGCAGGCATGGCTTTGGGGAAGGAGGTCTTCAGGACGGTGTGATGTGTGCTTGCAAGTGCTGAGGTGTCTATGTCCAGGAGGGTGTGGACAAGGCTTGTCTTTCCCTGGGTACACAATGTGTGCCTGTGTGAGGGGATGTGTGTAGACATTGCTGTTGGTGCGAACGTGAGCACGATTGCGTCTGTGTGCACGCGTGCGCATGCGTGCTGGCCCGAAGCTGCCCGTCTCTTCCCTCGCTGGCATCCTTCCCTTTCCTGACTCTCTTCTCTCCATAAGCAAACGAGGTAAAATAATTACTTTTCCACTTAAATGCGCCATGTTCAAGCCAGAATGAAAACAAAGTGATTTAATAAAATTGTCTTTAAAGGGGGAAAGAGGAAAATAAACGTCTGCTCTGCTCCTCTCCCTGGTGTTCAGGGAGGCCCCAAGCCCTTCAAAGTTAATTAAAACAGGAACTAAAACCACAGAATAGTCTACCAACCCTTTTCCCATCTCCACTTTAAAGGTAAGGCAGCCCCCAGAAGCCCTGCCTTTGGCCAGGAACTTGAGGCTCCCCTGTTCTCAGGCTCAGGATCACCCTGAGACCAACCCTCATTCCTGGCAGGCACCCGGGCCTTCCTGCAGCCATGCCGAGGGGAGGAAGCTCTGTTCCTTTCCTCCTCCCAAAGAGTCATGAAAGGCCTTGTCTGGACATTTGAATTCCTTGATGGACACTGGTCCCCATCAGAAGCTTCCGGCCCTTGCTTCCTCCCAGGACATAGCCTGCCCCTCCCCACAGGTCCCCTGAGTCCCCAGCTGCTCTGAGCTTTATCTGTCTTCACTGACCCCCTGGCCTGGTCCTCAGCTCCAGCTCAGCACAGTTCCGGCTGCTTCCGCCTGGTCTGTATCTGTTCCCCATCAGAGGCCCCATTGGAGCTCCAGCCCTTCAGCAGCCCAGATAAAAGAGATGGATGGAGGTGAGTTTGGGGGATGCCCCTCCCTGCAAGCACGGAGCTAGAGCCCTGGGCTGTGACAGGGGCTCCCTGAGGAGGGCTGAGGGTGAGGGTGAAGACTGCCAAGTTCTCTGGAAGCCCAGTTCCTACCCATCCCCACCCTGCCTTAGCCTTTTCCCTCCTCCAAAGGCCCAATTCCTAAGGCCTCCTCCAGGCAGGCACCAAGACTGCGATCACCCCATCCTCCAACACACACTTCAGCAGAATGCTCAGTACTAGGTACCCCACCCCCATCTCCATGCAGCTTACCTGCCCAGAAACAATAGTAGAAAAATAACCATTTATTGAACACCTTTTGTGTTCCAGATACATTGCTTATAAGATCTCTACTGTCATCACAACCCCTACAGAGGAAGTTTTATATTATTTTTCAGAGGAAGACACAGAAGAAGGGAAGCCAAGAAAATCACCCAGGGTATGCACTTAGAAAGCCATAGAACTGAAATTCAGTACAGGTTTGAATGTCAGTGATGTGCCCTGGCCAGGCTGTCCTTGACCTCCGAACCCTAGTTCTGCCCCCAAAGACCTATCATTGGCCTTCAGAGACCACTGCCCCTGAGACCCCCCCACCAGTACCCCCAGAACTTAAACCCTTCTGACACCAGTTCACACTGTGGGGGAGGGGCAGGGGGAATGGGGGAGCCAGACTTAGAACCTGGGTCCCTGCAGGGCCAGCTGAGTTCAGGAGGCCTGTGGGGCTTTCTTCAGCCCTGCTTCAGTGATCTGGGATGGGAGTGGGGGTGGGAGGTAGGAAATATTTGTCCCTAGGTCCTCAACTCTCATCCTGGGAGACCCCGTCACTTCTCACAAAGACTGTCTCTTCTCCCAGGGACCTCCAGACCCCACTTCAGCACCCTCAAGCCCATGCTGCCTCCCAAGGCGCTACCCACCAAGGGACAGGTGAGATTTGATTGTGGAGTAGCATTTGTCACCCAAACTGGCTTTCCTAACTGTTTGCCCTGTTTGAAGAGCCTTCAGTCACTCACATGGCAGAGAAGATGTCAAAAAACAAAACAAACAAATAAAAAATCCAGGCCAAGAGCCAACCCATGTCTTCAGCCCCTCCTCCACTCCTCTGACCAGTGGGGACACAGCCTAGGGATCTAAGCCTTCAGCCCTGGGAAGAAAAGAGAAACTGCAAGAAGGGAAGAGAGGCAATGAAGGGACAGAAATCCTGGTTTTAGGGTGAACTAGTCAGGAATGAGGTGTGGCCACAGACCAAGGCTGAGGATGGTACCTGAAGACTTCTGGTCTTGACTGCATCTGGAAAACATCTAGCAAAGGAGGGAAGGAAGGAAGAAATCATTCAGAAGCACCTTTCCTAATTCAGTCCCAGGAATGTGTGGGTGTATGTGGGGAGAAGGAGTCTGTGACCTTTTCCAGGTCCAGGCCTCACCCTTATTTGAACCCCCTGCGCTGAGCCCAAACTGAAAGCTGGTAATGGCAACGGGGCGGGCAGTGGCCCAGGTGGCTGGGATGAGGCTTCATGGTACAGTGGTGTTGGGAGCCGGGCCTCACCTCGCCTACCAGTGAGTCACCTGAGCCAGGCCAAGCCCTGGAGCCTATACTGTTCTCCTCTGCCACCAGCAGATCTGGGACCCAGCCTGAGCAGAGAGAAGATGAAAGAACACAGGGGCCCCAGCATGGAGAAGGGAGGTTGGAGAGAAAGGCAGGGATGACTCCATCTGAGCTGGCCTCCAGGTTCTATCCCGAGACTGCCACCAGAGCCTCTATCTCTGTACCATCCCTGATGCTGACCTCATTCCTCCCCCTGGGCCCCCTCTCTCTCTATCTACCAGCCCATCCCTCCCAGAGTCCTCAAACCACCCTCCATTATCCACAACTGACTCCCAGAGCTCCTACCACTACCTTCCAGACCAGATCCCTCCTAGTCTCTACATGCCCCCACCACTGCCCTCAGAGAACTCATTCCTACCCCTAGCTTCCCAGACCCCATTCCCACTCATCCCAACCATCATCCTTGCCTCCCAAGATGCTTTGCATTGAGATGTGAGAGTAACATTAACATCTCATTACCCTGTGGATTTCCATAGATGTTCACCCGTTTAGAAAGAATCTAGTCATTCAGAGGGCTGAAGAAGTGACCAAAATACATCCCAGAAGGTAATCAGCCTATGTCTCCAGCCTCTTTCTCTCTGCCTTAAGATGCCTGCACACTTAGAATAGAGTCCTAAGTGACGGGACCTGAACTTTTGAGCAAAAAATAGCTCAAGGAATCTCCAAGTCCACCAGAGGAGGGTTTAAGCCTGTCTGCCCCTCACATGTGTAGAAAGAGTTACACATACATGTGTACATAATCCTGTACACACACACATATATAATTATTCTAAGTATATGTACATTCACATGCACACGTTACAACAGAATGTAAGCTCTGTAAGGTCAGGGACAATGTGTTTTTCTGTGATGTATCTCCAGTTCCTACAACAATGTTGGCACATGACAAATATTTGTTGAAAGAAGGGCACATAATGGAACACATACTTGCAAGTAAATGTATACATACAGTTATATACATGTATAACTATACGTCATCTCTACAATGCTTATGCACATATATGTATCTACGTGGTTATCCACACACACATATGCTTTTAGATAATCCACATGTATAACATATGTTGTTATGTATATACACACATGTACACATACCTCGTATACAACGCATGTAAGCACATGCACATTACTATGAACATATTGATATTACACATGTCACACAGAGATATCACATATATACTACACATACATGTGCACATTCACATACATAAATGAATATAAACGGAAGCATCTTTTTACTCAAAATTTTCCAATTTAACTGCCTTAAGGCCCCCTGGCCCAGGCCTGGCTGCCACAACTAGAAATATCCACCAGATGGCACTCTTTTGCCACTTCCCGTACTCCCAAGCTTTGCCAGGGGTGACGCCAGAGCTGTCGCCCCTTTCCGCCGAGGCACAAAACTTGCGGAGCCGGTGTAGCCCAGGAGCTTCCCTCTCATTCCCCTACCCAGCAGGGCGGTGGGCGTGTCCTTGGTTCCCAAAATCTGCAATCTCGGCCCCCTCCCAAATCGGGCTCATCCTCTCGGGCCTCCAGGCTTCTGTTGGAGGGGCGGACTCCCCCCTCCGGGCCCCAGTTCTGCTCAGCCCTCAAATCCACCCATGTTTATCAGTGAGCCAAGAGTTGGGCTTCACCCAGACTCTCTCGACTCAGAACAGCGCGGCTCAAGGACCTTTACTAGGAGCCTTCCTAGTAATAAGCAGTCCGATTCCCCACGAAGGCGGAGGAGGGAGTCAGGGTCATTCGTACACACCTGGACACAGCCCCCCAACCCCGGCGTACTCCCGACATCCTGCCCTGGACGGCGAGCTGGGGTCAGCCAAAAGCGGAGGGAATGGCCGGACCCTGGGACCTAGTACCCTCGGCTAGGGAGGGGCTGGTCCCTGTTAACCCCTCTTGCACCAGTACAGTGTAGACTCCCGATCTCTGGTTCGGAGTCGAAAGGAAGGGCATTTGCTCATCTTAAGCAAACCACTTAAAACCCCGGAGCTGGGGGAAGGGGGATGGGACAGAGGTCCTCCCGCCTCCCTGCCTAGGCCACTCCGAGTCAGCTCTCCTGAAACCTCACATTTCGGGTGTGAGCAGCCTCGAACGAAAGACGCAGGGAAAGCTTGAAAACCCGTGGGGAGGCGAGGCCGGGAGTTCTGGTAGCGGCTCAGCTTCCCCTCCCCTTCCCCTCTCTTCCCCCGGGAGCAGTGGGAAATTATTTATTAAAACGCCGCCCGCGCTCTCATTTATTTGCGGTGAATAATCCTCGGCTTCGCAGCGCGTTTATTAAACCTTTCCCGTCCCCGCATTACTTTAATAATAAATCGCGTGTCACTTTCCAGCGACGTTATTAAAGCCCGTCTGCCGAGCAGAGGCGGGGAGGGGGCGGGGTGTGAAGCAGCGGGGATTCCTTCTATTCCAGGCTGTGGGGCCGGAACCAGCAGGGCCAGGAGGGGGAAACTGAGGCTGTAAGGAGCCGGCACTCGAATACTCTACAAAGTCTGCAAAAGCGATCAAGGAGTCCGGACTCCCGGGGGTGCGTGTGACCCTCCTTGGGTCGGGTGGAGCCTCTACGCTGCAGGTGGGCACGGTACTATCAATAGACCCGTCAGGGGGCGCCTTCGAGCACAGCTGGGCGGGAGTCCCTGGCGAAGAACTAGCCAGGGTGGAACAACCCATACCACGTTCCCTCTTCCAGTGCGAAGTAGACCGCCTTTTGGTCCAGACGCCAAAAACACGACCGCCCCCCCCCCAATCCCTGGCACACCGCTCACATCCCTACTCCGCTTCCGCGGTCGTCTTGGAATTCACCCCAAGTATCGAACCCGCTCCAGCTGCCGAGCGCAGGTCTTGGGGCCGCCGGGCTCTAGACAGGACTAGTCAACCAGAGCTGTCCTCTGGCTTAGCCTCTGGAGGAGCCCTACGGTCCCGCGGGAGAGGCGGCCAAGCCCTCGGGTGGGGATTCCGGACCACTCCCCTCCCAAGAGCCGGGGCTCCCTGCCTTGGGCCCCAGAGGACAAGCTCAGACAACTGAGCCAACTGCAATCTCTCCTGCGGTGGCGCCAGACTCTGGGCGGAGCCGGGCGCGTAGGAGACTGTCGCCATCCACACACAAGATCTTGGCCTCCCGAACTTAAGTTTTCATTTTCTGCTTCACTCAGTCAATAAACACTGGGCTTCACCCAGTAGGCTAGGTACAGCGAGCGTGGAGAGAGGTGTGGGGAGCCAGGAACTGCAGCTCCGGCAGTGACCCCCAGCCAGAGAGGACAACTCACAGTTGGCAGATAAGGAAACAGGCTTACCTGACTTTGGGTTCAGCAAGAAAATGGGTGGATTCCTAAGGGAATCCTAGGGTGCAGCCCATACTCGTGGCCAAGCTTCTCCCCTCCTTCATCCAGTTTGTGCTTTTACACTGGGACCCTACCCACACCGACCTGGTTCCCCACCTGCAGGGGCAGGCAATCTAACTCTAGTCCAGCCCCAATGGAGTGCAGACCGGGAGAATACCCTCCCTCCAAACAGATGGCTTCAGACTTCCTCCCTAAAGGGCAGGGTAGGCCCCAGCTCAAACTTCCTCTCCGTACATCTGGCAGGCATGTGCTTAGGGAGCAGGACCTACAGCTTCTGGAAACCAATGCCCTTCTACCATGGAAAGCCTCCCAGGGAAATGTGGTCTTCATGTGCACACCTGCATGAACCACCTGTGCATCTGTATCTGTTTGTTCAGAAATCTTTATTGCATACCAACTGTGCCTAGTCCTGTTCTAGGAACTGTCCAATATAAAAAACAGTCCTGGCCTCAAATTTTTCAGAAGGACAGAAGTTAGACATGACCAAATGCCCATCTTACTGCACTGACCTAAACCATGCTCCATTATGTTTTTCCAGACAACAAATGGCCAACAGCAAAGAGGACTGCAGTTAGTAAGTACAACTGGAACTTAGGTGAGTGGAGGAATTTCTAGGTGAGCTTCGAGGAGGGTAAACTGAGGCTAGGCAAAGGTGAGGGACTAGAAAAATCACAGCAGGAGTTGTGGCAAAGGGTAGATCGGAAGACTGGCTGAGCAGGGCTGGAGGGAAGACTGGCAGGAAAGTGGAGGATCCCAGCCGCCTCTTTGTGTCTGCTCTGCACTCCACCCCCCCACCCCCACCCCCGCACACTCCCACCCAGCCTAGGGTCCAGCAGGCAGCTGCTGTCTTCTGCCTGGTTGCTCCACGTTGGAGACTGTCCCAGCCAGGGCATCTCCTCCATGGGCCCCTTTGCTTCCCACTTCCCCTAGCCTCTGCCTCTCTCCTTACCCTCTACCAACTTTTGTCTCCCTACTTACCACCACGTCTCTCCTATTAAGGGCATTAAAGCAATGAAAGGGCCCTGCTCCCCCTTTTAGGTCTTTTCAAGAGCAGGGATGACTACTATCCCCACTCACCCACCCCCATAGGCCAGGGCTGCAGACCTAGTAGTAATCCTCGCCCTCTTCACTCTCAGCCTCCTCCTCAGGAACCAGATGCAGGGATGGCAGCTGCGGGATGCCTGTGGAGTTCAGCTGGTCTGCAAACACATGTGGGTAAAGGAGAGAGAAAAGGAAAGAGGGGCTGTCAGTCCCCCTAGGCTGGGAGAAAGCCATACTTGTCTGTGCACCCACATGCACATACGCACATGGACACACATTCAAGGGCCTCACTCCACCACCAGTCCCCCCCCACACACACACAGGTCCCCAGAGTCCAGGGTTCACCCTTACCTGGTGTGAGCACTGTCAGGCTAGCTGGGGCCTCGACCTGGCCCAGAGCATTGCGGGCCAGGCAGCGGTAGATACCTTCATCGCTGGGACGCACAGCCTGGATCTGCAGCCAGCCTGTCACCTCAAACCTCTGGGGTCCACCCCTGAACTAGAGCCAGAGGAGGGGTCAGCAGGGTCCTTCTAGGGGGACCCTGGGCTGCCCAAAGGAGGCCTCTCCTCTCTCCTACCTGCACTGAGATGTGGGGATCATCCCCTGGTAGCTGAATGTCCAAGCCGTCCTTCCTCCACTCGATGGATGCCATGGGGTAGGCAAACACCTCACAGCCAAAGATCACGTCCTGCCCCGTCACGTTCCAAATGTCATAGGGGTGCAACACGATCTGGGGCTCTGGGGATGGAGGTGGGAGGCCTGAGGACGGGGTGGTACATCCGGCCCCACAAGCAGCCCATATATGAACCATCATGGATGTGTTTGTGGGGAAAGACAATCAACGCGGAGGTGTATGCACATCCATACACATGACAGGTACACACGGGTACATATAAATGTAGGTACAGGTACACACACGGTACAAACAGAAGTGGCGAGGTACATGCAGACAGATGCCACAGCTTGGCAGCCACACTCCATCCCTCATAGCTCCCCTGTCCTCATTCCACCCTCTAGGCCCCTATCCTGCTATACTTGTAACCAACACCTCCCCCTACCCTCCCCCCTTCCTAACCAGGTCCAGTTGCCAAGGACCCGAAGAGCAGCCCTCCCCCAGAGAACCTGAAACCAGATCTGGGCAGCGGGCAGAAAGCCGGCAGTTGTGGGGTAGAGTGTTGGGACCCCATCGGTGTTTGTTTTCCTGGCAGCCCCAGCCAGGCCAAATCCCTCAAAGGGGCTCAGGAAGTGAAAGTGACTAATGCTGCCAAAGGAAACCTGAGGCCTGAATGGCCCTCAGACCCCTGGGATGGGAGGGAGGGGCTGGAAGAGCCCCCTCCTTCACGAATCCTGAGGCACGGAAGAAACAGAAGGGAGGTGGGGAGACTGGGCTAACAGCTTGCTCTACGAATCGAATCCCAAACCGCCCAAGAGAAACCCGATTGCATCTCTCTGGAAGCCAAGTCTCACTGCCTGGGCTCCAGCGGTCTGGGCAAAGTCCGGGAGTCTCTCCGCTCTCTCAGTTTTGAGACCAATCATTGGCTCTGTGCCTGCTCCCTCAGAGGGTTGGTCCCTGCCAGCCGGGTCTGGAGCTTTCACGCGCCTCGGGGCACACAGCTTGCCGACAGAGCTCAGACCCGCGCCTTGCGACGCCGGTCTCTGCGGACCAGCAGCGAGAGCGGGCTCTTATATTGGACTCGAGGACTCCCCGGCCTCATCTTTTTCTCTCCGCCGGCCAGAGACCAATCCAGTCGGAGGTCGGGGAGCAATGCCTCGGGTGCCTCGAGTGCCCCGAGTGCCGGGGGTAGGGCGGGCCGTGCGTACCCGATTCGCAGGGCCCCGGGTGCGCCACCGTGAGGTTGGCGTCGGGCCGAGCGCGGGCCGCCTCCTGGAGGCGGCAGATCTGCGCGTAGGTGCGGCCGTCCGATCCGCAGACCGGGCGCTGCGAGCGGCAGGCACACAGAGGCTCCGGCACCTCTCCGCGGCTCAGGTCGCCGCCCGCGTCCAACCGGCACTCAAGCTGCTCGCCGCAGCGCCCGTAGAAGTGCGCGCTGGGGTCCAGGTCGCAGAGCTGGCCCTCGAGGTTGGCGCACTCCCAACAGCAGCCGCACGCGTCGCGCACCCGGCCGGCCAGGCAGCCCCACGGCTCGGCGCACTCTTCTGGCCGGCAGGGAGCGCAGCCCTCGCCCTCCGCCAGCAGCCGTAGCCAGCCGCGCCGCAGGTAATCGGGGCCTGGGGACCGCGGCGCGCCTGTCGGAGGCGGCGTCCGCACCAGCAGCAGCAGCAGCAGCGAGGGCAGCGCCAGGGCAGCGGCGGGCGGCTGTGGCATGGTTAGCTGGAAGCCCTGCGAGCACTCCGGGCATCAGCGCGATCGTGGCACCCTGCCGGGGAGGGAAGCCAGGACGGGAGGTCAGAAGCAACCTCATTGCTCCTCGTACCAAAGTCTGACCCGAGCACTGCCCCCTCCCCTGACGCCTTGGAGTCAAGGAGACCCTCAACACAGAGGCATGGTGACTCTCTAGGAGTCATCCAGTTATTGATTGGACTGTGTTTCTGGGGTGGGGGAGAGATGAGAAGGGTAATAAAGCTCAAGGCCAACACACACACACACACACACACACAACCAGCCGCAGCACCACATACCATCCCACTCTGAAGCTTCCTGCCCTAGAGGTGGATGAGAATTGATGGCCCCAGAACTAAGGAGCTGTTAACAAGGGTGGGAATGGGGAAGAAGTAATGCCCTGGGGCCCAGAGTGCTCACCTAGTGTCAGGACTAAGCCCTTCAGAGCAGCTATGTCTCCGGTCGGAAGAAGCAGGCGGTGGAAAGAAAACAGAGGCCAACAATCGGCTGGGCCTGCCAGCCACCTCTGCTCTGGCTTGAGGATCTCTGAGAGAGCCCACGGACTTGGACTGAGAGAGCAACTCCTCCGCCCCTCTCCCCGCCTCTCGACGTCGCACACAACCCCCTCCCTCCAGTTCTGAAGCTGCCAATTTTATGCAGCCGCGCGGGACCCTCCTGAGCCACTTCCCCTGGCTGGGCCAAAGTCACAGTGAGAAGTGAGAAGTGAGAAGCCGTAACCGGGCACCGAGGCTGGGAGAAGACAAGGGACAGGGTGGGATGGGGGTTGGGAGTAGGGGATATGGGGGTGGCTGGGAAGCTGGAAGAGTTGAGTGAAGGTCGAGGTCTTGTTCCATCGGACTTTACAGTCCCTGGGCTCTGCCAGAGCAGCTGCATAATGGGGAGGCGGTAAGAGCTCTGGTGCCAAGCCGGGTGCTCCTGGAGGGCAGGGCCAACCAACGTAGTCTCCCTGCAGCCCAGGGCCGGCTTCCCCGGGGCTACTGCAGACTTGTCCACCCAGCTTCCCTACCAAGACGCTGACCAGAGACTTGGCGCTTACATCTGCCACCCCACAACTGGCCTCCTCCTCCCTCCCCACATCCGGCAGGTGCTTCAGCCCGCGGGTGAGCGGGTGAGCCGAGTGATTATAGAGGTCCCAGCTGACCAGCAGCCGCAGGGAGAGGTGGGCGGGACGCCTCCCCCGCCGACCTCGCTCCGGGTTGGGATTACGGGTTACATTTGCAAGGCCGGCAGGGCCGGAGGCATTGGGTCTCGCGGCCGCCACCAGCGCCACCGTGGCACTTTGGTTTGGGGGCGGGGAGGAGAGCATTCCCGGAGGCCCGCCCGCCCGCCTTACCGGGGGTCTGCCAGGCCCCGCCCTAGCCTGCCCCAAGCGGCTTACAGAAGCCGCGTTGCAGTCCAGTTTGCAGGGGGCGGAAACTGAGCTTTGCAGCCGGGGAGGTGACGGTATTTAGTCAGTTTCGTCCTAGAAGGACCTGGCCCCCGGCCTAGCGGCCTGGACCTGGGCCTCCTGACCAGTCGCGAAGTTGAGGGCGGGCGACGGCCTCCAGACCGCCCAGGGGGATCGGCTCCGCATGCGTATTGGAGGGCTGGAGAGTCGAAACTCCCGGATGCGGTCCAGGACTCTCCCTCCGGACCTGAACTCAGCCAAGCCCTTTCACTTAGGGGTCCCCTAGCCGCGTGCACGTCACTCCTGGCCGGGGGAACTCTGACGAGGTGGGCGAAAGCAGATACACACAGTCCCCCTGGCCTCCAAGACTCAAGGACAGGGAGCGAACTTCACGCGAGATCTCGCGACTGTCGCGAGAATCAGAACAGGAAGTCTAGGAATTCAAAGCAGGAAAGGCCCGCGGGTTTCAAACAGGAAAAGGAGTGGGCGGAGCCAGCGATTGCTGATAGTTGTGGGTAATCCCTTGTCCTTGGCATTGGGGTCAACTGAAGCGTTGACCTAGAGCAGAAGTGAACTGTAAGAGAACTGCAGGAAGCCCTGAACAAAACGGGGGAGCGGGGTAGGAAGGAACATGAAATTGCGGAGCTGACCAATGGAGTCACTCAAGGATGTTTCTGACTCTGAATTACAAAATGCCTTGAGGGTGGAGATCACTTCCAGTATACCAGGCGGAAGCCGTCGGGCATCTCATAATGAATTGTTACCGGCTTCTAAGACTTGGAGCCAGGATTTAAAACAACAAACTCCCCAGACCTAGAAACTCTTCACTTACCCCACTTTATTGTACCGTCTGTTTACTTTCAGTCTTTGCTATGCTCTAAGTGTTTGGTATTAGGAATCGTGCCTAACTCTTAACTGTATCTTGTGCACCTGGCCCTGCGCCTGGCAGCACAGTAAAATCTCGGTAAATATTTGTGGATTAAATATGAAAGACTTCCTGTGTGTGAAAGTCAAGTTTAATTTGGGTTTTCTGAGTCGCTGATTGAAGGCTGGATAGACGGGGAACGAGCGCCCTCTGGTGGGCTTGCGGTTGGTGACAATAACATGACCGTGCATACAGTAGGCACCGAAGATGTTGACTATACAGATCTTTTAAGTAAAAATTTGTTCCACATATTATAAAAATATTTTTAAAATATGTAAAAAAAATACCACATATTGTAAAAATATTTTTATAAGGGAATTTTTTGCAGAAGACAATTTGAAAATCTAGATATGTTCCCAAATCCCCATCATCTGACACTATCCATTCAGACTGCAAAACACATTCAGTAACATCTATTCCCATACAATTTTTGCATATTCATACTTTGAAAATGTTGGCTCAGTTTGGGTCATGCAAGACTGTTGGGCCACAAGAAAAGGATTCTCTAGTTTAGATAATGTGAGTACTGCAAGGAGAGAAGCCAGGTGGCAGCAATCCTTTGCATCTAGGTGAGGGAGACTAGATTCAGATGAGGAGAGTGAAGTTAAAATTTCTTGAAGAACAGATAGTCCTGCCTCTTTCTCCTCCCCACCCTTGACTGTAGATGCTTGTACTGGAGAGAGAATGAGATATAGAATATAGTTTGCTTTCCACTGTGGATCATAGGCTGGAGTTCACAGGTTATCATATCTTCACCTTCTTTCAGCCACTGACCCATGAAATAATTGTTAAATATAATGACAGAATGAAATGGGCCTTATACAGATGAACAGCATAAGATGAAAAAAGGTGTAAAGGATCAGTGAGTAACTTGGTAAGAAATTACTTGGGAAGGGGGCACCTGGGTGGCTCAGGCTCAGGTGGTGATCCTGGGGTCCTGGGATAGAGCCCGGAATTGCAGGTAGCCTCCTTCTCCCTCCCACTCTGCCTGCCGCTCTCCCTGCTTGTGCTCTCTCTCTCTGTGTCAAATAAATAAAATATTTAAATAAAATTAAATCTTTAAAAAAATTACTTGGGAGGACCACACATTCACTTCATGAACGCTGTTTTGACACAGCTGGTGAAAATAGTGGGGTTGCAATTTTGATGAAGAAGCAGAAGTGAAACAAATGGTCTAAATCAACCCATTAGAAATGGACACAGAAGAACTGTGCTTCCTGTGAACATTAGAATCACTTAAGTCAAAAAAAGCTCAACATAGATAATTGAGATGGAATAGTTTGTAGATACCTACTATAGGCGAACTTAGTCAAAGTGAAAAATATGTATAGAAAGGTAAGGTTAAGTAAAAAGGAGAAATATATGGATACTCTTTATCATACATATCATCAATAAACACCCTAAGAGGTGCCTGGATGGCTCGGTCGGTTAAGCGTCTGACTTTGGCTCAGGTCATAATCTCAGAACCCTGGGATCTAGCCGGCTTGGCGGGGAGTCTGCTTGTCCCTCTCCCTTTCCCTCTGCCCCTCCCTCCCACCTCTCCCCCAGGCTCATGCTCTCTCTCAAAAAAAATTAAATTAATAAATAAAATCTTAAAAAAAAAACACCCAAAGACAATTTGAAATGAGGCAAATGGTTGTGTATAATGCTCACTATTCCTTTATTTTGTAAAATTATTTTCCATAATAAAAAAGTAGAGGCTATTTTTATAGGTAAATTAGGATGTTGAGATAAATTTAGAAAGATGGGCCAGCCAGGTGGGAAGAGAAACATAATTCAGCTACAAATAATGTTACCAAATGAAAGCTGGAATACCCAGGAGACTAGCTGTCTGGAATATCTGTAGGCATTAAGTCAGATTAAATGAGCTTTAAGGCATGCAGAGAAAAATCAGGTGAAAATTTCTTTACTTTACTTTTCCTATATCCAAAGAGTCAACTCTCCCACTCCACCCTCCAGTGTCCCATCCACCTTTGAGATGGAGAATGTAGCTCCATCTGACCTGATAACTTGGCCGTTTTTTGTATTAATAAACTTAGAAAGGATGTTAATTTTTTTTAAGATTTTATTTATTTATTTGAGAGAAAGAGAGAACAAGCAGGCGGAGGGGGAGAGGAAGAGGGAGAAACAGACTCACTGCTGAGCAGGGAGCCCTATGAGGGGCTCGATCCCAGAACCCTGGGATCATGACCTGAGCCAAAGGCAGACACTTAACTGACTGAGCCAACTGGGTGCCCCGAAAAGGATGTTTAAATCATTTAGACTCTTTCTACATTTCTTGTTCTCTTTTTGTTTTAACTTTTTTTTCCATTTTGAAGTATAACAGACAAGGAGAAAAGTGCACAAAATAGAGATATAGTTCAATTAATTATTATAAAATGAATACTCATGTGATCATCACCCAGGTCAAGAAATAGAACATTGTTAACTCCCAGAAACCCCCATCATGTCCCATCACAACCATTAATCCCTCCTTTTCCCCCAGATAACCATTTCTAATTCTGTATTTTAATTTTACCTGGTTTTGACCTCTATGTAAATTGCAATACACCTAGGAATGGAATTGCTCCTTCCTGTGATACATGCTCTCAACATTAGTAGTTATTACCAAACCATTTTTCCAAAGTGACTCTATCAATTATAGTCCCCAGCAATTAATGAGAGCTCCCATTGTGCCACATCCTTGTCAACACTTGGTATTGTCAGTCTTTTAAATTTTAGCCATTAAGTAAATATTTTAGAGCCTAAGATTCTTTTTTTTTTTTTTTAAAGACTTTATTTATTTGACAGAGAGAGACACAGCGAGAGAGGGAACACAAGCAGGGGGAGTGGGAGAGGGAGAAGCAGGCTTACCACCAAGCAGGGAGGGAGCCCGATGTGGGGCTTGATCCCAGGACTCTGGGATCATGACCTGAGCCGAAGGCAGATGCTTAACAACTGAGCCACCCAGGCACTCCAGAAGGCTTGTTTTTAAAGAATAAATATGGGGGCACCTGGGTGGCTCAGTTGGTTAAGCGCCCATCTCTTGATCTCAGCTCAGGTCTTGATCTCAGGGCTGTGAGTT
>NW_023270265.1:26704639-26838855 GCF_011800145.1 Mirounga leonina | reverse complement strand
TTAACCTTAGTGTCTAAATAAGAACACAGAGGTTCAGACCTGTAGGTAAGTTTGCCCACTGTCACACTGACCAGTGAGCAAGAGTCAAGACTTGAACCTGGGGCTGCCTAGGTCTGAGGCATGATCCTAACCATCACACTATCCCGCCGAGATCAGTGTTCTCTTTGTCAGCCTAACTTCAGCGCGGCTAGCGCCAGAACTGCGGAGGGCGGTTTATGAGTGTTAATGCCCCATGTTCCGAGCCAAGTCCTAGAGACGCAGGTGAGTGTGTACCCAGTGAGCAGAAAATCAGGAGGTGGGAGGTGGGAGGTGATGGGGCACATCCTTGGTTATAGCATCTGGGCCCCTGAAGCCGAAGTGCTTGGTGGTGAGTGTCTAGAGCAGACAAGGGAGATGAGCTGGGGCTGCGGGGGAGGCAGGTCAGTCTCCGCGGAGGGCGGGACCCTTGAGAGGCCTTGGGGAGAAGCTCGAGCTGCTCTAGCGCTGACAGGCAGCTGGAACCGGAGAGCGTTAGGGCTGACGCCCGCGCCTGCTGCTGGCAGAACTCTCTGGCTATGGGTGCTTGGGGTGGGGGGGCTGTGCTGAGTGGAAATCGGGTGGCTGTCTGAGCTGGGGGGCAATGGGAGCCTCTGAGCCATGGGGCTTAGGGGTCCCACCCGTGCCTTCCTATTCCTTGCCCCTGTCCCCGCCTTGTCTGAGTGGTCTGGGGTAACCAACCAGGTTCCTTTGCAGGAGGCAGCCCCGCTACCTCACCGGGAAAAATAGGCCTGGAGCCTTTCTTAGGTGCAGCAACTTACCTAACGCCTCAGGGCCATCAAGCCCCTGCAGTGCAAGGACGTGAGAAGGACAGGGAGGAAAGGACTCGCTCCGAGGCCCTTCACCTCGGCGCGGGGGCTCAGCCGCGACTTGCCTGGCCCGGTGGGTAGCAGGGGGGATGAGGCGCGGTCAGGGGGTGAGGGCACCGCGCCGTTCGGTGGCCCAGTCAGCTGAACGGCGCGAGCCCAGAGTTGCGCGCCCTGCCTGAGATCCCGCAGCCCGGGCCTGGTGCGCCCCGGTGGCGGCGCGGGGCGAGGAGGCCGGCGGACGGAGCTCCAGCCCCGCCCGGGAGCGGGGTGCGCCCCCAGCCCACCTGCGCGAGGGCACCCCGCCCGGGGGAGGAGGGGCGGGAGTCTGAGGCGGGTCGGATTCCCAGCCAGCTCTCTCCTCACAGGAGGCGGCCCATTATCCGGCGTCGTTAAAGAGCAATTAGATGGAAATTAAGCCGAGAACAAGTATTGATTATCTCATTAAGGCCGGGGGAGCCCGCTCGGTCGGTGAGAGTTTACCGCCGCTCACCCCATTATCTGCAAGGTGAAAGCCTGCGGTCATCAAAACCCAGTGAAGTATCGATCTTACCCCTATCCCCAAACCCAGTCCCAGGCCCTCCCTCTAGAGTGTGTAGGTTCTAGAGAGGTGACACCGGGGGTGTGACAAAGTGGAGGAAGACCTCAGGCCCCCACTCTCTGGGTCTTAGCACTTCCTCTGAGGTTCCTTTCATTTTCTTCTTCTAAATCATTATTTTTCCCGATGCTCCGGGGTGGGGGGTGGGGGGCCGAGACTAGAGATAGTTCACATCTCTCTAGGACGGTAGAGGGGACTCCCCTAGTTTTACATCCGGGGAAGATAAACTAAAGTTGAAACTAAACCGCAAGTATTTGCCCCTGTCGACACAGTGTATAGGGTGTCCCTGGGCCCCAAACCCCTTACCCTGCAGGGAGGTGGGAACGGCCTAGTTCTGGATCACCACCATCTCCAAAGGAAGAGACACCTGGGATCGCCCCCAAGGCCCCCAAGTCTTAGAAACCTCAGAGTTCAGAAGGGACTTCCCCAGGGTCCCAGATGATGTGATCTTCGGAGAAAAATCACAGCGTGTTAGAGAGAAAAGTTGTTTTCATCCTAGTTTTGCTTCTAGCTAGCTGTGTAACCTCAGGCAAGTCACTTGCCTCTTCAGGCCGCAGACTCCGCAAAAGAATGGGGTTGGAAGGGCTCTAAAGCTTCTGCGCCCTCAGACGCAATAATCTGTCAGACAAAGTGCTGAGCTCGGGCTGGCAGGCCTCAGGGTGCAGCTGTATGCCCAGCCCCTGCCTGCCCCCCAAGAGCTTATGCCCTCAAGGGGAAGAAGACATTGAACAATCATGGAAATAATAAGTTACAATTATGATATGAATGAGAAGGAAGAGTGCCGGTGCTATGAGGCTGTTTAAGAAGGGAGCGGTGGGAGATTGTGCAGGAAGCAGATGTTTCAGTAAAAACATAGGGAAAGCCTGTTGCCCACTAACTCATTCAACACACACTTCCTGAAGGTGCTCCAGAGCCCATGGTGAGCAAAACGATGGTCCCTTCTCTCTGGAGCCCACAGTCCAGTGAGGTCGACAGATATCAATGACATAATCACAAATAAAGGCCAAAGCACATATATGGTACATATACTGAAAAATATGTGGGAGCAATGAGCGAGAATAAGAGGACGAATTGACTTGGGGAAGAGAGGGTCAAGGAAGGCTCTCCGAGAAAGCGATGGTCAGTCCATCGTTTAAGATCAGAAGTCCTGCAATCAAGTCTTTCGGGAAAGCTGGGGGAGTCTCCCGGAGAGGGCGCACCTTCCTCCCCAACTCGCCTTGCCTCGGAGCGCGCCCAGCCCGGACCCCGTTGTGCGGCTTACCTGAGAGAGTTTCGGGCGAGCCCGAGGGAAGAGGGGAAGGAGGCGGAGGGAGGGGGGAGGAGGGAGGGATGGCGGCGGCAGGTGGTACGCCCGGCGCTCACCAAGTTGGCCCGAGCCGAGCGTGCGGCGCTGCTGCGGTATCTGGGCTCATCTCCCTGCCCCGGAGCCGGGCAACTATTAATCTTGGTTGACGGTTTCTAATGTCCTAATTGGGAGGTGGGGAGAGCGGCCCAGTCCGCCCTAAAGGTAGAAGCGGCTAATGGGCCTCTTCATCACCGCCAGGAGCGGGTCCCTGGCGGAGCGCGAGGGCGCTGCAGCAGGTGAGACGCGGAGCTGGCGGCGGCCCTTAATGAGGCCGCCGGGCCCGGGCGGCCCGAGCCCCCGGGAGGGAGGCGGTTCCAGGGGTGAGAGGGCGGAGAGCTCAGCCGCGCGCGGGGGCTCACCTTTACCTGAGGAGGCCTCCTGGGGGCGCAGTGCTGGGGGAGGGTGCTGGGTTAGACCTGAGTAGACACGGATCTTTGCAGAGGGGACAGGAGTTGGACGGGATATGGGGGAAGGAGGGGTCGCCCTGCAGTAAGCGAGGGCCGAGCACAAAGTGGGCGCTCCGCAGTGCGGCTGACCCGCGAGGCCTGTGCCCGACGTGTGCAGGGCGGAGACGTTAGCAGGGGCGCATTCACCGGCTTCCGGGACCCTAATGACTCCAGAGCGCCTTGTCTTTTCGTAGCCGCGCCCCTGCCCCTCGGCGACTCAGTTTCCCTTCTGGAGCGGGCTTGTGAGCTCCCAGCCCTCACCTCTCCTGTCCGTCCCCCCAGCCCCCCACCAGCATATCCTGGCAGAACCTGCAGCCAACCTAGTCCCACCAAGACAGTTGCCCTCACCCACCCCCATGTGGCCCACACTGCCAGGGGGCATGGTGGGGGTAGCGCTTGGGCCCACGCAGCCGGGTCGGCGCCGCTCCTGCCCTCCCCTGGGAACCGCTGCGTGCCGGAGCCGCGGGGGCTCTGCGGGCTTCGCTGTCTCCCGCTCGCTGGCAGCCTTTCTCCCGCCCCCTTCCCCCTCCAGCCGCCTCAGAAATGTATTCTCACCTAATCCTGTTCAATTACAGCATAATAAAACACATAATAAAAGCCTAATTCATTTTTCTCCCGCGCCCATCTCCCGGCATCTTCTTGCTCGGGATTAAAAATTTGTCTTCATGCTTGTGGCGCCGCAGTCCCCGCGCGTCCGCATCTTTAATGTATGAGCCGGGGAGCTAGGGACCCGCCGATTCCGCCGTCTTCGCTCCGGGAAGGCGTCCGCTAGTCACCTGAGGATGCGGGTGGGGAAGGAGGGAGAAGCGCAGACCTAAGTGGGGCCCCGTTGGCAGCCACCCCTCCCTTCCACGGGATGGCTTGGGGCTCAAAGGCCCCCAGATTTCCAGTGGCCGGGCGATAGCTTGTCGGTCCGATCGAACACACCCAATGTGGCCTCCAGGGGCCGCAGCGTGGGGCAGGTCTCCCGGTGGAGTTTACCAAGAAGACTTGGCTACCTGATTGCAGGCCAGCCCCCTGATGCAGAGCAGAGCCGGGCCACGTGGAGGGGCCCCAGTGTCCTCAGCCTCCATTCTCTCCTTTGCTTCTGCTCTCAGCTGGCCGAGCCAACGCGGCTCTGGCTTCTAAGTTCCCACCACCATCCCCAGTCCCTAGGGACTCTCTAACCACCCTCTGATCACATTGTGAACAACCTGGATCACTGAAACAAGGTTAGAACTTCCCACAAAGAATTATTAAGAATTCAATAAGAGAAAATTTCCTACGAAGGCACAGTACCTGCAGTTTCCAGAGGGTAGATCTGAGACCCAATACACCCCAGCGATATTTCCTCATGCCTTCTTTTCTTCCCTCGTGCATTGAGGGCAAGGGTCCCCAACTTTCTAGAATTACAGAACCTTTAGTTTTCTAGTAATTTTTTCACAGTACCCTAGGCCAAAAGAAATATCAAGTAGTTCCCTGTAGCTAGTTAGGTCCAAGCAATTTAGTACATATTTATGGCCTAACTCCATTGTATCTGTTTGAAAAACGAATACACGTACATTTGTACCTGTTTGAAAAACGAATACACATACATTGGGGGGGAATCTTTTTTAAAGATTTTACTTATTTATTTGAGAGAGAAAGAGGGTGGGAGGGAGAGGGAGAGAGAGAATCTGAAGCAGACTCCCTGCCGAGCGCAGAGTCCAACGTGGGGCTCGATCCCACAAGATCATGACCTGAGCCGGAACCAAGAGTCAGACGCTTAACTGATTGAGCCATCCAGGTGCCCCAAGAATATTTTTATGTAATTCTTTTTATTATTATTATTACTTTCAAGTAAGCTCCACACCCAGTGTGGGGCTTGAACTCACCACCCCAAGATCAAGAGCTGCATGCATGACCCACTGAGCCAGCCAGGCGCCCCCCATTTTCATGTAATTCTTAACCTTTGTTACTTACTAATGGGATGTTGCACCTGTTGAGATCTGCATAACTTCTCAAAACTTAGAATCAGCTTGACTACTGCCACCCTCATTGCCTGTACCACATTGACTCTTTTTGTCCCAGCAACCATCAAAAATTCAGTTTTGCAAAGACACTGAAAATAATGCAGCACAGTCTAATTTTGAAAACATGAACTTGAGTTAGTAGTTTGTGCAATGTCCATTGCGGAGTATTTTGGGGTCCTCTCGAAAACAGAGAATGTTTTGCAGTGGTCCTGCGAATTCATTGTGGCACTCTGGGATGCCTCGGCACAGTTTGGAAACCACAGATTTAGGGAGTCTGCCTGTTTCCTTTACATAACAAACCTCTTTAGTGGCCTAGGAAAGTTTGGGACAATTGAATGGAAGTCATCTGATTTGGCCAAAGGAAAAGAACTTGAATTTCATCCACAACTCAGGGGTCAGATATAAGCCTGGGAGTCTGACAGCTTGAGGCTAGTTTAGGTGTTGGAAGCCAGCTTGCAGAAATGGAGCCTTGAAAGAAAATCACTAGCAGTGACAAGCAAGTCCAGCCAGGAAGAGCAAGACTCAGCAGAAGGCCTGAGTATCATAAAAAGGAATTCTTTTAGGCATATTGTAGGGTGATGCTTAATCTTACATCACTACTACCCAGCACCTCCCCACCCCATTGTGCCTTGGTGCCCTGGAAAACAGGCCATGAAAATGAAACCATACGGCCAGAGGCCCAAGCAGTTCTGCCGTGGGACCACTCAGTGGGAACTGGACAAGAATAAGGTGAAGGTGTCTCCTTTCCAGCATGCCTTAAATGATGGCAGCTCAGTGCCAGCCCCAAGAAGCTGCCGAGGTAGAGGGTAGGTCAGCACCATGGGGCACGAACTGCCACAGGAAAGAGGCATTGACATGGCACAGAGAAACAGACCAGAGAGTTGCAGACAATGGCTCTGATTACATGTAAGACACTCTCTCCCTCACCCCCTTTCATTTGGGACTCCTGGAGAGACACAGAAGAGAGGGGGCTGAGCTCCTCCTCTCACTGGCCATCATCTGTAGGGACAATCTAGGGACAGCTTCACTTTGCCTGAGGGACTTTTCAAGCCGCAAGGTTCTGATAAACCTCCCTGGGAGGATATGCTTTCCCATCCTCCAGGCTGAAAGTCACTAAAGTCGTGAGCCATTGTTTCTTTTGTGAATATGTAACATATTTTAGGTTTGCTGAGGAGTAAAACACATTGAGAACCACTGTGTTAGTGATCTTCCCTAGGACCAACATATGAGTGGGGCTTAGGGCACTTTGCATTCCACATTCATTTATTCAGCAAACATGTATTGAGTACTTACTGTGATTCGGGCAGTATTATAGGTGTTGTGGGCATACAAAAGTGAAGATATGGGCTGTTGTTTAATGGGTATAGAGTTTCAGATGAGCAAGATGAAAAAGTTATGAACATCTGTTTCACAACAATGTGAATATACTTAACACTACTGAATTGTACACTAATAAATGGTCAAGATGGTAAATTTTGTGTTGTTTTGTTTTTTTTTTTACTTTTTTTTTTTAAAAGGGAAGATATGGTGCTGGCCCTCAGGGGAGGTTTCATTTAAACTGGAGAGAACTACAGAAGCATGGGACCAATAATAACACATGTTGTAGTAAATATCAGTCATGGAGATTCCCAGCTCACAGTAATTGCCCTACTTTGGGAACAGCCCCAATCATAGAGGTAGACCTGAAGTAATGATGTCCAATGTCCTTGTAACTTGACCCTGACCTCTGGCCACCTCCTAGGAGGAGACAACTGATCTAATCTGTACCAATTTCTGAAACTTGAATGGACAGATCGGAAACTGGAGCTGGTTGAAGCTGCTACCTTAATGGCAGTGTCCATAAACTCCAGTTGCTGAGGCCCCAGAGCTGCCCAGCTTCCTGCTCGTTCCAAAGCCAGGCTGGTTAGTCCCAACTCTGGTTCTGAGAGTTACTGCAGACTCCTTCCAATACATCTCTGTTGACTGAAGCTGGCCACAATCATTCTCTGTTGCTTTCCACAAAAATAACTTGAACTAAAACCCAAACCAGAAGTGCTTCTTCTGGGAAATAAAAGTTGTAACTGATTGAGGACTTGCTGGTGATAGGAGAAGGGAGGTCTTCAGTCAGAAAGTAATATAGATGGTTGATTGGTTTTTAGATTTACATAGCAAACTCTTATTCCATAAGCAAACACCCTATCTTGAAGGAACTGCTTGTGGCTTGTTACCAGGAGCTGGTTACTCTCCTATTGGATGTATGGGGTGGGAGGAGGAAGGGGTTGTGTGTGTGGCCCAAGCTATGCGGGGTTCCTCCCTCCCCTGTTCTCCTGGTCGTTATTTAGTTGCAAAACCTTGCTGGTCTAAGATTGGAGAAAGGAAGGAGAAGCTGGAGGAGGCTGGGACGCAAAGCTGGGGCCTGCTGTTGTCCCCCTGGCAGCCTGAGTTGGGACAACTGCCCATGAGGAAAAAGGTGTGTATATTTAGAAAGAAGGGAGGGCGCTGCCCAGGAAGCTCCCTTGGAGGGAATGATGCAGCCGGGTCAAGATCCCTCCACAATTCCGAGCAAAAGAATGCAGCAGAATTGGGCCGAGATCGCTGTAACAGGCAGGGAGACTGACGTGGAGGGGACGGAGGGAGAAGCACCTTAATGACTGCTGGGCACAGGCTGTGTCCCTGCAGATGGGAAGGGCCTCGGTTCACCCAACAAGACATTTCTACCCAGCGCCGGGCACAGAGCCACTCTTAGCAGACTTCAATAAACGTTTCCCCAACTGTGGGAAGCAAGTGCAAGAGGCAGGGCCGATAACCTCGTAGGCCGCGGAAAAACCCGGGCTTGGGACCCAAGGAGAGGCCTCACGCGATTCCTCGAAAACCTCGCGGATTTCCGGGCAGGAAGTCAAAGGGCGGGCGCTCAGGAGCCCGTGGGCTTCGAAACAGGAAAGGAGGGAGGCGATTTGGCGGATTTAAGGGTCCGGGACCGAGGTCACCCGGAAAGCGGATCTGAGTCCCTCGCTCAGACGGGGAAGATGAATTGCATTCCGGGCCAGCGGCGATTAAAGCCGTTGCCTGGGAAACGGAAAGGAGGTGGGGCCGAGCCTGACTTTGACTGACAAGGGCCAGAGCAGGGGCGGGACTCTGCGCCAGACTGGCTTTGCCCCCCCCCGCGGGGCGTGGCCTACCTATGACTGACAGGCACCCACCCACCCCCAGGGCGGGGCTGGGTTGAGAGGAGAGCTTGACGGAGGAAATGGGGCTTGTCTGTGACTCGTAGGGGACCGGGGACTAGCCTAGTCTTGGCATGAGCCCACAGGGCCGGAGCTGAAACTGGCCCTCACCACTGCCCCTAAGATGCCGGCCTCACTGACCCTAGAAAAGAGCAGGGGACCCTAGAGAAGAACAGGATATACTCACTTGGCCTCCTTCCTCTGGCCAGGCTAAGCCAGACGGGAGCCCTTTTTCTCCTTAGAACATGGGCTGGGAGAGAGGGAGGGCTGTGGTCTTCATAATGGGCAAGGTGGGAGCTCTGGAGCAGATGAGGCCAGGCCAAGGGAAGAAGGCTGGGGAGGAAGACCAAGGATGCAGATGTAGGCTCCCAAAGAAGGTTCTCAGAGTCTGAGCAGGAAGAGGAGGAAGGGAGGCCCAAGAATGGGGGAGATTACTTTCCAGCGAGAAAAGTGCTACCTCTGCCCAAGTGCTGACTTCTGAGGAAAAAGTCCAAGTATGTGGAGGCAGTCTGGAAAAGGAACCCGGCTAGGATTTGCCCCTAGAAAGCCTGTGAAGTGTGCCTAAAGCTAACTTTTGCTTTGAGAAGCTGTGGTAGAACTAGGAAGGAAAGATGACAGGAAAGCATTCCTTCCTAACTGGCCCCATTGGTGCCTTGGCCAGTCGTCTCTCTGATATGGTTTAGTGTTATCTGCAGAGCACAAATAACTGTGTTATAAAATGTTCTTAGTGATTTTGTTTAACAGAGATTCCTGCACCTCACTCCCCAAGTAGGTTTATTTTATATGGATTTTCCAGTAAAAGTTCAAGGCCCCTTTTCAAGGGAATTACCAAAGGGGAAAGCTGTACCTGCAGAAAGAGGCTTGAAGAGGGGCACCTGGGTGGCTCAGTTGTTAAGTATCTGCCTTCGGCTCAGGTCATGATCCCAGGGTCCTGGGATCAAGCCCCGCATCGGGCTCCCTGCTCAATGGGAAGCCTGCTTCTCCCTCTCCCACTCCCCCTGCATGTGTTCCCTCTCTCACTGTCTCTCTCTGCCAAATAAATAAATAAAATCTTAAAAAAAAGAAAGAAAGAAAGAAAGAAAGAAAGAAGCTTGAAGAGCTGACCCAGGGCCCCGTGGGCTTGGTGGGAGGCACCACTCAAGACTGGCAGAACAGGATGGAATTGAAACGTGTTTTCTAAATGTCACCCGATACTTAAAAAAATTTTTTTAAAGTAAGCTCTAGGCCTGACGTGGGTCATGAATTCATGACCCCAAGACTAGGAGTCGCATGCTATACTGACTGAGCCTGCTAGGGGTGCCCTCTAAATGTTGCCGCATATTTAATCAAGAATAGGATGGGGCACCTGGGTGGCTCAGTCGGTTAAGCATCGGCTGCCTTCAGCTCAGGTCATGATCTCAGGGTCCTGGGATCCAGCCCCGCATCGGGCTCCAAGTCCCCTGCTCAGTGGGAAGTCTGCTTCTCCCTCTGCCCCCCGCCCCATCATGCGTGTGCGCACACTCTCTCTCTCAAATAAATAAATCTTAAAATAAAGAATAGGAATCTTTGCTCATGCTCCTTCAGCTATAAAACCCTCAAGCTTGGAAACTCCTCAGTGGCTTTAGTAAAAGGTCTGAGTACACGTGTGGGCCTCAGTTTTGCTGGCCTGTAAACAAACGGCCCAGGGAGGAGATGCCCTAGAATGTCAAAGGGACCAGGAGAACTACTTCAAGTTTGGCTGGGGGCTGGCAGGTCAGGAAGAAGCTTAGTATCATGGCTTCAGAGTCACACAGCTCTGCTTGAATCCTGGTTCCACCACTCCCTACTTGTGTAGCTGCGGGCAACTTTTTACATGTCTTTAGGCCTGTGTTTTTGCTCACAGTGGACATAACATGTCTGGCCCCACAGTGGGTTGTGAAGATCATAAGAGATAATGGGCTTAAAGCGCTTGGCTTTTTATTAAGCCTGGCACCACACATAAGGCTCAATGAGCAGTGGCTGGTGTCACCCCCACCACCCATACAAGTAAACTTCTACTGCCCAAGAGGCGTGAGCAAGCCCAGGCCAAGGTACCAGGTTCACTTCCGGCTGTTGTGGGACCATGCGGCCCTAAAGATTTCTCCCCACCACCTAGTGTGAGAGCTTTGAGCTGAAAAAGAGGAGATGAGGGGTATGCCCTGCCAGGAGTATGCAATGGATTTTATTGTAGATTCATACATGGTTATTCTTTTGAATCTTCCAAAGCCAAGACTTAGGGTAAGAGACACAGCTGTAAGCTGTTAAATTGTAGCTTTCATTATCTGTTCATAGACGTGAACTTTTGGCTTCATTTTTCCCAGGAAAAAAAGGGGGGGTATGTAAAGAGGGAGTGGAGGGTGGAGGGCCCTGGGATGGGGGGAGGGGGTGTTAACTAGCAAATGGTCTGTGCCAGGCTTGTTCCTGTGTTGCATTGATGGGGGCGTGGAGGGGTATGGAGGGTGTGCTGGTGCGCAACTTCTCTCTGATGGAGCTGGACAGTCCTTAGCCCTCTAGTCTTCCTCTCTCCAGAGGCTGCCCTGGGAACCAGAAGCTACCAACCCATGCCAAATGCCTGAGCCCAGAGCCTGGGCTGGTATGCAGGCGTGTGATCAGCCTTCCTAGCAAACAAGGAAATGAAGCCAGGACTCTATCTGCAAAGGGAATAGAAGGCATCTACATCCCCTCTAGGTTAGTTAGTACTCAGGATGCTGATGGACTGATTTTCTAATCTCACAGCGCCCTCTGCTGGGAGCTGGAGTTCCCTACAGAAGGGGAGGGAAGAGACTAAGACCTACATTTTGTGGGGAGGGAAGGCAAAGGGTAGGCAAGAGGCTGGCTCTTCCTGGACCCTCGGGACATGGAATCAAGTGAAGATCAAGAAGTTGACAGGTTTTGGGACGCCTGGGTGGCTTCAGTCCGTCAAGCGTCTGCCTTTGGCTCAGGTCATGATCCCGGGGTCCTGGGATCGAGCCCCACATCGGGTTCCTGGCTCAGCGAGGAGCCTGCTTCTCCCTCTCCCTCTGCCTCTCTCCCTGCTCATGCTTTCTCTCTCTCTCTCTGTATCTCAAATGAATAAATAAAATATTTTTTTAAAAAAGAAGTAGACAGGTTTTCAGTTTATTGAGTAACAACGGCATCATAGTTTTAGTCACTTATGGCGGATAGCTGGGGAAGCAGGAAAGTGCTCTTAGAGGATCCCACTGGGGCCTTCATCTATAACACCCACTGCTTCGGCCAGAGCGCATGGGCGTTAGAGTCAAGGTCCAGCCCTGTATCCTATGAGTGTACCACCATATATTCCATTCCCAAGCCTACCTCCCCTTTGGACCACCTATGGATGCCCAGGCCCTTCTTCCTTTTGGGAGGTGGGGGTAGGAGTAGGAGTAGGAGCAGGGCTAAGCCTTACAAAAGAGGACCTAAGGTCAGGGTTCTGCTGAATGTCTAACAAGAGCCAACAGAACATAAAATGTCCTGTCTTAAGGTTGTACACTCAGGGCCTAGTTGCCCTTGAGGGTGTCCTAGTTACATCCACTCAGATACCTGTGGAGGTTAAGCACCATTCCCACAGCCTTGTCCCTCTGTAAGAGGGGGCAGTGGGAGCTCTTAAAGGGGAATGCTTGCTCGCCTTCATGGCTTTGTGGTGTGGGGAGGGAGTTGGGACTCTAGGTGTAGATCTGAGGTTATAACGTCAGAGCAGACCAAGAACTCCTAAGATTGTACAAAAGGGTGCCCATCCTGCAGTGTGGGGAGACGGGAAGATGGCGGGAGTGCTACAGGATCCTGGTGCCCCTTTGTTCTCATAGAGGAGAGAAGACGAACTTCTCTATGTCAGGATGTGGGGGATGCCTAAACCACCCTGTTTCCCTTATCCTGATACGTCTTCCTCTGCCAGCCCAGCTCCCGGGTCAGCTTTGGGAGCTAGGAACCAGAAATCTGAAGGAGTCGGCCCAGTTTGGCCTGCCAGTGTCTCTCAGTCTCTGTGCTGAGATCCCGGGGCTCCTTGTGCGTCCAGAAGGGGCGAGGTGCTGCTAGAAATGACTGGGCTGGTAGAACTGTTGAGCAGGGAAGTCCTGTAGCCTGGCTGGCTGACAGGTGGCAAGATGCCGAGAGAAGCCAGATATCAGGACACCCTAGGACAGCGTGTCTGTTCCTAGCTTCCAGGACAGCACGTACACACACACACACTTATGCACACGTATTGTGTATGTATGCATGTAGACAGAGAAGCCCAGGAGAAAGGGATTATGTGACCCTGCTCTTTGAAACCAGGGAGGAGAGAAAAAGGCTGGACGGTGGCACCTCTCTCAGCCTAATGGATTGCTGGTCTCACTGGCCATGCCCCTACGCAGCCCCCACCCAGTACCAGGCAGATGGGCAAGGTAAGGGGAGGAAAGGCGCCACTAAAGCAGCAGCCCAAGGAGGTGAGGGAGGGGGCCGTGGGCCGACCCTCCCTCAAAGGCCCTTGTTGTAGTAAACCACTTCGATGTCAGGGTTTTGCTCACGGATCCGAGCTCTCAGCTCTGGCTCCAGCCTGCTCACGTGTAAGGAGCTGCAACAGAACAGCACAGGCGGGCTGAGTATCCCCTGAACCCAACCTGCATCAGGCTAAGGGATCACCGCCCTTCCTCCTCCCAGGCTGAAGAATCTCCTTTGATGGCCAGAAGGCCCAGCTCACTATCATTTCCCTGCGCCAGAATAAGCTTAGTGCCTGGCAGGCCAGGCCTCCTCCTGGAACACACTGAAGGACCCTAAGGTCAGCTGGTTCCAGAGATGTGAAGACCCATCCAGAGCCCCCAGGCCAGCCCGGGGTGCAGCACTTACCTTCTCTGGGGGAACAGGGCACAGCACAAGGGGGTGGCAAATACCAGGCTGGGGGGAAGAGCGTTGGAAAGGTTTGTGAAGTTTTGACCCAAGGTTGTTCCCTCCCTGCACCCCACCCCATCTCTGGAGAGAGCCCCTAGGGGTAGAAATTGATTAAAGCCAATGCTGACATTAGGCTCTGGCTGAGGAAAGAGCCTCCAGAGCAGCGACTGGGCGTGCCACATTCAGCAATCAAATGTGCATGAAACTCCTGGATGTACCAAAAGGCCTAATTCCATGCTTTCCTCTTAAAGACGAAGACTAGAATCTCTTCAACTGGACTCTTGGCCCTCAAGGATGGAGATCACCCCCAACACACAGCATGCCCTACAAGTGCCCAAGACCCCTACCAGCCAAATGTATGAATGAATGATGTACATAAACATCTTAAAATCAATAAATACCCACTACATCCACCAAGGAAAGGACACTCTCACATACCCTTGCTGAGTCTCCACACACTTACCAGAAGCCCACCAGTCCCACCTGCAGGGGAGCCCCCAGCCAGGGGCGACACTGTGGGGAGACAGAGACAATGGAATGGCTTGTGTCCCCTCGTCCCCTCCCTCCACCCCATTCCCCCTACCACAGCTCTATCCCTCCAACCCTGCCTCTGAACCTCTGGTATGTGCCCCATTTCTTTCTCCCAAGCCCACAAGAGGGAAGGAATTTCCAGATCACCACCCTCCAGTCGGCCAGGCCTGCTGGCTGACACCCTCCCTAGAGTCCCATCACCCATTCTCCCCTCTCAGAATTGGTTCCACACTTCCTCTAGGAACTGCTTTCTTCAGGAAGCCTCCTCTAACCCTCCACTCACTTCCTCCGGGCCCAGTGGCGTGCATGAACCTGTCCCTTCTCGATTCACTCCAGCCACAGGGACCACCGTTCTGTTCCTCCAACTGGCACAGTTGGTGCTCAGTAAATACTTGTGCATAAATGACTCAGTGAGTGAGCCTGTACTCCTTGCCTTGCGTCTCTGTTCTGTTTGTGCACGTGTGAGCCTGTGTTTCTCATGGTTGTCGGTAGGCGACAGCATGAATGTGATGTTCGGTGTGACTGCGGCAGTCCATCCCTGTGTGTGCCGGAGGCCTCTGGAGTGACACCAGTTCTCTTCAGAACAGAAACCATTTCCTTCCTTCCCTTATCTCTTCCTACTGCTCCCTCATGGTTCCTTCACCCCAGCCCAACTCCTCGCTGAATGAATGATGGGAGTGGGGGCAGCACAGGGGTGGGGCAAACAAGGGCCACGTCTCAGACTCAGGCCAAGCTGGAAACGGGCTCGGGGGCTGGTCACCTCTGCTTCCAGCCACCACCACTTCCACGATGGGAAAGGTGAGAGTGACCTACCTTTAGGAAGTCTTTCTTCTCCAGAGTGTCCATGATCACGGGGGGAATGGCTGCAGGGAGAGCAGGGCGGAAAAGGAGGGAGTTAGTGAAGTGAAAGTCGGGATCCTAAGGAGGGTGGATCCCCCTTCACAGCTCCTCCCACTCCCCCCAGAGTCACAGCGCTCAGAGTGCTCAAAACCCCTGGAGAATGGCCCCCCATTCTCTGAGAGCCTCCCGTGCCCCACCCAGACACCTCTGCCTCACCCATGGCAGGAATGGCCATGCAGATTCTCGATATCACCACCTGGAAGATTCCCTGCTTGGCCGCAGCCACCGAGTGGCCAAGTCTCTGACTGTCCTCATCAGTTACTGGGATGCCCACCTGCAGTTCCCTGAAAAGGAAAGGGGGTGGGGGTCAGACCACAGGCCCTAAAGCCTACCTGTAATGCCCTCTCGGGCAGCTATTCCCTGGGGTCCCCTCAGGTGTCACAGACTCAAAGGCTATCTCTCCCAGCCCAGGAGCCCCGAGTCAGACTGAGACTGTGCCCAGAAACTTCCGTTTGTGGAGGGAGAGGACTGGGCTGGTGCGCACGGCGGGCACGCGTGCCAGGAGCTGGGGCCACTCACCTCTGCCTCATCAGGGGGGTGTTGATGCAGTTGGCGGCTGCCACAGCTGCAAAGGGCACAAATCTGCCGACCAGGGGGGGCAGGTGCTGGGGGAGGGAAGATGTCACTTAGTGGCTAAGGGCCGTGGGGTGGTGAGGAACTCTGGGGAGGGGTGTGGGGAGCCTGTAAGTCGGTGTGGACGAGTGATGGGGAAATGGAGGGCATTTACCTTGGTGAGGGATTTGAGCCCCAGGGCTGTGACCACGGCACCGGTGGTGGCACTCACGTAAGCTGTCCCCAGCTGCCTGTGGCGGAAGAGTCGGGACACACGTGGGAGGTGAACGGCTCTCGCTTTCAGGGACATGCCAAGTCCTCAATACATGAGGCGTGGAAGGCAGAGAAATTCCTTCCCTGCTACAGTGTAGACTGGTCTGGAAGTTCCGATCCCTCCCTTTCAGGAGCAGAGGGGCCCCCCCGAAACACACATGAGAGGACGCCGTGCCCTCAGGCCAGGAAAGCGGGGAGAGGGGCAGGCTGAGAACAGCACTCCGGAAATAGGAGCAAACCAGAGGGAGCAATGGTGGGTCCCGGGGGAGTCCCTGGGGACAAGCTCTCACCCCACAGAGATGGGAGCATCGCCACTGCGGTTGGAGTAGTTAACAACAGCATTGAAGGACTGATTCACCCACTGCCAGAACACCACCGTCGGGGTCTTCCTGAGGGAACAAAGACGCTTACTTCTGCCCCCTCTATGGTGTCCCTCATCCTCCAACCCTGATAACGAAACCCCAGAGGTTATTCCCAAACCCTCAGGAGGGACCCAGCTGATAACCCTAGAACATGCTCTGGTGAGCCTCGCACAACCCTCCCCACTCGCCCCACTTATGCAGCCACACACACTGTGTCTGGGCTGGGAGGAACCCCAGGGCTGAGTTCTGAGAGGTGTAGGGGATTCTAACACAAGCTCTCACCCGCCCACTATTTTCTGCCCAGCGGGCCTCACCTAGTCATCAAGCTACACTCTAGCTTAGAGTGCTCAGGGAGGGGACGCATGGGACAGGACCTGCCTGTAGAAGGTGAGCATGCAGCCAGTGATGGTCATGTTCATGGGCACCTGCGCTGACATACGGCCAATCAGGACCATCTTCTCCCCTGTGTCCGGATGGAAGGCAGAGTCGTACGCATACTTGGCCCTCCACAGCTGGTCCTCGGTGAGCCCAGGCGTCACCACGCCAGCCCTGTGGAGAATGACAGGGAGGAGACAGGTAATTCTAGGCGGCAGATCTGCCCCTGCAAGCCCTGACCAGGGGAAGTCTGGACAGAGGACCAGGAACTTTGGCCCCCAATCTCAGAATAAAGGAGCTCCTTGTCTCGGGGGAAGAACCACATCTTCCCAGAAGAGTAGGCGGGCTCCTATTTCTATTTTCCTTGTAGCCACACAAACAGGGGTGCCCTTCTGTTTCTGCCTCAAAGCTTGGTCATGAGTAATGATGGTTCCCAATGGGTTGAAATGGCCGGGGGCATCACAAGGGCTTTTCCTCCTGGAGACAAGGGGGATGCTCTCCTTCTCCTTGGGCTCAACTCTGAGACCATCTGTTCTTGCAGAGGGTGGCCTAGCAGTGGGACACCCCCCTTTAGAGGGTTTGTGAAGTGGACAGCAGTCCCCTGCCCACATATATCAATGCCACCTCCTCAACCCAAACACCCTAAAATTCTCTGGATTAAAACTCTGTGCCATAGTTACCTGTAATTCCAACACATAAGGCCAGGGAATAAGGGGGTTGAGGAGTGGGACAGGGTCACTTTCAAGTTTGGGGAGATAGATGCAAAAGGTACTGTATTCAAGGCAGGGAATGAGGCCCTGGGATACAGGGTCAGATGGGGTAGCAGTCTACCTGTAGTTCTGCACGATGTTCCGGGAAGCTTCCAGCTGTGCTCCGGACAGCAGCAGATTTCGGGGGTCAGTAACAGTGAAGAAGTGCCGGGCTCTGCCCAGGAAAGTGCTTTGGTCCCAGCGAGGTTCCTGAATATTGATATCCAAGGGCAACTCACCCATTTTCTGCAGGGCAAAGACCAGAGTCTGAGGACTGACTCTGAGGGGGGGTCCAAGAGCTCTGCCTGTGGGAACCTCTGGTAGCCCTGCCCTGGTCTCTGGGCCTCTCACCAATCCCTTCCAGAGCTCAAGGTGACTCCAGATAGGTAAGCAAGGGCTGGGGGGAGGAGCTGTTTTCCAGACAATGTTCTGGCTCAGAGACCTAGAGCCATGGGAGGGGGGGGCGGAGGAAACACAACCAGAGAAACAGATCTCCTTTGCACTCTGGCCTGGTGCAGATTTTCATCAGTGAGGATTTACATGTGTGTGGTTGATGCAAGAGCAGCAACTAATCCTGGGCAGCGACTCTCGGGCTCTCTATGCACAAAACTGCATATTATATGCATTATATATGTACATGTCAGCTTTAGGCCCCAGCTGCCTTGAGACCTAGCTGCAAACCCCCAAGGCTGATTGGGAAGATGGCATAAGCCATCCCACGCCCCAGCCCCTGATTGGAGGAGAGCAAGGGCTCTCTGGCCACCCCAGGGCTTATCTATGCCAGATCTCAAGTAAGGGACTCTGATGCCCGTCAGGCATGCGTGCTAGGGGGCATGCACAAATCTCCTCTTCAGGGGCATTTTCCTCAACCCACGCTGAATGGCCCAAGGCCCTCCTTGTTCCCCAGCTGGGCAGGGCTGGCACAGACACCCATCCACCTCTCTCCAGGCCACCCACGGCCAGAAAGGAGTCATTAAGTGCCCTCTCCACCCAGTACGGAGAGGAAAGCCCAAAGCAGCCATCTGGCTGTGTTAGGCAAAATCCTACAATATGACTAATCCTCTCCGACCATACTTCCTCCCCCCCTGGAAGACACACCCTCCCCTCTCTCACACACTCACTCGAACATACCCACACACAAGGAAGCATACATGCCCTACACAGACATACAAACAGTGGACACGCCCTGCGTGCACTAGCCCACAAAGACCGTTACTTGCACACTCACACATACACACACAACCCATACCCATCAACTGCAGACACCTGAATGTGTAACCACATAAGGCCCCGCCCTGACATTCCTCCCCGCAACCAAGCTCCCCTCGCCCCCAAGAACCTCCCTAGAACCCAATATACCGAATCCGAAGAGGACAGAGAGCACGCTTCCAGGCAGGCTTCCCTCGCTCTTAGCCCTCAATCCCCTCCTCCCCTGACCGCTGAAGCCCGCCCGCCCGGGACCGCCGGCGCTCACGCTTTCCCGAGCTCCCGGGCTTCTGGCCTCTGCAGCTCCCAGACCCGCCTTCCTCCAGGCGCGGCGCCCCGGCTCCTGCCCCCTCCCGCACACCACGCGTAACGTCACGCGTGACGCTCACCCGCCGGAGGGGCGGGGACTCCCCGCCTCCGCGCGTTCGCTGGGCGTGCCCAGGGATTGGCAGAGCCTGGGGGCGGCGGGTGCCATTTGGGGCGACGCCCCCAGCCCGGGCTCCCGGGACCTGGCCCAACGCCGCCTCCCAGAGCGAATCGGGGCTCGGGGAAGCAGTTCCGGCCAGTCCCCAGCCAGAGAAAGAGCAGAGGCCCAGCTGGCCTCGGGGAGGGGGGCACCGGCCTCGGCAGCAACGGGTCTAGGTGCCCAGCGCGAAGGCTCTCAGCGCGCAGGACGAAGGCTGGCGGCGTGGAGGGGCCATCCTCTGATGGTGCGCCCGGAGGGTCTCGGATTACCGCCCGGCTTGTTTACTAGATGGCCGCCTTGGCAGTGGCCTCTGCCTCCTTGGCCTCCTGGGCTCCTACCCCAGTTCCCACAAGTTCTTGTCACAGCACTTCGGCACTCGCAGCACTTTACAGTCTCCCTCCTGCCTGTGCCCCCTCTATGTCCCCACCCTTTTCCTCCTCCAGCCCCCTCCTTACCCGCCTCTTGTAACCCCTAGCTCCATTGGGTCCCCAGTTTCCTTCCGGCCCCAATCCCTACACCTGCACCACAGACCTTAGCCCTAGTCCCTGCCCTGCGATGTGTAGGGGCAGAAGGCTCAAGGTGCCTCTGTCTGCATCAAGCAAGTGGATCAGAAAGATTCTTCCTCCCCCTAGTGTCCTGGAACCAGCGGCTCCACCCTGTGCCCTTTGCAGAACTGAGTGGCCAGAGAGACACTTAGTGACACAGAAGGAGGATGCATGTCAAAGAAGGCAACACACACACACACACACACACACACACTTCACAACTCACCCAGTCACCTTAGAGAGCACGCCTGCCGCACACCCAGGCGCCAGTCCACGCTCCTGCCCACCGAATGCTTACGCCCCCCCCCCTGCCCAGGTGGCATTCCCTCACTGAGGCCTCAGGGGGGGGACGCGGAGGGGTGGAAATTCCAAGAGCCCTAGTATCCGGCTTGGCCTGGAGAAGACGCGGTACTGGGCTCCCCTGCGCTGAACCGGTAGCGGGAGGGGACGAGGCGTGACCCAAACCCTAAGTTCGTGGGGCGGGGTGGGGCATCAGAACTCGAACTGCAGCGGGCAGAACTCAGCGGCCTCAGCCCAGGTGACAAACGGCTGTCCTGCGCGCTCAAGGGAGGGGACCGAGGCAGTGACTGGCGGCCCTCGCAGCCAGTGGGGGCCCGCGGCTACGCAGGCCAGCCCTATTCCAGCAGCCGGGGCGGAGCGTGGGCGAGGTTCCCCCCAGGCGGCGGCGAGCTCTCGCGCCCGCGGGAGCGGCTGCCGCACCAGCAAGCAGGTGAGGGGAGCCAAGCTCGAGAGGTGGGGGCCGAGAGGACCGACCCGAGGGTGGGATGCTGCGTGCTGAGTCCAAGAGCTGCTCTGGGGGACTTGGCTCCGGGTTTTGTGCGCGCTGTGTGGGACTCTAGCCAGCAGGTCCTCCGCCAAAGCCCGGGAGAGGTTCAGGCAACCTCTTTAGACGGGAGAGGAGGGGGGACGGAGGAGACAGCAGCCTGGGACCAGGGGATCTCTGGGGGTCGGGGAATCTCTGGGACCCTTGGCTGCAGCTGTCCCAGGTTCTGCAGCCCTGCCCTAGAGATCCGAACCCCCTACCCAGATAGGCAAGGAGAGGCGTGCGGGGAATTGTCCGGGCCCCAATTTCTCTTACACCATTTGAAGCCTTATGACCCGCAAGAATCCATCTCCACTATACCCAGGACTGGACACTGGGGTAGATGACTCAGCTGAGAGCCGGAATGAGGGGTGAATGAGAGGCTCCCACTGGCCTTGTATAAATGGTTCCGAAAGTCCACGATGCTGCCTGGACTGGGCCAGGGGCCTAAGGCAAGGGAGGACAGGACCCCAAATCAGGGCGGGGGTGGAAGTTCTGGGGGGCAGCAGGGCAGCATTTACACCCTTGTCCCAATCCCTGCTCTCCATCCACAGGCCTGGAGCGCACACTCCTGAGAATCTGCAGAGGTGGGGGGCTCCCAGTCACTGAGACTCCCGTTCTGCACAGAAGGCTCATGGAGCCCGGAGCACGCGGGGCCCTTTTCGCGAGGGCTAGCAGGTTCCTTCTGGACTTGTAGGGCGCCGCCCCAGGCTCGCCACGATGGCACAGGGTTTTGCAGTGGGCTTCGACCCACTGGGCCTCAGAGACCTCAGCTCGGGCACCCTGAGCTCCCTCTCCTCCCGCGGCCACCTGGGCAGCGACTCGGGCTCCGCAATGCGATACCTGCTGAAGAAGCAGCAGCGACTGCTGAACGGGCCCCCCCGCGGAATCCGAGCCTCCTCGCCCATGGGCCGCGTCATCCTCATCAACTCCCCCATCGAAGGTGGGGGCGGGGCCCAGCTTAGGCCTGGCGCTAAGGGTGGGGGTAAGGGCCAGCTGGGAGGAGGAACTCGAGAGATGGGAGTCTTGGGGCTGTGGGGCATGGAGGGCCCCTGTTTTGCCATAGCTCTTCCTCATCAGCCCTTTCCTCCTGTTCAGGCCAATGCTTTAGGGTTGCAGGACTATAGAGAGGTCGGAGGTGGGAGATAGGAGTATGGAGGCAGGGACAGGTGGGTGTGATATGCTAGCCCCCAAGCCAAGCAAAGCAGGGTAGCTAATTGGCTGCTCCATCCTATGGACTCTGCCTTTCTCCAGTCCCTTTGTGTATGCCCTGCGGGTTGGGGGGAGCAGGATGGAGAAGGATATATTCCATCAACCAACCCGTGGTGTGACCAGCTCTGTGCTGGGCTGTGAAGAGTCAGTGCCCAGTTGGGGAGACAGAATTAAAGCCTTCAGGTGCAGGGGCGCCTGGCTCAGGTCCTGAGATCAAGCCCCACACTGGGTGTAGAGATTACTTAAAATAAGTAAATAAATATATTTTTTAAAGATTTTATTTATTTATGTGAAAGCATGAGAGGGGGAGGGTCAGAGGGAGAAGCAGACTCCCCGCCAAGCAGGGAGCCCGATGCGGGACTCGATCCCGGGACCCCAGGATCATGACCTGAGCCGAAGGCAGTTGCCCAACCAACTGAGCCACCCAGGCGCCCCTAAATAAATATTTTTTTAAAAAAGGTTTCAGATGCAGAAGAAAGGAAAGAGGTAGAGTAGCAAATGTTCCAAAAAGGGGGGAAAAGAAGGAGGGTTGAGGGTCAGGAAGGGACCCCCAGGCCTGGGCCCCGAAGGAGGGGGCTACCTGACCTTATATAGTTGTTTAATGCTGTTACATCGCACACCTGTTCTATACCAGTCCTGGTTAGGTCCTGCAGGGGCCTGGAGGAAAAGGAGGCTCAATCTTCACCTTCCAGGAACTTACAGTGTAGTAGGGCTTCGAGACAGAGCAATGAGAACAGCTGGTGCTGGCGTGGAGGTATCCCAGACAAGGCTGGAAGTGGAAACCAAGAGCACAGGGTGGGGAGGGGGGCGGGGAGGAGTGCAATTAGGAGACAGCTTGGCTGCAGTGACAGATGTGAGGCGACAAAGAGCCAGTGAGCAAGGCAGGACCTTGAGTGCCAGTTGGGGGGGGGGGGGAGTGGGTACCCCTGGGGCTGGGCTTTCTGTGGGCCAGATGCCATAAATATCTCCAGCTCCCCTTCTGTTTCTCAGCCAGCAGAACTCCCCTGGCTGGATCTCAGAGAGGACTTTTCAGACCCTGCTCCTCCCCTCTGACCCAGCTGGGCATCTCAGGTCCCCTCCCCGGGCCGCTGGGTTGCTCAGAGAGCAGGCTTTCCTGACCCCGTGGCCTAGCATGTTCACTCCCATCATCTACCATGCTGGGTCTCCCCCCTGGGTGAGCAGCAGGGCACTGCTGAGAGTCACCACTGTCATTCGGGTCATGAAGCAGAAGTCCTCAGAGGAGGTAGGAGACACGGTAGAGGATAGGGAAGGCACTGGGGCATGGCCCTTTTGGGTCCCATTGTATTAAAAGAACTTACACGTCCCCCTCACACAGCCACATAGACCATGCCCCAGCTATGATGCGATGGCTCTGTATACTCTCCCTCTGAAGATCCTCTCGCAGAAGAAGTTCCGGGATTGCTCTGTCCCGCTGCTTCGCCCTAGAGCCCTAGTGCAGCCAGGGGAGCAGCCTCTCCTAGCAAGGGGAGGCCCGGGGCATGGCCTCCACCAGCTGGCCTCTACCCTGTCTGTGCTGGGAGTCTCTGAGCCCAGAATCTTCCCCTCTGCCTGAGCACAAACATCTCCCCACTTGCCGCATCCTGGAACCTCTCCCCCTTGTTACTATTTAGACCATTCCAGAGGCCTAAAGGAACGGATAAGGGAGGCCCAGTGGGGAGGGAGAAACTGGGACCCACATCACCCCCACGACTTCCCACCAGCTCCTCAAACTCAGCTGGTCCCAGAGAAAATGCATTCTCTAATCCAAACCAGCCCTTCCTCCTCACTCTCGTTCATCCGTTTATTCTTTTACTTATTCAAAAAATCCTTGGCAGATATCACGTGCTGTGCGACATGCTGGAGATATATTGGCAGAAAAGGATTACAAAGTCCCTACCGTGACTGAACTTACAATCTAGCTAAAGGAGACAGACAATAAATAATATGTGAGTAAGCCAATAATGAGAAAGGATGGTAAGAATCCTGGAGGTACTTATTTGGATGATACGATAGAGTAGTGGTTCACACACGTGGGAATACATCAGAATTGCCTGGGGGAGGGGGGAGGCTTATGAAAAGACAAGCTGCTGAGTCCCACACCCAGAGCTTCTGATTCAGGGCATCTGCAGCGAAGCCCAAGAATACACATTTTTTATAGACTTTTTTTTAAAGATTTTATTTTTGAGTAATCTCTACACCCAATGTGGGGCTCAAACTCACAACCCTGAAATTAAGAGTCATATGCTCTACCGACTGAGCCAGCCAGGTGCCCCAAGAATACACTTTTTTCAAAAAAGGTTTATTTATTTGAGAGAGAGCAGGGGAAGGAGCAGAGGGAGAAGGACAAGCAGACTCCACGCTGAGCTCAGAGCCTGCTGCAAGACTCCATCCCAAGACCCCGAGATCGTGACCTGAGATGAAATCAAGAGTCAGTTGCTTAACCAACTGAGCCACCCAGGCGCCCCAAGAATACACATTTTTAATAAGTTCCTGAGTGTTGCTGCATGGGTGGTCTGGGGGGCACACTTTGAGAACCACTCTAATGGAGGCCACCTGGGAAGAAGGGAAGGGACTTCAGGGAGGGTAGTCCAGGAAGGTTTCTCAGAGAAAGTGGTGTCTGAGCCAGGAGGGGCTGCAGATTGGGAGCTGGCTTTATGAAGGTGTGGGCAAGAGTATCACAGATTGAGGGAACACTGAAGTGATTAGCCTGTGAGAGGAACAGGAGAGAGGTCAGTGTGGCCAAAGCTCAGTGAGGCTGGGATGGTGGCCAGAGGTGAAGGGAGAGAGGTGGGCAGAGGAAAGCCCACAGAGGGCCTTACTGGGTGTAGGGGACTGTGGAGTTCCTTCTAGAAGAAGGAGCAGGCATTGAAGTTTTTAATAAGCAGGCATGATCTACTGTAAAAGCTGACTCTGGCCACTGTGTAGAGAATGGCCTAAAGGGGGCAAGAATGGAAGTGGAGAGATAGTGAGGAGGCTGTGAGCTCCTGGTGGGGGAGGTTGGTGGCCCGGGGTAGGGCAGTAGAGGTAGAAAAGTTTCCATCCTCAGAGGCCCCAAGCTCCTATGCTCAAAACCCCAGATCGGCATCCCCCTGGCCCAGGGCCCTAGGAAGGCCCCAGGGAAGGACTGAGAAGAAAGAGGGTTGGGGGACAGGAGAGCAATAGACTCGTTGGCTGGGTTGAGATGTGTGCAGACAGAATCAGCCAGGAAGCCTCAGGATGTCCCACAACTCTGTCCTGCACCATCCCTACTTACAGGCTGCCCTTGGAGATTTCTTCCTGAGCTGCTTTGGTCATGCACTGTAACCTGATTTCTCTTAGATCAAACAGAAGTGTGTGTGTGTGTGTGTGTGTGTGAGAGAGATTTCTCCCTCTCAAATATCTCTGGAGTAAGCCTTGTCCAAGAAGAAATCTCACCTTCTCACCTGGGACCCAGCTTCCCTCTCCAGTCTTCTTAACTTTTCTAACCAAAGGCCTTCTCAAGGACACCCCTCAGAGCCTTGCTCACTCCCTCCCCTTCCTCATCAGTGCCCTCCCTTTCTGCTCCACCCATTGAAATCCCACCCATCTTGTCTTCCCAAACACCTTCCCTATCAGCTGCAGCTCCTAGGGACCCTGCTTCTCTGACTTTCCCCAGCACTGATGGAGAGGACCACTCTGGGCTCTGGGCATATACTGTAGCAGAGTGGTGTTTTGGGTTTCTCTCCTCATATAGTCAAGTAGCTCCTAGAGCCCTTACCTCCAGAATCACAGAGTCTAAGAGATAGAAGGGGCCTCAGAGATCCTTCCACAATATCCCAGACAGGGATTTATCAAGTGCTGGCTTGTATGCCACCAAAGATGAACTCACTATCTCTCCTGGAAACCTCATTCCATTGTCCGATAACTGAAGGTTTTAGAAAGTTTTTCCTTACTAAATTGGCCTCCACCTAACTCCACTATGAGGGCTTGGTTCTGCCCTCTGGGTTACACAGAAAAGAACATCTAATGCCTTTCACATAATAGCTCTTTGACTATTTGAAGATAGAGCGAGCATACTCCTTTCTGCTCAAGCTGAAGAGCCCAGACTTGCTCAACTCTGCCCTATAGAATGGAATCTTGAACCTCTTCTATCCATCTGACCCTCAGAGTGGCAGGGTTTTTAGGAATTTGTCCTATCCCGGGCCTGTGGGCATGAGAAGCTTAGTAAGTATAAGAAACACACACGTGCATGGGCGTGCACACACACACACACACACCCTATATAATAAGGGAAGGAGAACAGCATCTTCTAATATGGAGTCCTGTCCTGCCTGCTCCCATACTCTCTTGCTGACCCATACTCTCAAATCCCCAACAGGGAACTCAGAAATCGGCTACCCTTAGGCCGTAGGGCCTTAGGTGTATGTGCCGAGCAACCTAACCCAAACTGGGAAACCCAGGGGCTTTCTGTGCCCAGAAAGGACATGGGAGTCATGCCTGTGTCCCTGCCCCCCACCACCTCCACACAGCCAACAGTGATGAAAGCGACATCATCCACGCTGTCCGGGTGGAGAAGAGCCCAGCAGGGAGACTGGGTTTCAGTATACGGGGCGGCTCTGAGCATGGCCTGGGCATCTTCGTCAGCAAAGTGGAGGAGGGGAGCAGTGCAGGTGAGCAGGGCCCCCAGGAGTGGGTGCTGGCTTAGGAGATGAGCCCCCACCTCGGTGGGGCTCTGGAGGCCTATTATCAGCGATGGCAGGCAAGGGTCCTCAGCTTTGGAGGGCCTGATCCAATGGGGAAAGGAGGCCCCCTCCCAGGATGGAGTGGGCTCATGGACAAGTCCCTAGTCTACTAAGGAATACCCACACCTCACCTGGGGATCCCCAATCTCGTGGAAGAAGTTTTACCCCAGGGAGCCTTGTGTGGTGGGGAAGGCTTAGCTTTGCCCTGGGGGACTTGTCCCAAGGGGCCCATGGCAGCCGCCCCCTCCCCCGGTGCAGAGCGGGCTGGCCTGTGCGTGGGGGACAAGATCACGGAGGCGAACGGGCTGAGCCTGGAGAGCACCACCATGGGCAGCGCCGTGAAAGTGCTGACGGGCAGCAGCCGCCTGCACATGATGGTGAGGCGCATGGGCCGCGTGCCGGGCATCAAATTCTCCAAGGAGAAGACCACGTGGTGAGAACGCCTGGTCCCAGCCCTGACCTTGACCCACCCCATCCACCCTATCCAGCCCATGGCAGGAGGCGCTGAGGGCACAGGGCTCTGCGTGAGACTCAGCTATGTACGGCTTCTGCTCTCTCTGTCCCTTGGCGCTGGACGCACAGCGATCCTAAGGCCCGACACTGAAATGGGACAAGGCCATGTCTCTCCCCTAGCTCTCCTCCCAACTCTATCCCAGACGCCGGCGGCCCTGTCCCCAAAGATGCTCTCCTGGGAGCCTGGGCATAGTAACAGCACCTCTCCCTCAGAGTTCTTGTGGGGATTCGAAATGGGTCCTGGCCCAATGGAGCCACTCCATAAAAAGAGGAGATTGGGGTGGTTTCCCAAATTTAATGAAGTCTACATCCCACAGAAGGTCTCAGGACTGGGGAGTCCCCCAAGGCGACCTCCCCTTACCTGTGCAGTTGTCCGAGATGCTGGAAGGAAAGGGGGTGGGCGGTGGTGGACGGGGCGGGGGGGCCCAGACTGACAGCCCCTTGCTGTTGTCCCAGGGTGGATGTCGTGAATCGGCGGCTGGTAGTGGAGAAGTGCAGCTCGACACCATCCGACAGCGGCTCGGAGGACGGGGTGCGGCGCATCGTCCACCTGTACACCACGTCAGACGACTTCTGTCTGGGCTTCAACATCCGTGGGGGCAAGGAGTTTGGCCTGGGCATCTATGTGTCCAAGTGAGGGCTGGGGCCGGGCGTGCAATGCGGACGGGTGGGCAAGTGAGACTCAGCCAACTACATGTCCAAAGGAGGGCCTAGGTCAGGGGTGGGGTCTGGAGGGGAGTGGGGGGCTCCAGGAAGAGGGTCAAGGAGTTTGGCTGGGGCATCCCTGTGTCCGAGGGAAGAGTCTGGTCTAGGGTGAGGGAGGGCAGGCCAGGTGGCCTCTCAGACTGCCTCCTGTCTGACCCCAGAGTGGATCATGGTGGGCTGGCCGAGGAGAATGGCATCAAGGTGGGGGACCAGGTCCTGGCGGCCAACGGTGTCAGGTTCGACGACATCAGCCACAGCCAGGCCGTGGAGGTGCTGAAGGGCCAAACACACATCATGTTGACTATCAAGGTGGGCAGGACTGTGGGTGTCAGGGAGAGGCCAGACTATAGGAGGAACTTCCCAGACCTCTCTAGAGTTTAATGCCCATTGTCCTACAACTTATGACTTTTCCACAGCCATTTGAGAGAGCAGGCATTGTGCTCATCCCTAGTTCACAGAAGAAAAACCTGAGGCTGAGAGAGGCAGAGTCACTCAGAAACCAGTCACTTCCTCGGCTGGCTAGTAGCAGGGCCTGCTTCCAGTCCTGCTGCCCAGACACCCAGGGCAGTGCCCCTTCGGATGAGTGGTGGAGGTCCAGGGTTGAAAGGAGAAAACGTCCCGCCCCGAGGGTGGGGTGGAAGCTGCGGTTTGGGCAGGACCTGGGCACAGGGCAAGGACGGCTGGGCTGAGGCCAGAGATCGGATTTCAGGGGAGGCACCTGCATTCATGATTCATGTGGGTCTCACACTTGCCTGAGGATCAGGTCCTTCTCACTCTGGCTGCAGGGGAGGTGACAGCTCGCTCTCCGCTAGGACCCACTCCCGGCCCCGGCTCCGCTCTCCTCCCTTCCCAAGCCTTCACCCCCCTCGCCCTTCAGGGCCTCCTCCGCCATTCCCCCGCTTCTGCCCCCTTGATTTCCCATCCCACGATCCCCCCATCCCGTTTCTCCCTTTCCTTCCTCTCGCATGACCCCGAACACTCCTCCTCTCTCCCACTCTGCCCCTCGTTCATTCATTCAACATTTTTGAGTATGTCCTACGTGACAGTGCCTATGCTGGGTGCTGGGGCTATAAGACAGATGAGGTCTCTGCTCTGGGGCGGGGCGGGGGGGAGGGAGACAGACAAACAGGATGCATGCTGACTGACAAACGCTGTAAGGAAATTAACAGAGAGGTGGGAGGGGTAATTTAGGAGGGCCCTTTTAGCCACGGGGTGTGGGGGGGGGTCGGGGCAGGTCTCTCTGGGGAGGTGACACCTGAAGAGGGAGAAGGAGCTAGCCAGGAGATGAGTGGAAGGAAGAGAATCCAGACAGAAGGAGCAGCAAGTTCAAGACCCTGAGGTGTAGAGGAATTTGGCAAGTTCCGACATAAAGCGGCCCATTTGTCTCGAGCGTGATGAACTTGGAGGAGAGGGATGGGGTTGAAAAGTCTACTCCTGTCCCGTCACTCCCCCTTCTCACCTACTCCCCGCTGCCCTCCTGTGCCCGCCATGCTCTTCCCAGGATACTGGCCGGTACCCTGCCTACAAAGAGATGGTTTCTGAGTACTGCTGGCTGGACCGATGTAAGTGGCTCGGGCCCCTGCGTTGGAGGGAAAGGGCTGAGGCCCGAGGGTGCATGGGAGCCTCTGAGGAATAATGGGGCAGGAGGAGCAACACCTGCTTGGGACTTCCCCACCGCCCAGAGCCATTTCCGGGCTCCCCTCTGAGAAGCTGCGGGTTCAGTTCCCAGCTCTCCTTGGCTCTGGAGTCCTGGGGCAGGGTCAGGGGGGCGGGTGAATGGAGGAGAAGTGACTTGGCTAAGGTCTCTCAACAAGTCAGTGGCAGGACTGCCGAGCAGCTGGTTCCCCAGAGCCCCGCGCTTCCAGGCTTGGCTGCTCGCCAACACTCACCGACCGCCACCCCCAAGGTGCTGTGCGACCCTGGCAGGGCCCTGAGGCCAGCGGCCTTCCCCTGAGATGCCCCTGCCTTCCCCACTGCCTGCAGTGAGCAACGGGTCGCTGCAGCAGCTGTCCCCCGCCTCGGAGAGCAGCTCGAGCGGCTCCTCCTATGCCTCCAGCGCCCCCTGCAGCTCGGCCGAGGGCTCCCTGCCCTCCCAGCGCCTGGATGGCGGCCTGGGGCTTGACGAGCCGCACAGTCGGGGCCCAGGCTGGGGGCGGGCGGACACAGCCATGCAGACGGAGCCGGACGTGGGCGGCCGCGTGGAGACCTGGTGCAGTGTGAGGCCCACCGTCATCCTCAGGGACACAGCCATCCGCTCCGACGGCCCCCGGCCCGCCCGCCGCCTGGATTCTGCGCTCTCCGAGTCCCCTAAGACTGCTCTGCTGCTGGCCCTGAGCCAACCCCGGCCCCCCATCACAAGGTCCCAGAGCCACCTGACCTTGTGGGGTATGTAGGGAAGGGGCGGCCGATGTTCTCTCCAAAGCTCCCGGTCCAACACCTGCCTCATACCCAGTCCTGGGCCCCAAACCTCCCTTGGCTCTAGGCCTTGACTCGGCCTCCGTTCCAGCCCCAGAATGCACTCAGACGCTGCTCTGGGCCCCATTTTAAACTGGCCCTGGGCCCCAAACCCACCCTCAGATCTAGTCCCAGCTCCTGTCGGCTTTGGGCCCCACACCAGCCCTAATCCATCCCCGCCACCCTACACACACAGACACACACACCCCGGCCCTCTTGGAGGGTCCTCACCGAGCTGGAGCTGTGGGTGGGGGAGAGGTGGAAAGTCGAAGGAGGAAGCCCACCTATCTCCACCCCCACCTCCCCACAAGGCTGGAGGTCCTGTCTGCCCCCTACTGTCCCTCCTCCCTGGCTCTCCTCACACCCCTGCCCCTTGGCCTTCCCTCTGCCCACTGCTCCAACGCCCCCGGGTGCTCCCTCATGTCTGCAGAGGAGAAGAAGCAGCGGAAGAAGGAGAAGTTGGGGTCCTCCGGGGAAAAGGGGGCCCTGCAGCGCTCCAAGACACTGATGAACCTCTTCTTCAAGGGAGGGCGGCAGGGCTGGCTGGCAGGGCACGGGCACAGAGAGGCCTGGACGCTGGACAGAGGGAGCCCGGCCAAGCCCCGCCCTCGCCTAGACCTGGAGAAAGGTAAGCACCGGCCGATGAGACCGGGAGGAAGGAGATACAGTCCATTTGGCATCCAGCGGCTCTGGGTTTCAATCCCACGCTGCCTTTTCCTAGCTGGGAGGAACAACTCGCCCCCATAAGCCTGTTTCCTCGTGAGTAAAGTGAGAGTAATGATACCTGTTTCTTTAGGAATGGTGAGGAGTAAGTGAATGGATGTATGTAAATCACTCCAGGACATTGTCTGGCATACAGAAGGTACCAGAAGGTACCAGAAAATGTAGTGGTCATTGTTAAACTCTCTCATCTCCCCACTTTACAGAAAGGAAAACTGATAGAGCTACAGCCTAGCAAGGAAGTTGAAGGGCTTGGGTCAGATCTCTGTGCTGGTGCTGAGGTGGGTAGGGCACTCCTCTCCTGGAATATTTGGCTTCACCTCCCCTGGCCAGTGCTCCACAGGCCCTACACAGTTCTAGCACCATCCCTGAGTAAGGCCAGTTCTAGATCAGGGCCCAAGCAGAAAGGCCTGGGCAGGCTTCACTTCTGTCAGGGGCTTCCCGTGGACCCTCAGAGAGGCCTCTCGTCTCTCAGGTGAGGCTCAAAGACTGGACCAAGAGTGGATGAGTTAAGACTCTCAGGGTTGCACGTGACAGAAACCCAACTCAAATTAGCTTTAAAAAACACTCCTTGGCTCAGCTACTGATTTGAGTGGGTCTAAAGGTTTGAACAATCTCATCAGACATCTGCCCCCTTCCTCTTTAGTTCCCCTTTCCCCTGGGTTGGCTTCGTTATCATGCAGGTTTTGCCCACTCAGAGGGAAGATGGCCATTCTCGCTTAGCAATCCAGGGACGGGAGAGCTTCTTAAAGAGTTCCAGCTGAAGTTCCAGGCTCTCATTGGCCCAGCTGGGTCACGTGCCCAACAGATGGCTGTGCCGGGGAAAGGCCAGTGGCGCCTTCCTGGGCCAGCCTGGGTCATGGGCTCACCCTGGAGACCATGCACTGAGAATGGAGATCCCCAGGTGAAATTGGGGTGCTGTTTGCAGAGGGAGAGTGGATGTTGGGTAGGCAAAAACGACCAGAGGATGAGGAGCTGGACCCTGCCCCTTCTGGGGGGCCAAGGTGAGAGTCCCATGGGAGAGACAATCTCTTCAGCTTAGGCCAGGTCAGCCCCACTTCCTCAACCCATCTCTTTTTCCACAGGCCCCAGGGCCCTGCTCTCACCTGATGCTCGTCCTATCCCTCTGGCCACTCCTCTCTCTCCTCCAAAGGCTCCTCTTTTTTTCTCTGTCCCCTGAAGGTAGGTGCTGCCCCAAGCTTCGTTCTTGGGGTTCCTCCCTCCATATATTTGCTTCTAAATGAATCTCCACAAGCAGAACTCACACGGCACCCTCTCTTGATCCAAAACCTTCACTGACTGCCCACTGCCTATGAATGAAGTCCCCAGTTGGGCATAGCCTTACAAGACCTTCGTGGCCTGGCCTCTTGCCTCGCCATGCCACCTCCTTCCAGCCTAAACTCTTCATTCCCGCTAGTGATCTAGCCGTCCCTGAGCCCTCCCAAGCCCCATGTTCAGACTGGGAGCCAGGGCCCACAGCTGAGCCTTTCTTTTTCATAGCAGGGGCAGTGGGGCCTGTGCAGAAGTTTGTCACCTGGAGACTGAGACGCGGTAATTCATGCATCTCTTTAGCAAGGCCTGGTTGACAGCAGAGCTGCAGATGGGGTGCATGTTGAGGGGCAGCTAAGGGGCTTTGGGCTGAACTCAGTTGGGGTCATGCATGGGGGATTGGGTGCAAATTGGGGGCAGCTAAAAGAATTGGACTAAGCTTACCAGGAGAGACAGGGCTGCAGACAGATATTGGGGTGCATTTTTGAGGACTGGGTACTCGATGGGGCTCCCAAAGACAGATTTTGGGGAGGTGAGGGAGCCTGTGCCAGGACCCCATTGAATACTATGACTGTGAATGTTCGGGGGGCCCAGGGGGCACCGGGCTAGGACATCATTAAGGAACAGCCTAGTATAGGGGGTCTGTGTTGGGGGCCAAAGGGTCTAGATTGGAGCTCCTTTGTTGGGCAGATTGCTATGGGAGACGTCGGTGGGGAGATTCTGGGCTAGGCTGGAATTCTGTCAGTGGCACCTAGGCCTCTCAGCTGACCTGTTCTGGGCTCTGACCCCATTGAGAGAAGCCCCTGCCTCCTCCCCTGACGGCTCCTGGCTCCTTCATCATATGCCTTCGCTCCTTCCCTGCAGAGCGGGAGAGGGGCCCGACCCTGCTCTCTGCTAGGTCCGGGGGCTCCTCCAGCCAGCTGCCCGACATGGATGAGCAGGTGCAAGCCTGGGAGAGCCGACGGCCCCTTATTCAGGACTTGGCCCGACGGCTGCTGACTGACGACGAGGTGCTGGCAGTCACCCGCCACTGCTCCCGGGTGAGCTTCCAGCCTGCCCCCAACTCCAGCACATGGTCACCCCATCACCCAGCCCCTCATTCATTCAGGCCACCATCTCTGGTCAGTATCTGGGCTCGAGGCCCTGAGGCCAGAGGTTGGGAAAAGCAGAAGTCACTCCTGTTCCTGTCTCTCTCTCTCTCTCTCACACACACACACACACACACACACACTGAGCTCACAGACAGGAGAGGGACATACAGTAACTAGAACCTAAACACCCATAGCGGCAAATTGTGTGAAATGCTGTGAAAGAAAAGAATAGGAGAAAATAACCCAAGAGGTACAAATTAGGTGGTGTGGTCTAGGAGGGCCTCCTTGAGGAGGTGATGTTTCAGCTAAGGAGAGAAGGAGCCGGACAGGTGATGAGTGGGGGCACATGAGTCTCTGCGGTCACCCCCTGAGCTCTCCTCTAAACCCCAACCTTCTCCCCTGACTCCCTGAGTCAGCCCCCAGGCCCGGCCTCATGCCAGGCCCCCTCCCCTGTTACCTAAGTAAGTAATCCTTTGTCACCCCCCACACACCCCAAGCCTCCCCCAACGTCTGCTCTGTTGTTTCCTTCTACTTCAAACAGGAAGTAGGGCTCCAGGGTGGGGCGCAAGTTAGATGTGAGGGAGTCCTTGTGGCCTGGGTGTTGGGGAGGTTGTGGGAGGCACAGGTCTGGGGTCTGATCCTCCAGGGAGGTCTGAAGGCCCTCTGCTCTCCTCCTGCCTCAGAGCCCCCGGGTTTCCTGCGCTGGGGTCCCCGTGGAGTGCTGGCGTCAGTGCAATGTGAGCTTGCGTGCAAGGACAAGCTGAGGGGCTCCAGGAAGTCGTCTGTGATCCCCCCATGGCCTCAGCCCGGTCGGGGCAGGGCTGTGTTGTTTGTCTGTGTGATGTGTACATCTGTGTGTCTGTGGGCACCTGGGTTTGTCATCTGTGTGATCGACCCGTGTGCGTGCGTCTAGATACGGCACGTGTGTATCACCTGGAGACTGAGGCACAGTAATTCATGCATCCCTTTACCAAGGCCTGGTTGACAGCAGAGCTGCAGATGGGGTGCATGTTGGGGGGCAGCTAAGGGCCTTGGGCTAAACTCTGTGTCATCATGCTCAACTCTAAGTGCTAAGTGGGGTCCCCAGCACCAGCCTCCGTGAGCTTGCAACTCTGGGATCTGGCCATTAGGTGGCGCGCTGTGCCCATTTCTTGGATCAGCTCCTTTTCCATCAGCCCTCCGTTCCTCCCACTCTGTCCAAGCCGGGACCACCTCTCACGGCACCCCCACGAAACCTGCATGCCACCCAAACCTGACCCCCACCTCACCCGCACCAAGAGATCACACCCTCTGTGGTGGAGCTCTGGCCGGGGTGATTGGAAAATCTCCCCTAGTGACTCAGATGTGTGGCCTCGAACCCCAGGCCTCCTTCCCTCTCCGAGCCCTCTCTCCACCGCCACCAGACCAGGCTTTAGAAAGCCCCCCCGGATCACTTTACACTCCCCAAGCCCTGTGCAATCTCTTACCTTTGGCGGAACAGAGTACAAGTTTCTAATGCTCACATTCAAGGCCTTCCCTGCTTCGACTCCCCCAGCCACTAACCTCAGCTCTCCCGCGGTCGCCACATCACCACATGGTCATCTCCTGCTGGTCACCGCCCAGGGTTATACAGGTGATGAACCGCACGACTCTGGGGCACCACTCACACCGGAGTCCCCACCTATGCAGCCTACGTGGAGGCCCTTCTTGTACCCCACGGTCAGGCTGAACTTCTGTCTACCCGCTATCCCACCCCACCCCGGAGCACTTTCCTCCCAATACTCATGCTGTTGCCTGCATTTATGCCTAAGAGTAAATGTCAATGAAACAAACATACCAAGAGGGGTCTGTGTAAATGTCGCCGCCTCCAAGAAGCCGATTCCGGTCTTGGTGCGCTCCTCGGAGACTCCCTCTGCCCCGCTGCCAGTGGTTTGTCATTCCCTGGGGCACGTGGCTCGCTCTGCCCCTCGTTTCCCACTAGACTGACTTCTGAAGGATCTGGAACAGGGTCTTCTTCATTGTGCCCCCACTGCCCAGTACAGGGCGTGGCACTTAGTAGGTGCTACATGCGGGTTTGTAGCCTTGAAATGTGTACATATGCGACTGATTCTGTGCAATTATAGATCTCTTGCTCCAGACAAAAGGGGTTGTATTTTGGACACGTGTGTGTGTGTGTGTGTGTGTGTGTGAGTCCCTGTAACTTTGTGTGTGGTTTAGGGCCACATAGTTTATATTTTATTTCCCGATATTTACGAATGTCTCACTCTGGCCACCAGGGCTTGCTGTGTCTCTGTGTCTATTCCTGTCCAGGATGGTGTGTGTGAGTGTGTGTGTGTGTGTGTGTGTATCACCATGTGATTGTGTGTATCTCCATTTCACCACCAGGGGGCGGTGTGCTGTCCAAATAGGGTGGCTCCCAGTGTTCAGTTTACGGGTTGGTGTGCGTGGGTGGGGTGTGGCTGGTGGCATCCGGGCAGTGCCAGGCAGAAGGGCCTCCACGCCCCGGGGGACTGACTGGAGAGGCTTTCTGTCGAGCCACCCCTTCCCCAAGGTCCCCCGTTCCAGCGCCGAACAAAGCCTAATTGGTAGGTCTCTGTGCAGACATATGCTGGGCCAGCCAGGCCCACAGTCTAGCGTTTGGCTCCAATCCCTTCCTTCTGCCTGGGAGGTGGGGGCGGGGAGGAGAGTCGGCTCCCTGCACACCCTTTTCCGGCACCAGAGCTCGCAAGAGCCAGACTTCTCAGGTTCCAGTCCCTCTTCACACTTCCTTATCTGTGTGGCCTTGGCCAAAGTCCTCTCTGAGCCTCAGTTTCCTCATTCGTAAGATGAGAATAATGAACGTCATCGCACAGGGTTGCTAAACGAGAGACCGTATGTAAAGGGCTTACAAATGCTGCTACCGGGGCTGTTATAGGTCTGTTACGACAACCGCAGGCTTCCCCCTAGTCACCAACATCCCCCCGGGGCCGGGGACAGCCTGGGGATGCGGAGGAGCTTTCCTAAACGTGGGGAACCGCACATGCGCAAGCAGCGCCCCCCAGCTCTGGACGTCCTCGCCGCTGTGTGACCCGCGGCGCCTCTCTCCGCAGTACGTGCACGAGGGCGGTGTGGAGGACCTCGTGAGGCCCCTGCTGGCCATTCTGGACAGGCCCGCGAAGCTGCTGCTACTGAGGGACATCAGGTGGGGTGGGGGCTGTGGGGAGGGTTTGGGGGGCAGAACGGGGGCCTCTGAGAACTCCCCCCACTGTCACCCCCAGAACTGTGCCCCTGCCCACCCCCTGTCTCTCGACCTCCCCCAGGAGCGTGGTGGCCCCCACCGACCTCGGCCGCTTCGACAGCATGGTGATGCCCGTGGAGCTGGAGGCTTTTGAGGCCCTTAAGAGCCGGGCAGGTCAGCAGCTGGGGGTAGGACGTGTAGATCCTGAGCCCCAGGTGGGGATGGGAGTGGGGCCTCCCGGGGGAGACGGGGCAGAGATGGCCTTCAGCTGGGTCCATCAGGGAGCCCGGCAGGGGCCCCGCCTCTGACGGGGTCTCCTCTCCCAGTAGTACGGCCTCCTGCCTTGCGACCAGCCCGGCAGGACACACCGCCCAAGCGTCACCTCATCACGCCTGTGCCTGGTCAGTCAGAGTCCCGGAGCCGGGGGAGGGGGCACACTGGGGAAGGGAGAACGGGCCCTCCGTCCCTGCCCCCCACAGAGGGTGTCGTGGCTTCCGAAGGCCGGCTGGTTCCCTGAAGGAAATCCTTGTCCACCGCAGCCACGTTTATCACATCCACTCACCCCCTGTACTATTATTTACTTAATAATTGGTTTTAAACCCACTCACTTTTTTTTTAAATTTTTTTATTCTTATGTTAATCCCTATACATTACATCATTAGTTTTAGATGAAGTGTTCCATGATTCATTGTTTGTGCATAACACCCAGTGCTCCATGCAGAATGTGCCCTCCTCAATACCCACCACCAGGCTAACCCATCCTCCCACCCCCCCTCCCCTCTAGAACCCTCAGTTTGTTTTTCAGAGTCCATCGTCTCTCATGATAAACCCAGTCACTTTTTAAATCTACTCTCATTCTATGCAATAATCTCTGAGAAATTACCAGTTTGGTGTGTGAGTGCTATTTTTTCTGAGACACATATTGCCATAGAAAACTTTAAAGTTCTGTATCACCCTGGAACCCAGGCAGAGTCCCTCACTGCGCGCACAACCACCAGAGGCCTGAGCAAACCCAAGCTTGGGTCTCATGGGCCCTGCACCGACGAAGGCGAGGATTGGGGCCTGGCAAGGTGGTCCGGGCTGGTGAGGACGGGCAGCCTGACCTTGGCCCCCTTCCCCAGACAGACGTGGAGGTTTCTACCTGCTGCCTGTGAACGGCTTCTCGGAGGAGGAAGACGATGGGGAACTGAGGGAGCGGCTGGGGGGCCTCCAGCTCTCCCTGGGTGCCTCTGCTCCCCGCCACCCTCATAAAGGGATCCCCCCTCTCCAAGACGTGCCAGTAGACGGCTTCGCCCCACACCGAAGCTCCTGCACACCCCCTCCCCAGCCACCCCCCGTCGCTCCCCGGCCCCCAAGGCCTAACTGGCTGCTGACAGAACCCCTGACCCCAGAGGACCCTCGGCAGGGCCAGAGCCAGAGGCAGAGCCAGCGCCCTGCCCAGAGCCACAGCCGCAGCCGGGGTCGAGGCAAGTCCCCCGGACGCAGGCGCTCCCCATCCCCAGCGCCTGTCCCCACCCCCAGCATGGCCAACGGGCGCTCCCACAAGCCTCGGAAGGCCAGGCCCCCTCTGCCACAACCTGTGGATGAGCAGGCAGCCAAGGCGGGGGGCCGTCAAGGCCCCTCCGAGAATGGAACTGGCGGGACAGCCAGGGAGGCAGCCAAGAAGGCCCCTGGTGGGGAGCTGAGGACAGTCACGCTGTCCAAGATGAAGCAGTCCTTGGGTGAGTGCAGGTGGGACTAGGCCTGGCAGGTGGGGCTCTTGGGTTTGGGTGAGGTTTCTGGGCTTGGTTTTGGGGTACAACTAGGGGGCCTGGGCTTAGGAAAAGATTTGGATATGGGGGTCTATTTGGGAGGTTCTAGATTGGAGGGGGTGGGAACTAGAGGATTTTTGGAGTCGAGGACCGAGTAGGAACAGAATCTGGGGATTTGGGAGAAGTCGGGGCCTGGACTTGGCGTTGGGGTGCTGGGTTTCTTCTGGGAGCTCTGGGTTGAGGGGTGTGGCTACATGCTCATCCGGTGTTTTTCTCTCACTAGGCATCAGCATTTCTGGGGGCATTGAGTCCAAGGTGCAGCCCATGGTGAAGATAGAAAAGATCTTTCCGGGGGGGGCTGCCTTCCTCAGTGGGGCCCTGCAGGTGGGTGAAGAGTACCCAAGCCCACTCCCGAGGTCCAGAGCTGAATTCTGGTGGGGGTGGGGCCGGAACATACTCATCTTCCAGCCAGACAGGTTTAGACCAGGTCCTGGGAGGAGGCTTGGGTGCAGGGGGGTCAGGCCTGCAAGATGAACAAGCCTAGGGAGAAATCTGTCCCCTCATGCCAGCCTGGGCCTGAGAGTGGCCCATCATGTTCCACCCCTAGCCCCAAGGGACAAAGGGCCATTGTCTGTGCCTCACCCTGCCCCCCACAGCTCCAGGCACAAAAGTCCCATTGTCCATCCCCTCCACCCAGATGAGGAGGAGTGTCCTAGGTGGTGGAGGTGAGAGGTTGGGTGGTGGGATGACCTGAGAAGGGAGGGCTTTGATTTTCCCACCCCCATCCCAGGCTGGCTTCGAGCTTGTGGCAGTGGATGGAGAGAGCCTGGAGCAGGTGACCCACCAGCAAGCAGTAGATACCATCCGCCGAGCTTATCGAAACAAGGCTCGGGAGCCCATGGAGCTTGTGGTCAGGGTCCCCGGGACCAGTCCACTACCCTTACCCCCTGACTTGTCGGCCCTCACCAATCAGCGCCTTCCTGCTGACCATTCCCCTGCCCGCTGACCCCTTGATGGTACTCCTTCCCTCCCACTGCCTCCCAGAACCTCCCATTAATGCTCTGCCCACCAATATCCAGATTCCTCCCACCGACGCCAGGCTCCTCCATCGGACCGACAGCCCAGTCCCTTCTCTAGCCCTCCAGACTCCTGATACTAACCCCAGACTCTCCCCACCTATGCTACGACTCTTCCCACTGACTTCAGATCCTCCCACTGACTCTCAGGACCCTCCTGCTATCTCCCAGACCTCACCTACTAACCTCCTCGGGACTTAGGAACCTCCCCCTCTTGCTTGACTTGCCTCCTCCCAAAGCTCCCCACTTTCTTCCCTCTCCAGCTATCACTAAGGCTCTGCTCTTTCCAGATAAACTTGGTGTCAAGGACAAGGTGCTCCTGGGTAGCCTGTGTCACCCGCTCACTGCCCCCAATCTGCCAGGACAGGGAGAGGTTGGGAGAAAGCCAAGGTCTGGCGCTTGGGATTGGTGGGCACTTTCTCATGATGTCCCCTTTAATGCCCCCAAGCACTGAGGGACATGGGCTCTCAACAGGGCCCTGAAGGGTCATTGCACCCATCCCCCAGCCCCAAGCAGTGTTCTGTGCAAGGGACAGGATGGAAGGCTTTTCTAGTTTCTCAAACCCTGAGAGACCATTTCATGTCGTGGTCCGCTAGGACCTCACACTTTCTACTGGATTTGTCCTTCCCCCATCACTCTTTCCCTCCCCAAGATCCCTATGAGGGGTAGGGGATTAGCCAGCAAATTGAGGGGGCCTGGGGGTAGGGGTCAAAGAAGTTCCCATAATCTCTACCTAGCACACTCATCTTTTTTTTTTAAAAACAAAAGATTTTTTAATTTTTTTCTTTGGGTTTGTACAAGAAATTTACAGTGTGGAAAAATATACAAGTGAAAACGAGGCCATAAACCTGGGTGTGGGGAGGGGCCACTTGGTCACAAACACAAATAAACAAGACAATGCTGAGTTCTTCCTTTGGTCTGACTACAGCCCCCTTGTCCCAGGAGAGAGGCTGCAGGGCTGGAGCCTGGGGGTCACATCCCAGTCCCAGCCCTGGCCCCCGACACGGGCAGGGTGGGGGCAGGCACATCTGGGGCAGCTGGCGCTGTCTGGCTCTCTCTGGCTTTGGGGTAGGGAAGAGTGTGGAAACGAAGGCGCCCCCTCCTCCTCCTCCTCCCAGCCCCCTGGCGTCTGGGATGAATGCGCTTGGCAGAGTGGCAATGGCGGCAGAAGGGGGGTGAAATGGGTCAAGCGAGCAGGAGCCTCTGCGTGACCGTGAAACGGGGACCTTCAAGGAGTCTGATCTTGCTCATCCAAGTCACAGGGCCGCCCCAAGGTCTTGGCAGAGGCCCAGAGGCCTGGATCCCAGGGGACGAGTGGTTCTGGGGCCCTCAAGACTTTGGGGACCTCCGTGGACCTGAGGCTCCCGCCACCTCCCCCCTTCGGCAGAGCTCCCCGCAGATCTGGGATGCCAAGGGCCCTAGATTTCGGTGGCGGTGATCTCCTCCAGGCAGATGCAGGGGGCCGGCTCGGCCAGGCCCAGCTCGGCGAGCTCCCGGGCCTCCAGCTCCAGGCTCAGCTGCCGCAGCTCCTGCTCCAGCTGCCGGTTGCGCCGGTACATCTGGATGTAGTTGTGCTGCAGCTGCTTCTGGTAGCGGATCACCTGCTCCTTCTCCGCCTGCCAGGCCAGCCGCTCCCCCTCGAAGCTGTCCCGCTGCTCCTCACCCCGCCGCCGCTCCCGCTGCAGCTCTGCCCGCAGCCGCTCCACCTGGGCGCGCAGGCTGCTCCCGGCCCCGGCGGCCGCCCGCTGCGCCTTGGCCTCATCGCTCTCTGCCAGGAGGAATGGGTCGGCGGCGGCAGGTGACCCGGGGGCTTCCCGGAGTCCGGCCGCCTCGCTGTCCAGCTGGCCAGCTTTCTCTCGGAGCCGCTCGGCCTCCCGGCGGTGCTGCTGCAGCTCCTGGGAACAGGCCTCCAGCTCCAGCTCCCGAGCCCGGGCCGCCTCCTGCAGGCCCCGCGCCCGGCCCTCGCTGGCCCGGAGCGCGCCTCGGGCTTCTCGCAGCGCCACCCGCAGGGCCACCAGCTCGCTGCCCTTCTGCACCAGCTCTGCCTGGGCCTCCTTCAGCTGCTGCTTCAGCAGGGAGATCTCACCTGACTTCTGGCACACCTAGGGGTGGGAGGGGGCCGGGGAGGGGGGTGAGAGGGCTTCTCCCAGAGGGCCAGGCCCTGAGATCACGCGGGGTGTTTGGGGAGAGCTTGTTTGATCATGACACGCACGACACGGATGGAGACACTGAGGCGAGCCCGGTGACACGTCCAAGGCCACATATAAGCTAGTAAGCGGCCGACGTAAAACACAGACCCAGATCTTTTTCCTTCAAAGCAGGTGACTTTAAACCATCACAGAGGCCCAGGACTGGCTGGTGGCAGGTTTTGCAGGACTGGGAGCCACTGAGGGCAGTGCCCACACTTCCACCGGGAGGCGCCACGGCATTTTGGTGAAAAGCGCAGATGATGGAGCCACAGGCCTGAGTTCAAATCTCAGCTCTGCCACTGCCTAATCGTAATTCTGGGCTCCAGCCTTCCTCATCTCAAAAATGGGGGTGTTAACAATAGCCGCCTCCCAGGGCTGTTCTGAGGATCGGAAGATCCACTCTAAGTAACGGCTAGAAAGTTCTGGGTGCGTAGCAGGCTCTACATTCTTATTGGTCGGGAGGCAGTGGATGGGAAGGCCACTGGCTAGGTGAGCACTCGACCCGAGCAACGAGGAGACCTAAAACGGGGGCACAAGGGGACCCCCTCCCCGCCCCAGGAAGGGAGGTCAGAGGGAGATCTTCATCTCCCGGAGGTGAGGATGGGGAGGACCTCTGGGAGTAGCAGGCTGGGTGGGGGGGTGTTAATGGCTGGACCCCTGGGCCCAGGGCTCGTCCCAGGAGGCCCCGCTCCCCGCCCCTCCCGGCCTGGCCCACCTCCCACTTGGTCTCCTCGAGCCGTGGCCCGAGCTCCCGCTGCTCCCGCTCGAAGGTGGCACAGCGCCGCTCTAGCTGCTCCCGCTCCTGCAGCAGCTGCGCGAAGTCGTCCTGCAGCTGCCGCTTCTCGTGCTGCAGCTGGAACACCTGCAGCTGGAGCAGCTGGTGGGCCCGCTGCGCCCGCTGGGCCTGGGCCGTGCTGTCGTCCCGTGGCAGCTCCCGCTCCCGCGGCCAGTGCCGCTGCCGCTCCTCATACGCCTGGGGACAGAAGGCAGACCTGGGTGCCCCCCGCCCACTGCTCCCAGGTCACCAACGGCTCTTGGCTGGGCTCGGGGACCGGAAAGGCCATCCAACCACTCAAGAATAATTACGGTAACTCTAGTCACAACCACTTCTAGGGTTCTCGGGACAATGTCCATGATAGCAAACGCCCCTGCAGAAATTCCTAGGTGCCGGGCGTCATTCTAAGCGCTCCACAGCCTCTGCCTTACTTAATCCTCATCCGAACCCCAGGAGGCCAGACATGTGCCCATCTCTAGCTGAGGAGAGCGAGGCTCAGCCCCGTGAAGTGTCTCGCTCAAGTCTGAGGACAGCCAACGGCGGTGCTGGCCGGGACCCCTCACCACTCCCCAGGTGAAGCCCGACAGCTGGGCCTCACCTGCCGCCCCCCCCCTCCCGGGCACACACGGGAGTGCTCCCTGGACTCCCGGCTCCTGCGGCTGTCCGGCCGGACCACCCCCACCATCACTGCTGACCACACCTGGCACACGGTCACCTCACTCTCGTCCAGACTGTCCCGCAGCTGCTGCAGCTCTGCCTCACGGTCGTGGAGCTTTCCTTCCAGGACACAGTGCAGCAGGGCCTCATCCGAAGGGGGTGGAGGGGGTGGGGGCGGGGGTGGGGAGCGCTCCCCACAGGAGCTGCTGTCAGGCGAGGCCCGGGCACCACTGCCCAAGAGCCCCCCAGCCACACGGCCTCCCAGGGAGCCTGTGCTCTTGCTGGAGGAGGATCGGCCACTGTCCGAGTGGGAGGGCCCAGTAGGGGCCCCTCGGGCTGGCCCGGGCAGTGCCCCCCGCGCAGGGCCATGGGAGGGCAGGTGCCCGCCTGGGGAGTGGCTGGCTGGCTCTGCACCCCCGGTGCTGTAGGTGGGCAGGCTGGACAGTGAATTTCGGCCGGAGTCAGACAGTGTCCCTGATGGGCAGCCGCTGGTCCAGCCACTCAGTGCCAGGGGTTTGTCAGCAGCCGAGGAGGAGGAGGAGGACGAGGACGAGGCAGGGCCCCCGAACAGCTGTGTTAGGCTGCCCTGGCTCCCAGACAGTCCGGCGGCCCGAGGACCCAGGAAGCTAGGTAGGGATGGTGCCCCTCGAGGTTTGGGCAGCACCGGCTTGAAGGCTGTTGGGCGGATCAGGATTTTCTCCATGTTCTGAAATGAGGTGCCACGTGACACTGGGGATGAGCTGCCCAATCTTTCAAAGCCCTTATCATACTCCCTGCTCTCCGATCTGGGGTCCCCAATCCCCACACATTAATACTAATTGCTACCACCGCTGAGGGCCTCCTGATACCCTTTATGGCAAGCCACTTAAAAGGTTCATCGCTAATCATTACAACAGCCACATGAGCAAAATATTATCACTGTGCCCGTTTTACAGATGAGCAAATGGAGGCTCAGCAAAGTTAAAGGCCTCGTTCAGAGTCAGATGCGTAGCCGTTGCACAGTTACAGGAGTCTGAGCAGCTCACCTTTACTGAGCACGTGTTGTGTGACAGGCACTAGGCTCAACACTGACATACACTGTGTGATGGGATGCTCCCGACCATCTCAGGAGAGCTGACCTGGTGCCTCCACATTGCAGATACAGAACCTCTGGCTCAGAAAGGATAAGTGACTTCCCTGAGCTCATGCAGCTGGAATGAGGCAGAGCTGGGATTAGAACCCAGGTCTGGTGAATCTGCAGCCCACATTCTCTCCTCTAAATCGGCCCCCAAATTCCAGCTTCTTCAGGGGGCTCCTGATTCCACCCAGGCCCCAAAGGAAGGGCTGGTCCTTACCTTCTCCAGCTTTCCAGAGACAGGGATGAGCTTGGGTGGGGGGCCGCGCAGATGGGCGTTGCGTGCCCGCTGTTCTCGGGCATCCTCAATGTCACTGCTCGGGCTGGAGGGTGACTCTGTCCGGAAGTCCTCGTTGATGTAGGTGAAGCTGGTGCCAGGGACGGTCTTCCGAGGGGGCACAGCTGGGCACAGCGGCTCCTGTGCCTCATAGCCACCCCGGAGCAGGCCATCCTGCTGGCGGAAGAAGGTGGGCCCAGGGGGGCCATGGTGGCGGGGAGGAGCTGGCCCCCCGGGGCAGGGCCGGCCTGAGATGAGGCTGCTCACGCTGCCCATGGCTGGAGCTTGTGGGGCAGTGGTGGCCTCAGGAGCGGGCTCGAGTGGCACTGGCAGAGTCTGCACAATGGCCATGGCGACAGAGGCTCAGGCCTGGCCAAGGGCCTCCAGGGGAACCTGTGAGCAGGGCAGTGGCGTCAGAGTCCCTTCACCTTGAGGCCCCTCCCTATACAAGTCCCCGAGTCCCTCTCCTGACCCCTTGTCCCACGTCAAACAGCCTCCTGAGATCGGGTACAAGCCCTGATCCCCGAAGGCTCCTCCTCCAAGCACTGGCATGAAACTCGGGTCTTCCTGGGATCCAGATCACCGTCCAACTCTGGTCTGAGCAGTGCTAAGGGCTGACCTTACCAAGCAAGGAAGATGAGGGGAAGGGAGGCCTGCTGGTGACGCAGTGCCCCGCCCAAACCTGCATCCCTCACAGAGTTCGGGACTCAAGTTTAGGAGGGAGTTCTCTACCAGCTCCCAGCACAGGTTTCTGGTCCCCTGGGACAGGTGGCCTCATTAGAGGGCACTTGGGGCAGAGGCAACCTCAGGGACACAGTCAGCAACTCAGATGGTAATTAGGGAATAAAGAGCCAAGGCCAGGCAGCGCCCAGCCTCCCCCAGCTGGGCCTGTTTCTCCCAGACGGAGAGGCGGCAAGGATGGAGCCGGCCAAACAAGAAACCCAGAGCTTTTAGGGAGTGCACAGGTGCCCTCTGGGGTCTCCTGCCTTCTAGAGGTGGATGCAGGCTCCTGCTTGCTTCCATGACAACTCCGAGCCTTACCACACCCAATCAGTCTGGCCTAAAGGAGCCTACACAGGCCTGCGGCCAACCTCTGGTTCTGTGAAACCATCCGGCTTTAGACAGTCTCCAGAGCAGCCCGGAGGGGATGAGGGTGAAAGCCCCACCATCACCTCTGGCAGCTGCTCTCAGATCTCACTTCCCTGGAACCCAGGGAAGAGGGCTCCACCTCCCCAGGCTCTGCTCCTTCCTGGAAGGGGACAGCAAGTCTCCACCCGGAACTCCCTCCCCAGGCCTGAGGCCGAAGAGCAGGACTCAGGCATCTGCTGAAATCATCATGCAGAGTGGGGGCCAAGAAGTGGACAGAGAATTGCGTAGGAACAGGAGTTTGTGTCTGTACTTATTGGTGTGTGTGAGACTGTGCACAGGCGCGTGGAAATGCGTCTGTGAAAATGTGTGAAAACATCATGAATGCGCGTGTGTGAGTATATGTATGTTTGAATAGTTGTATCAGTACATTCCTATTATTCATGTGTGTGGATTAATATGTCATAAAAGAGTACGTGCGTGCTTCGGGATCCCTCAGAAAATACGCACAAGTAATAACTGCATATAGGATAAGTGAATTCGTGGTGTATGAGTGCAACTCTCTGAGTGTCTTTGGATAGATGTCTCTTCAGATACACGAGTTTATATGTTAACCCCCCCTGCATCTTACACGAGCATACGAACAGGAAAGTGAGTGTGCACAAGTGTGTACAGACGAGTGTGTGTATGTGGATAGGGCATGTGTGAGAGTGGGTGGGAGCCTGGGTGGCAAGCAGGGCCAACTGGGTGAGCAGGAGCCTGGTTCTTGTCACTCACTGGAGTGTGGGGAAAGGAGAGACACATTATCTGACTCCTTTGGTCTATCCCCCTTCTTTCTTGCTTGTATTCCACTAGGCCCACCCTCCACCTCCCCGCTCGAGTCAAAGGACCCTGAGAACCAGGAAGGTATCCAGACTGAGGGTGGAGGAGCTAGGGCTTGGGACCTGGGGGAGAGCAGAGTGCACCCACCAAGTGCCAGCCCTGGGCTAAGCAGATGGCACACCCCATCTCCTGCCCTCTCCCACACCACTCCAGGGCACGGAGAAAGCTGTGGGGAAGGGGCTTCTTAGGGGGCAGTGGAGGCTGGCACCTCTGTCTGCATTTGCCCACTTCAGTGAGCACTGAGAAAGTGAGAAGTAAGGGGAGGAGAGAGACAGACTCAGAGAAAGACAGGGACCCAAGAGACAAGAGACAAAGACTCAGAGAGGCCCCAGGGTCAGGCAGACAAGGAGACAGGCTGACCCAGTGAGTCTGGGCCCCTGAATCCCACGGAGCCAGAGGCCCCTAAACCCAGAAGAGCTATAAAAACTGGGCCCTGAGAGCCAGACACTCAGGGAGCCAGAGCCAGGCCTCTGGGAAGCCAGGCCCAGCCAGCCGGGCTCTAAGAGCGGGAGCCCGAGAGAGAAGGAGGGGCAAGTGGAGGCTCCATTTTGAGAAATGCGTTGTGGCTGTGGGAAAGGGAACCCCTGGCTCTCCCCAGCACTCCCTGAGTAATCACTCTGGCCCAGCGCGCGCGCGCGCACACACACACACACACATACGCACACACACCCTTAGTGGGCTGGGGGCAGCCAAGCGCTGGGTTCAGCCAGGGCCCCGGGCAGGTCTGGCTAAGCTGAACTCCCACAGACCTGTTTCGGGGCTGAAGAGTTGGGGAAAGTCTCCCCCCACCGAACTCCAAAGACCAGTCAAACGGGATCAAGTCTGGGATCACGAGATCCCATTCCGCGACAGGAAGCCGGAGCCCCCAACCCACCCTCCAGAGCAACCCCCCCCTTTCTCCGCTTCCATTAAGTGGGGTCGGCTGGGGGATGCCGCCTCCGCACCGGCCCTCCGCCGCGCAGAAGTTGGGGGCGCCCCCAGGTCGCCTCCCAGCCCCGGCCCCCCCTCACCTCCGCCGCGCCGCTCCATGCTCAGCCCCGGGCCGCCCCCAGCGCTCCACAGGCTTGCCGCCCGGCTCCAGCCCGCGCGCGGCCACTCGGAGCCGCCCGGCCCGGCCCGGCCCCGCCTCCGCGGCGCCCCCGGCCCGACCGGCCCCCGTCCGGCCCGAGTGGGCGGCGCAGCGCGGGGGAGGGGTCCGAGGGGCGTCCCCGCCCCGGGCGCGGACACGCGCAGGCACCCCGCGTCACGCGAGGCCGGCCGGGCGCACGCGGGGACGGCGCCACGGGACTCGGGATTCCCCCCCTCCCCTCGAAGCCCGGTCGGCTCAGGACTCGGCGGCGGCGGCGGGTCACCCTCTACCCCTACTCGGGCCCCGGGGCCAGCGGCAGCTGGTCATTGTTCGAGCACAAAGGGCCGGGCGCCACAGCGGCCGCCCTTCCCCCTCCGCTCCTCGATCGAAGCCTGCCCCGCAAGACACACTCTCCGGTTTCGGAGTCCGGAGCGGGGCGCCGAGGGTCAGCTGCCCCCCCAACCCTCCCCGGCTGCCGGGCCCTTGCTCCCCAGGACCGGTCGGGGACCCAGGCTCGGGCCGTGCCTGCCCCACCCCCAGCGGTTAATAGAGGCATATTCGGATTTGCGGAGGTGGCGCCACCTGGCGACACATTCGGAGAATACACCGTCACCCCCCCAGCCCTGGGGGCCCCTACCCGGCTCCCCAGCACTGTACCCTCTCGACCCCGCGAGCCCAGGCCTGTCCCGGGCGCGGCTGTCTGCTCCCCAACCTTCCTTCAGAATCATTTGTTAAGACAGAGGTCATTGCTGGGAGAGCGGCAGCCCCTGCCCTCCCTCCCCAACAGTCACTGGGTTGAGGCGGTCCAAACCTACAGTCCGAACCTACACCAGCCTCACAGCTGACAACACTCCTCTGTCTTCTCAGGGTCACAGATATTCTCACCCTCTTGCAAACAACACAGTCTTCATAACACCCACACGACCTTTCCCACATTCAGTCCCCTGCAGCCACAATCACACAGTCTCATCCATCACGTGGTTCCATGTTCCTTCTTTCCATAATCTTTCAGGCCAACTCACACACAAACTGTCACACATCTTGCTGTGCAGAGTCTTTCACATAGACTCAAAGGCCTTCCTACCGAGGCACAATCTCAAATGGGCTTCCTCTCCTAAGCATCTTTCACACATTGGTGGTCTCATTCAGACAACTTACACATACACGTGGTGTTTCACAAACATTCTACCACACAGACTTTCCCCGAGGGGTCTCTGTGCCCCAGTCAGGCCAGCGAATGCCCACAGCCCTGGACAAGGACCGCCTCCCACCCCCTACTTGCATCCCCACCCCCAACGCCAAGGCCTGCCAGAGCTCCTCTGCCCCAGGAAGGAGCATCCCCCCCTTCCAGGCCACAGCCCTGGCCGGCTCTCAGCCCTATTTTTAGCTCTATGGAAAGGGGTTGTTTTTCTTTCTTTTTCCCTGGAAAGGGAGACATAGCCCAACCACCCTCAGGCTCACCCCAGACCCTGATCCTCACAAGAACAAACTGAGCCCCCCTCCCGTAGAGACCCCTCCTCTGGCCTTGCCCTGATCCCAGCCTCTTGGGGCACCAGGAGCCTCCTCCCCTTTCTGGCAGCCAGCCCAGAAGCTCAGGCAGCAGCTGGGCTCAGCATGTGTGGAGGGGTGGAGGGGTGGAGGGTGGGGCAGAGAGGGAGGCAGAGGGCCGCTGCCCACTCCCTCATTCCCTGGGAGAGGGGGTTCATCCTCCCTTCTAGGGCAGGGAGATGGGCCCACTCCCGTACTTAGGGCACATTTACCCTCGTGCATTCTCTGGGAAAGGAGGACTCCCACTCTTGCACGAGTGGGCTTTCCGTTCGTACAGTGAGGGGAGGAGGTCCCAGTTCTGCAAGGAGGGGTGGTGGCAGGAAGGGGACCACCGGCGCTCAGGCAGCTGCTCCCCAGACTGGAGGTATGGGGCGGGGGTTGCCGTACACTGCCATCAAAAATAGCGCCGTCCTCCGATACCTTCAGGGATGAGGGCACCATGAACGCGTTCGGGTGAAGGAAGGAGCGGAGCCCAGGTAACCCCACCGAGCCCTACAGTCTTCAGTCTTGCGCTACCCGGACTCCAGGGGGCGTTGTGCTCCCATTTCTGTGGGAAGGCTTAACATTTCTTGAGGCGGAGAATGGAATACAGCCCGACAGGAGACCTCGCAGACTCGCCCAGGACTGGGGAGGCAGGTCCTCGCCCTGACGCGGGGGTGGGGAAGCACAGCCCACTTGTCTCCGAAGCGATCACGTACTCGGCGCCTGTTTACGTCTTAGTCTTCACCTGTGGGCGGCCAGGAAGCAGGAACCTCCGGAGGTGTCCCACCCGGCTCGCCCCCGTCGGCGGTCGCCGGGCAGCCCTTTTCTCCCACCCCCGTCAAGTACGCGACAGCAGAGCACCTTGTCCGCTGGGGGTCCGTGTGGGCCCGTGGCGCTGCTCCAGGGACTGCAAGGGTAACCCACTGGGCGCGTCCTTTCCTGAGTGCACGTGTGTTCGTGTGTCCCAAGTGCGTGGGTCTGTGTGCGCGCGTGTGTGGACCCCTCGGTGTGAGTTGCCGTCTCGGTTCCCTGTTCAGGCTCCCCGCGTGCACCCCCGCCCCCACCCCAGAATAGGACCCCCTCCTCACTCCAACCCCCGGCTTCCCCAGACCGGGAAAGTTCGCTCCGGAGCCGGGATGTGCCGGAGGCTGGAGTTCCGACACCTCCACGGCCCCACCACTCACCCAGCGCCACCTGCGCCGCGGCTCCAGCTCCCGCCCGGCTCCTGCTCCAGCGCGGGCACCTCCTCGCCGCGGATCTGCCGGCTCCCAGCCAGCTCCGGGCTCCGGACTCCGGGCGCCCGCCTGGCCCGGCCTGGTGGAGCGGGGCGGGGCGGCTGAGGCCGCGCCCCCGACCCAGGGAGGGGAGTGGTCTGCCCAGCACCCCCGCAACAGCCGACCCGGTACCCAGCCCAGCGGTAGCTCGACGGTGGCCTGAGGCTGCCCCTCTGGCCTCCGACTTCACAGCTTTCTGGATTTGGTTTCCGACCTGGGGAAGGGACGAGCAGCACGTGACCGAGAACTAAACTACCTGGCCGCCCTAACCAAGTTGACGATAGGGCTTTACTGCCCCTGCCCTGCCCTGTAGGGAGCCAAACCGGGTCCACTCTCAGCTCATTCCCCGGGAACAAGGAAAACCCCTAGGAAGCAGACAAAGACGGCTCGGGTTTCACCAAAACAGACCCCGCCCCACCCTGCGGTCGGTCGGAACTGCCCTAGCAGAACCAGCACCTCCCCTCCCCCGGAGTAGGTGTCTGCCCAGGTGAGCATGTTTGCCAGTTCTGGCCCCCCCACAGAGCATAGCCAGGCTTCCCTTCGACTCATAAAATTCCACCCACAGGCACAAACAGGAAGTTGCCCTGTATTGCAGGGAGGCACCTAGGGCTCCCCCCGTGGCACCCAAAGCAGCCTGTGGGAAGGCACAGACTGTGGTATCTACAGGTATCTGGGCCATACTTGCAGCGTGAGTACTTGGGCAGCAGGAGTCCAGTGAATTTAGTCTCTTCTCAAACCCACCTGTAGTAAAGAAGCTACTGGAGGACCCAAGATGCCCCCTCACAGATAAAAATGACACTAAATCTGAGGACAGGGCTGCAGATCCAGCTGGACCCTGCTTGGCCAAGCCCTTCCTGAACTCTCAGGGAGATTCTTAATATTCAATTGGATATAGGCAGAGCCCAGGTAATTTGCCTCAATCCACCCACTCTGGTTGGGTATAGGGACGTGGCTCCCAGGGACCTTACATAGGACCCAGGGATCCCCCACTGCTCTCTAGGCTCCAGAGACTCCTGAACATACTTTAGTCTTGATGTGAGGAGTTTAAGACAGGTGTGCAAAGGAATGTGTGTAGGGGGTGTGGCTGGGGGAGCATTAACTTCGCCTCCCATCATTCTGGTTTGTGCTGTGTGGGGGAGTCTGCTAGGAGTGTAGGGCAAGACAGGCAAGTGTGTATCTATCCCTCTATCCCCAATTGGCAGAGACCTCACAAAGGCCCTAATGGAAATCCCTCAAGGATTTCCTGAGAACACACCAGGCGTTCCCAGTAGACCAGAATCCTTAGAGGTAGGAATGACCCGGTGGCGTGCATCTGGAAGGTATGGCTGACGTTCAGTGTTACAGATCCTGGATGAGGCATAGACCAGCCAGCGGCTGGGAATGATTACTGCGGGATTAGGAGGACTGGCTCCAGCCAGTCTGGGAGAGACCCCCAAGAAGGGAGGCCCTGGAGGAGCTACCCCCTCCCTCCCCCGCAGGTTCTTCCCCAGAGAACAGCTTTGTTCCAGGGTCTGTTTCAGGAGACAGTTGTAGCCACAGTTCTCACATACAACAGACCAGAGACCCCAGAGCCTTCCACAGGGCCCCAGAAGCAGCCTCCTTAGGTGGACTGGGAGAACTTGGTAAGGCAGACCTGCTTCAAGGGAGCAGGAAACCTCTGCTCACCCTTACAAAAGCCTTCTCCCCAGCCCCCTCAGAACATCTTGCATTCTGACTATCCTTGCATGCAAATCTAAAGGGAAAATGGGACTTTAGGCTATCACAGGAAGTGAGATGGGAAAGTGCCCTCATTTAGGACTATTTCTGACAAGGCCTCTAACTTTACAATCTCCTTCAGTACTTGTTAAAAATGAGGAATCCTGTGCCTTTCCTCAGACCTTCAGAATTAAAAACGTCTGTGTGCGTGTTTATTGGGGAGAGAGTAGGCCCTAGGTTCTGCATTTTTAAAGAGTCCCAGGAGTTCTGACACATACGAACGTAAGAGAAATAGTGTACAAGGACGAGGGAAATGGATGGGGAGCCAGATAAGACACTGAGCATGTGTCCACACTGAGAGGTCAGTGAGTGGCTCGTATCACCTAGGGACAGCCGGTCAGGCAGGGCCTAGGCGTGTGGCCCAGTGACCCACACCTCTGCCAGGGATTACATGGAGATCTTCAGGGAAGATAGGGATAAAGAGGCACCATCCTGTCATCCCTGAGCCAAGAAGAGGCATAAAGGGATGTGTGGGTCAAGGCCCTTTAATGCCCTTGCTTCCTTGGGAGTGCACAGCTCAAAGACTCCCTATTCAAATCAAGAGGAAAATCCAGTTATAGACTGGGGAGACATCTGGTGGACAAATAAGAAAAAACACAGAAACAAAGGCAATGGAAAATTTTTTTCAGTAAAACTAGAAAAGGCTCTACAAAAAGTCATGACTATGTCCACTCCAGTGGTCTGAGGCAGCATAACATGGAATCAGTGTCCAGGTGGCAGGCACTCTGGGTTCACAGCTTTCTTCTCCAGCCAGTTCCACCTTTGGGGCCCTGATAATACAGGGCCAAGCACCTAGGATCCAATGGTAGCGAGTGCCACCACATGGCAGGGTCCAGAGGAGGCAGCAGAGTATGATACCCACCGTGTATCACCCTGTGGCTCCAGAAACCTAGGCTGGAGTTTTGGCAAGAAGTCCTCTATTCCCTTCCAGGTTCAGGGTCTGAACCCAGGGCTTTGCACTCAATTTGCTCATTCCCACCACAGGGCCTGTGTGTCTAATTTTCCCTCTGCTTGGATCCCTCTTTCTCCAGATGTTCACATGGCTCAATCCTAGTTCTTTAGGCCCCATCTCCAGGGTCCTCTGCTTAGAGATACCTATTCAGACCTTAAACTAGCCTGTAAGCACTATTGCATTACTGTTTTTTCTTCATAGTATATCTCACCGTTTGACACTGTTTTGTATTATTTTTCTTGTCTCCCTTACCAGATCGTGGGTTCTAGAGAAGCAGGGGCCTCACCTGTCTTGTCAGTGCTGTATATGGCACACTGGAGGCTCTCAGATATCTGTTAAATTGCATTCTCTCAGGATGGAATTCTGCCCTAGGTTAGGCCCCTCTGACGGAGGAGGGTCCCTAGCTTAGGACCACAGGACAGAGGTAGCCTTAGCAGAGGGCTAAGAAAGTCTGTGTCCCAGCCTGTTCTGTCAGGCTCATTTCAGTGTCCAGCTCTGCACTGCCTTCACCTTGAGGGCTTGGAGGGGTCTGGCTGGTAGGGGTGGTGGGCCTGACCCAAGCAAGTCTTGGAGTTCTGGGGCACAGCCCCCTTTTTGCCAGAAGAAGGCTTTTTGGTCACTAGCCCATTGTCATCCTTGACCTTCTTGAGCCGAGCCTTGCTCTTTGGTGGTATGGAAAAGGTGAGAGAGCTCTTGTTGAATTCCAGTGGGAAGACACCTACATCTCCATCAAAGCGGTTCTTGGATACCTGCAGATACCGTTTCCCTGGACCAGTTACCAGCTTCCTGTCCTGTAGAATCAGAACGTTGTCCGCTTCTTGGCTTGCCTGGGGGATGGGGGCAGAAGGAGGAAGAGCAGTGAGAAGCAGAAAGAAAGGCTGAAGGTCCAGGGAAGAATGGCAAAGCTCCCTGAACTACTGACCATGATGATGGGGCCACCTGTCTTTCAGTTCCTTGACTACCTCACTGCCCCGGACTCCTCTGCTTGTGACACTTCTCCACAGCTCACCACCCCACTCAACCCCAGCTTCTTATCGTTCAGGTCTCGGTCTGAATGTCACACTTCATCAGAGACCATTCTTGATCCCCATAAAGAACCACCATCTTTGCACTTCTGTGTCACTCTCTTCCCCAGCTCCATGTTTGTTCCATGGTGGCATAGTTTGTGCTCCTCACCCTGGATTCCCTGTGCCCAGCCCAGGCCTAGCATGTAACAGGCACTCAGCATATCCCTGGAAGCTCCAGGACCGCATCGGTCCTGCTGCCCAGAAAGCCCTCCCATTTATTCGATTATTTAACACTTACTGTCTGCCAGAACTCAACCCAACCTCTTTTGATACCTCCTCTCCCCGAATGGGCAAGGAAGTCTCTCCAGATGTCCAGGCTGACTCAGATGTCTCATTGTTCCCCAAATACCTATGTTGCCTATCATAGCTCTTATACTGAGTTATAATCACTGTCTCACTATTTTCCCCACTGGACGATGTGAACTCCGATGTGAAGGCAAAGGACCAACTATTATCAGCCTTTATATTCCTAGCACATGTGTTCCTCATGTCATGGCCCCAGAGGCAGCTGTCTCCTGCCTCTTCCAGGTGGACAGTCAAGATGATTTAAGGCTGAATGAAGGCCATCCCTGGTCACACCTGTCCCCTCTACTCTCCAAAACTTGGGCTCCTCTAAAGGCCACTTACTTTGGCTGAACCAAAAATTGATGCTGTCTGCAGTTCCTTATCATCATCCTCCTTCCGGGGATGAATGACCAGTGTCACATGGCAGCTATTGTCTGTTGCAAACTTTCGAAAGGCCCCAACGATGTAGTCTTGAGCTGCAATCCTGCCCCAACCCCATCAAAGTAAAGACATTATCAGACACAGAGAGAAGGACAAGAACATACCCACACGCAATTCATTCACATCTCCCCACAAACCGCCCCAACCCACTCTACCCAAGGACTCACACTTAGGTCCCTATCCATACTTCCTACTGCCACAACCCACACCTCTATGAGACAGAAATACGTATGGGGTGGTGTGTGCAAACACACATGTCAGAAAACAAAAGAGTACAGTATGCACGCCTAGGGGCCAACTGCATGAGAAGAATTGCATGTTCAAGTGGGTTCCAGAGAGACAAGAGGATGTCACCTGTCTGTGGACAGCTGCTCATGCCCCATCATGAACTGCAGATTGTCGATGACCACATGACAAATGTCATAGACGTATACTGCATGTTGCATTGTGTCTATTACAGTCCTGGGAAGAGGAAAAGGCAATGAATTCAAGAGTCAATTATAAGTAGTCTCTTTAAACCATCCCAGCAGAAAAGCCAGCATTCCTGAAAATTCTGTTGGGGATCTGTTCTCCTGCCCTTCCATTCTTTGAAAACCCTAGGCCTTGGAATCTTACCTGATGCTCTGCTGCCCATGAAAAGTCATGAAATAGAGAGGCAAGTCCTCAAAGCGGTCTGCCCACTCGTCGTATTTGTCCAGTTGCTCTTCTAGCCGCCCCACAGCGAACTGTGTCAGCATGACCCGGGCTAGTCTCACGTTGCTGATCTCAAAGCTACCCCAGAGTGTGTTTACCCCCTGGGTACACAAATCCAGGGCATACTCACTGATGAATGTCGTCTTTCCACTGCCAGTTGGCCCTGCAGGGGGGTTGAACACAGACCTGGGTGAGGGAGGAAAGTTCTACCCTTAAAACCAAGACCTGGAGCAAGGGCTTCAAAGTTGGGAGAAACCTCCTCTTTAAGATTTGCCATGGCCCAAACCCACATGCTTTTGTCGCCTGATCCTTTGCCTCTTACCCCAAGTAGTGATTTCCCAAGGGCTCACCTGTGAAGACTGTCAGCTCCCCCTTCCGGTGTCCCTTCAAGAGACGATTGAGGTCTGGGAAGCGGTTCCAGCGGATGCCAGCTGCCTGCTCCACATTTGACAGTTCTCCTAGCACCTCCTCCCGAAGCTGCCGGAAAGACACGATAGACTTGTGCCACGCAGGCAGGGCAGTACGCAGAATACGAGAAAGATTTAAGCCTTGGTTCAGGGCCTCCAGGGCACGGGGCTGCTGGTCCCCAGGCCGTACCAAGGAGCATCGCTTGGGATTCAGTTTTCGGGCAAACAACTTGGCAGCTTCCCAGGACCGAAGGTCATCTCCCAGCCAGAGCACAATACGTCGAAACTGTTCAAGGTAAGGGAGCAAGGCAGGGGGTAAGCAGGCAGTTCCTCGGGGTAGGGCAAGGGTGGGCAGTCCTGTGGATTGGTTCAAGGCCAGGCTGTCCAGCTCTCGACCTGTCAGTACCACCTCAACATCTCGCCGACTGATCAGTGGTAACCCAAACAGATTGTGGTAGACACCAGGCCGGGGAATGGTGGTTTCCTTATAGTGCACTTCATCTCCCTGGACTTCAGCACTTAGTAGCTTCAGGCCTCTTAATCCCAAACCTCCAGGGGAGAGCCAAGGGAAGACAAGGCTGCGAGCAGGCCGCAAATACCGCACACTGAAACGCCTGAGTGTGTCATCTGTCACTTTGGTAAGGCCAAACATCACACGAGCCAGCTGGGCCTCCTCTGGTTCGGGCAGCTCCCAGAGAGGTATGGCTCGGTCCCAGATCCTCTGGACCTCCTCACTGTCCTTAGCTTCTGGGGCCTCACCAAGCAGGACCCCCTCTCTGGCCCCATCCCCTCGCCCCTCCACGCTGGCCTGGAAGTCTTCCCAGCTGCCCTCTGCTAGGCTGGTCATGCAGAGAAAGCGGCCTGTGGTCTTGTCAATGAAAAGGCTGAAGGAAGCAGTAGCACCAGTCTGGTCCTTGAGCTGCAAGGCCTTCACAAAGGGGCTCGGTGCCCGCAGGCAGCTGTGGCCATCCTGGAAGGAGATCCCATGTGCCCTCAAATATTGGCGGATTTCAGTTGCAGTTACAGGCAACACTGGTACCTCCAAGGCTGGGAGAGCCTCCTTCCTGTACCGTCTCCGAGGCGAGCCTGGGACCAAGCTTCTGGGCAGGCCCCTCCGACCCATCCACTCCCCACGCAGGGGTAGCAGGATACGGAGGGGGTACCCACCTCGAAGGAGTACCCACATTCCTAGTCAAATCGAGGAAGTCACTAATTGAAATGCTTTCCGTCCCTGGTTTGGGTGCCTTCGCTAGGTCAGACCCTAGGGATCCTCTGCACAGCACACTCTACAGAGCCCACTCGAGGTGGCTTCTTTCTTCCAACTTGTCCCTCATAAACATCTCTCTGAACCCTCGTCAGCCCCTCTGCATTGCTACTTCACATCTACGCCCATCTTTCACGTCCGTGGGCCTCTATCCGGCTCTCCACCTCTATGGCCCCGTACAGCCACCGCCTCACCGCTCTACTTGCTCTAGATCATCTCTTCACCGCTCCCGCCCGGCCAAGGGATCTCCTCGTCGTTGCCATCTCTACCGCCGCCTGCGTCGTTCCAGACCCCACCGCGCTAGCCCCCAAGGGGAGGCCCTCTTCGCCGCTCCTTCCCTCAAAGGGGACTCGCCACGACCAGAGCGCCACCGGGCGGCTCCCGCCAGTCCCCGCGCTCACCTCGCCCCCGCGTCCTCCCTCGGCTCTTCTGACAGAAGCTGCGCGGCTCGCGACCCGGACCGCGCGTCACTACCCTCCCCTCGCCCCTCTCGCCCGCAACGCGGTTCACTGGCGCGCCTCGCGCCGCGACCGCGGAAGCAAAACTCCCGGCCGCGGGTGTTCCCGGAACCGGAAGCTTCGGCGTTCGTCTCGCTCCCCTCCCCCGCCGCCCCTCCAGGCTGGCCTGCGCGACCTGGGCGCTGCGGCCATGACGGCGCGCGGGACCCCGAGCCGCTTCCTGGCCAGTGTCCTCCATAACGGGCTGGGGCGCTACGTACAGCAGCTGCAGCGTCTCAGCTTTAGCCTCAGCCGCGATGCGCCGTCGTCTCGTGGCGCCAGGTGAACTGGGCGAAGGGCGCGGGGTGCTCTCCGAGCTGAGGTCGCCCCGGGTCAGGGGTCGCTGTGCTTACTCTTCTCGGCTTCGTCAGGGAGTTCGTGGAACGAGAGGTGGCCGACTTCGCCCGACGGAACCCGGGGGTCGTGATATACGTGAACTCGCGGCCGTGCTGTGTGCCCAGAGTAGTGGCCGAATACCGTGAGTGGGGCCGGACGAGGGCTGGAGGGCGCCTGCGGGCGGGTTGCGGGGGTGGAGACTGGGCCCGCTCGCCTTCCTCTGGTCTGACCCCTGATCCGTCCGCTTCCTCTCTTCCGACCCCCTTCCTTCGGCCAGTTAACGGGGCAGTGCGCGAGGAGAGCATCCACTGCAAGTCAGTCGAGGAGATTACGACGCTGGTGCAGAAGCTGGCGGACCAGTCGGGCTTGGACGTGATCCGCATCCGCAAGCCCTTCCACACGGACAGCCCTAGCATCCAGGGCCAGTGGCACCCCTTCACCAACAAACCGACGACGTTGGGTGGGCTGCGCCCGCGAGAGGTCCAAGATGCTGCCCTAGCCCAGGCGCAAGTGCCATGAAGAGGTGCCCACCAACTCCAGTACCCAGGCTTTGGACTCTTACCCCAGTGGAGGTGGTTCTTCCTCTTTGGGTTCAGGGGATTCCAAGCCCACACAGGCAGATAGAGCCCACCAAAAGGGAAACTGATGCCAAAGCTTTTGCTTGGGATAAAGAAGAGCTGTCTTCTCGTTGCTTATGAGGCAGGGCAGTGACTTTGTTCGTCTCCTAATTCTTCCCCATTTGATATCCCTGAAACCTGACTCTTCAAGGATATTACAGGCATTTATTTCTGAAATCCAGATTGATAACAGTGATCTCAAATCCCAGCGAGCGCTTTCAAGATTGGCATCTGAAGAATCCCCCGTGTCCTTTTTCTGTAACCATTGAGCTAGAGAGCTAGCATCTTCCACCCTGCTGTGGACCTGGCATTAGGATAATCACTTTATATCCGTGTGAATGTTTAGATTAGAAAACTGAGGTTAATAAACATGTTCGAGGTTACACTTGAGGTCTTCAAAATATGTGTAGATTTTAAATATAACCTCACTTTTCGTTATCCTAAAACCAGAAGCGGAACATATAACCCTTCAGGATGGTTAGTATCAAAGGCCATGTGAGGGGCGCCTGGGTGGCTCAGTCGTTAAGCGTCTGCCTTCGGCTCAGGTCATGATCCCGGGGTCCTGGGATCGAGCCCCGCATCGGGCTCCCTCCTCCGCGGGAAGCCTGCTTCTCCCTCTCCCACTCCCGCTGCTTGTGTTCCCTCTCTCGCTGTATCTCTCTCTGTCAAATAAATAAAATCTTTAAAAAAAAAAAAAAAAAAGTCCATGTGATTAATCTAGTCCTGACCCTTGGAGAGTGATTCTCAGGTCAGATCTGTGGTAACAAGCTTGCCCTTGTCCTAACTATTCCCCAAGACAGGCTCCTCTGCAGAAAGGAATTCATGTTGTCCTTTGTTGGGGGAGGGGAGGTACTGAAAAGCTTCTTGTGGACAAGCAAGAGAAATAAACAGGGAGCATCTTCTAGGCTTAGCTAAAACAAGGGGGAGGAATGGTGAGGAAGAGAGTCAAGAGGTAGAAACCTAGAAACCTTTGTATGAATTCTTGAACAGCTGTAATTTTGTCATGCCCTTATCACCATGCTCAGTGAGTGGTGAGAACCTTATAAAGGCCTGTGTACCTGCCCAGGGTATAGCCAGATGGAAGCTGAGGATCCCAGTTTTCTCTGCAAATGGTTTTATAGGGAGCAGAGCCAACCCTGCAGCACTGTTTCCATAGGCTCAGAAGCCTGCCCCCTGGTGATCAGGGAAGGCCAATCTAGACCAAGCGGAACACACATAGCTGTGGGGAGAGAGGGTATTTATTAACCAACAGGAGGGGGAGGAGCTGAGCCCAGGCTCCCCACTCTGTCTCATGCCTGTTCTGCCCACCTGGGTGGTGAGTGGGGGCATTCCTAAAGAAGTATAGCTGTTCTCACAATAAATACATTCATTGTGGGGTGGAGGTGGGAGAGATTGGGTGAAGGGCAGTAAAAATCCGTGGGGATTCCACGTTCTCGGCTACAAAAATAACAGTCATCCTCACCCAAGGAGAACGGGGGAGCTCAGTCAGGATTTGATTGTCCGATATCAATGGAAACTTCAGAGGCCCCTGGACCCTGAAAGTGCCCCGGTGAGGTAGGACAGGGATGGGAGCCAAGCATCCAAACTCCCAGCCTCTGCCCTTTGCATAGTTCCAAGAACGGGCTTCATGTGCCAGGTTGATGAGACCTCAGATCTCCCCCTGCTCTGGTCTAGGGGTAGCAAATGCTTGGTCCCCAAAAGGGAGGCTGGCTCATTGCAGTGTTGGTCACCCGTCCTAGGGAAATGTCCCTAGGGGGACAGCTGAACAGGAGAGGGCTCTCCCTCTGAAATGTCCATGGACCAAACCCAACAGATACAGGTCTGAGGCAGCAAAGGGAGGCTCAGAAATACATGTGGAAATGTAAGCACATGTGCGTGAAGGGACATGCCTGGGGCTCTGTCTGTCACTCTTGAGAGTGACCAAGGGGGTGGGGAGGCTGACTCACGAGGGCTGCACATTAAGGAAGAAGAGGGGAATGACACAGTCTCACAGTCTTACCTCCCCAGGCTGGCCTGTTCCCAAGCTCTTGCCAAAGAGGTCACCACATGGGGTTGGAACTAGGGGAGAGGACTAGATAGGATGGGATGTGGCAATAGGAAGGGTACCCAAAGTCCAGGAGAGATGAAACACAAGAATGCACCAGGAGATGGGGGTGGGGGCCCTGCAGCCCAGCTGATGGACATTCATCCATGTGCACGTGTGAATGTACGCAGGGCTCAGGTGGCTCTGGTGGCTGGCAGAGGTCTCGTCTGGTTTCGGGACCGTCCAGCACATAGGGCCATGCAGAGGGTGGTGACATGGAGGTCATCTGGACCTGCAGAGCCCTGCCTGGGAGAAAGAGGAAGGGTTTGAGCAGACAAATGGGGCAGGAGAATGGCATCCTCTCCTCCCAAGTGCTTGGGTTAAGGGAATAGGAATTGGGACTGGGTCTACAGAATACCAGGTCCTGAGGGAGTACCCACCTCTGAGGAGCACCGGTTGGCCTGGGCTGCTCACAGATGGGTCTGTGGAGACTGAGGAGGGGGCTTTGGCTGGGCCTGACTCTGCCAGCCCTACAGGGACATCAAAAAGTTGGGAGAAGGGCCTGGAGTTGGGGAGGGGGGTGAAGGTAGAGTGGCTATGTTGGGGAAGCAGCAGCCCGGCCTGGGGCAGACAGGCTGGCTTGGAAGAGCATTTGTCCTAGGAAGCTGGGCTCAGACAGAGCTCTCATCCAGGTGCTCTACGAGTTGCGTGTGTTTCCTCTTCTCCAGGATGCGGCTGAGCTCCTCGGCAAATGAGCAGGGCCCTGCTGGCACTCCATTGTTGCTCTGCCTCAGGAGCACGTAGCTGTTGCCGTTCATCCTGCGCAGCCGGCTGGGCAGAGCCACCAGCCCATTGGTCAGCTCAGCCGGTGGGGGTGGGGGTGGTGGAGGCGGTGGGGCTGGGGCTCCCTCCCCAGGGATGATCTGGAGGCAGCCACCTTCCAGTCCCCCAGGCCCCTCCCCATCATCACCCTCATCTTCCTCTCCAGGACACTGGCCTGAAACAGTCTGCAACTGCACAGCAGAGCCCCCTGCCCGGCCAGCCCGACCCAGAGAGTATTTCCTTCGACGCCCTCGTCTGCCTCCCTGAAGACAGGCCACATAGAGGAGGGAGGAAGCTAGGATGAGGCAGAGGCCGCCAAGGGCAGCGATGGCTAGCACATAGAGCAGCCTCACGTCAGGGGCCAGCTGTGCCCCAGGCATGGCAGGGGCTTGTGGAGCTGGGGCAGGAGTGGCCGGCCGGACTGTGAGGCTGTAGGAGGCCAGCAGGGTGCGGAGGCCATTCTCCTCAGCATAGCAGCCGTAGTTGCCACTGTGTTCAGGCTGTATGTCTGTCACCAGCAGCCCATCCACACCCACGCGGTAGCCATGCTGCCCATCACTCAGGCCCATGCTCCCATTGAGCAACCACAAGGCCCGGGCCAGGTTGGATGGCTGGTCACAGGGCAGGAGGACATCATCCCCTCGGAGCACAGAGCGGGTTTTCAGTGGTGGTGGTGGTCCTGGAGGGGGGTGAGAAACAGGACTGGTCAATGCTTGTCTGTCTCAGGGAGGGCACTGGAGATGGCAGGCCAGATGGTTCACTGTTAGCGTCCCTAGCACCAAGCACAGACTCTGGAATCACGGTGACAACTGACCAAGGTCTCCTGCACTCATGCTCCCATGTAAGGTTCGCACTGGCCTTTCCTAGTGGTTTCAGTTCCTGCTACCTGCCAGTGATTGGTAATCTCGACCTCTAGCCCAGGGTTCTCTCCTGACTGTCAGACTCTAACATCTTCCACCTGCAGGGCATCTCCGTGTGAGGCCTCTTGGACATACGGCACAGGAACTAAGGCCAAAGCCTCCCTCCCAAACTATACCAGGTCTTTTCCTTGAATTGTCATCACAGTGAATGGCACCACTAGCTACTCAGCTGCTTAAGTCAGAAAGACACCTGGGAGTCTCCCTTGCCTCTCTCTCCCCTTCACCGCTCTATCTAACCCTCACCAAGATTCTGCTTCCAGACTCCATCTCAGACCTGTTCACTTCTCTCCTTCCCCAACTGGGGAAGCTGGCCCACTCTGGCTCCCATCTAATCCATTCTCCATGCAGCAGTGGGGTATCTTTTTAAAAACACCATACTGATTATGCCGCTCCCCTCCCTCAACGTGGTCCCTGCCCACTTCTCCAGCCCCTTCTCAAACACACCAAGCTCATCTGCCTGCTGTTCCTTCTGCTCGGGTGTCACCCCCCTCTCTGTGCCCTCCACTGGTTCACTTGGAGGAAAGAGCACAGCAGTGATGAAAAGCACAAACTCCAGTCAGGCTGCTTGGGGTCAGGTTTGAATTCTGACCCTGCCACTTAATAGCTTATTAATTTGGGTAGTTTACTTATTCTCTCTGGACCTCAGAGAGCTTGCCCCTCATGGGGATGGGGATCGTGGCACCTGTCTCCCAGGGATGCTGGGAGAGTAAGTGAGATCATGTGTGTAAGTGTTCAGTCAGCACCTGTCACGAGTAAGTACTCAGTACATGTTCGCTGTGGCGATTAACTTTTGCTCTTCAGGCATCAGCTCAGTCATCTGATTTTCCTCAGGGAAGTACCCATTATGCTTCAAACCCTTGTCATAGTTGTTAGTATTCCTTTTGTAACAAAAACCAATGAAATAATTATTTGGGTGATCATTTAATTGTCTGCCCCCCCCCAACTTGGCTATAAGCTGCAGAAGTGACAAAGACTTCACGTCTTGAGCCTGTCTCCTCATTTACGGGTCTTTTGGGTAACAACCGTCTGTGAAGCACTTACTCTGCCACACTCTGCTGGGACGTCCTGGACGGAAGCCCACAGACGCGGCCGTTCGGAGCCACACATGCACAGGTAAATGACAATCAGTGTAGAGGGGACGGGCTGTGCAGCCTGTGAAGGTCACTTACCTGTGTCCCTGTTGCCTTCGCAGCCTCGGTTGCCTCTCTCCATGTCCTGTATCAGGGCTGTCCTGGATTCAGGGACGGGGGAACCGAGCTTTAGTTTTCCCTAGCGGCAGCATCCGTGGGGCTGTCGCCAACGGCCCCCACGGCCCCCACAGCCGGCAGGCCTTTCTCCCCCCTCAGGCCCTGATTCCCCGCTAACGTGGGACCCTCACCCCCCCACCTCTCACCTGCTCCCCTGGGACCTGCTGAATACGGTGCAGGCATGGGTGCTGGGGTCCCAGCCACAGTAGGGGTCCCGGGCCAGGATGCAGTCATAGCAGGAGCGGTAGCGGGGGCAGCTCGACAGTGGTAGCTGGATGACTCCACTCGGGGCCCCCACGTAGAGGCTATGCTGGGAGCCAGAGAGCAAAGCTGGTTGGCAACACCCCCAACTCCCACCTACAGACACACACGGCCACTGCCCAGCCACCCACTCCCTCCCGCTATTCTGGCAAAGCCATACTGAGGGTCATGAGTCAGAGGCTACCTGCATTGGAGAGATGACCAGATTTTCCACAGACTGGGGCTCCTCGAACACTTGCGTCTCTTCGATAATGTGCATCCCAGAGCCCAGCACCACGGCCTTGTGGATCCAGCCATCGACTGGTACGGAGTGGACAGAGTGTCAGAACCCAACAGTGGAATCTGGTTTTGGTCCCCTGCAATAGCCTAATGGGAGCAGCTCGGGAGTCATGAGATCAGGGACAAGGACTCAGGCAGTAGCAGTTCCTCATGGACACTGGGAACTCTGGGCTAGTCATGGCAGAAATGACTGGGTTCAGAAGCATTAGTGATCAGGGTCAAATATCACTGTGTTTGGTTACAGGATTCAGCAGTTACCCAGAGCCAGTGGTCATCGGGGACCAGTAGTGAGTGTTCAATGAAGAATCAACATCAATGGCCACCAGGGTTTTGTGATCAAAAGTCATCCAGGGGATTAGCGGTCAACGAGGATCAAGGACTCAGTTACCAAAGGGCTCAGACCAGGGGTCAGAAGTACCTGTGCCCAGAAAGAGCAGGTCATAGGTGGGCCCGGCAGGCGTGGTGACAGGCGTCCCTGTGAGGTGTGTATAGCGCACATTGCGCTTGAGCAGCAGGGGCCGTCCGCGTGTGGGCACCACGGGCCGGGCCATCAGTGGGTGCAACTTCACAAAGTCCAGGACCAGGGATGGCAAATCCTGGGATGAGTTGTAGCCGCGGGTGCGCAATGAATCTGTGATGCACTGGGGTGGGGGACAGAGGTGGTGAGCCTCAGGAATCTACTGCCTGCCCGTCCCCCGCCACCCCCAAGGCTAGATCCTTCTGCCCCTCCCAGGGGTTCTGTCCACCCAGCGCCGACCCTAGGCTTGGGCACTCACTGAGCCAGGCCGGGGCTCTGGCACTCCACCCTCATAGCGGCCCCAGCGCCGGGCACCATCCTGGTACTCCATGTAGGGACCTGCGAAGACAGCCTGCACCTCGGCCAGGTCGTAGCGGCAGATGGCTGAGGCCTCTAGGGTCTTCCTAGGAAGGGACATAGGGGAAGGGGCTGAGCCACACTGAGTGGAACCTGCCCCCCTGCCACCTGCCCAGCCTGAAGCCCGCTGTTACCCTGGCCGACCCCAGCTCTAGGCCTCAGGGCCTCTCCTGAGGGTCAGTAGGCCACTGTGGCCTCTGGCCCCAGGCTAACTGAGTGTACCTGAAAGTCTCTCTCTGCAGCCAGCCTCCCCACAAGGGATCCTATTGTATCCTCACTGACCTCTGCTCAGCCCCCATGCTGTCCCCAGTTCCTCCTCTCCCCACTGTCCCTGCACTGACCACTGTGTGGTCAGCGTGAAGGCCGCATAAAAGTGCGTGCGGGCTGAGGCGTCAGCATCCAGGCTGCAGACAGCACGTAGCATCTCATACTGGGGAATGTGGCAAATGAGACGCGCCTTTAGGAAGGAGGTCCACTTCTTCTGCAAGATCTTCTTTCCTCCCAGGTCTCCCTGGGGAGGCAGGGGCACAGGGTCAGCGTCAGAGGTTCAGCGTCTACACTCTTGCCCTGAGCTTGGTCCTACTCACCTTGCACACACGGGCCACACGGGCCACACGGTGGCTGTTGCGGCTCTGAGCAAAGCTGTTGGGGACCTCGTCAGTGGCACGCTCCGTGAAGAAGTAGTAAACCTTGTCGTCATCACCCACTGCACTGGCCTCGCTCTCCCGCACCAGGACCGAGAAGACAAACTCAGCATCTGTGGGTTGGACAGTTCAAGTGGCCTCTGAGACAGGCTGGGGATGCCCTCCACCACCACCCCTCAGTCAGCACCACACAGGAATAGACAGCTTCACCTGGGAATTTAGGGAGGGGACGGTCAACTGCCCAAGGGAGTAAAGATGAAGAAACAGTCCCTGCCCACCCCCCCCCGCCCAGCATCCTGTGCCTCAATCTCCTGACCGTTGAGCCAGTGCATTGGTGCCTCCTCAGTCCTCAGGGCGTGTGGGTGGCGGCTCCGGCGGATGTCAGGGATGCTCCGGAATTCATACCGCGTGGCTGTGTAGAGGCCTCCATCTGGAGCAGAGACATGCTAAGCATGAGACATGTCACATACAACAAGGCGCATAACACACACGGGTGGCAAGTCCTAGCAACGGGATCCGTGTCCCACAAGCAGCATGCTGGTGGGTGAGGGGCCGGGGTGGGGAGGACAGCATGTTCACCAATGACGAGGCCTGTGAAGCCACGGGCTGGGTCGTAAGGACACTTCTCCTTCCCCTCTTCGAAGCTTGTTGGCAAGGTGAAGGCCTCAGCATCCTGGGGGAATATGGGGCCAGAAGTCAGTGGTCTCCAGGACAGGCAGGGGTGTGGCCCAAGGTCAGACCAGTCTGGGGCCACGGGCCAGGGGCCAGGGGCCTGGGACCAGCAATCAGGGCTGGGGCAGGCATACTCACAATGGCTGCACAGAGGGGCTGGAAGGCATGAGTCCCACATGCGTAGAAGTGGGTGGTGTTGAGCCGCTGAAGGAATCGCACATGGTTGAAGCATTCCGTCTGTGGGGTGGGTGGGGGAGGGCTGAGCCCCCAGCCTGCTTAGAGGCCTTTTCCATTAATCAAAATTCCAGCTTTGTCGTCCAGCTCTTGCCCCCGCCACGGGACGTGGTTCTTTCTGAGATCCCAGTGGGCCTGCTCACTGTCCGGGACACAGACTACTCCCTGGCACTCACTGTCCTTTGGCTTCCCAGTGGCATGAGCCCTCTTCTTGCTTCTCTCTCACTGTTAGGATTACCTGAAACACTTAGCCAGCTTCTCCTGCATTACCCGCAGGCCCCTGCATCCCCAGTCCTGGGGCCCCCAGGGCTCCCGCCACCCTGAGATGCTTCTCTCACATCTCCTTCTCAGCAGTGCCCCCGTCCTGGAGCCCCCACACACCCTTTGGGGTGACACTACCAAATCTATCCCCAGGCTCTGGCCCTCTCTCCATCTGATAGTCCACGGACACATCAAACTCACCTCGTCACAAACCAAGCTCATTCTGTCCTCCCTAACCCGCATCTTCCCTCCTAAACCTGTTCATCCAGTCTTTCCCACCTCATTCCATCCATCCATCCTATTACTCAGTCTAGATACCAGGAGTCAGGCTTGCTGCCTCCCACTCCCTCACCCTACATTCAGTCCTTCTCCAGGATTCTTTGTCGTGTCTCCTGATGTAGTCCACTTCCCCTTCACCTCCACCACCCTAGTCCACGTTACCGCTGTCACCTCTTCCCTGAACAAATTTAGGGACTGCCTGACTGTTCTCCCAAGCCTCTGCCACTCTATAAAGCTACCTATTTATCCAGTGAATGAGGAATACATGTATGCAGTGTAAAATTCAAAAGGTACAAAGGGATATGTTGTAAACAGAGCATCTCCTTTTATCCCTGTTGCCTTCAAAGGGGACTGCTGTTACCGTTGCCTACAGTCTCCTTCCAGAGATATTCTACCCATCAGCACCCTCTGGTAACCCACTTTTGAAGGCATATTTTAAAAATGTAAACCAAATCATGTCACTGCTGTATTTAAAAAAAACTTTGGTGGCTCACCAGAGTCCTGAACATGGAGTCCCACCACTTCTGCCCCTGCATGATAGGGCTCTGCCCCTTCCTCACCCCCTCCAGCCACACTGCTCTTCTCTGCCCATTAAATGTGGTAAGCTGACACCTTGACTTCTTTGCTTTGTTAATGATTCTTCCTCCTGTTACCCAGAGTTTGAATCCATGCAGACCCCTTTGTCTCATCCCATTCCCTCCCTCGGTGTATCTGTCCCTTCTCTCCACTAGCCTGCTCAGGTCTCCCTCCTCCGACCCCCATGATGCTCCCAACCGCCCCCCACCCCATGATGCTCCCAACCCCCGTTGTCTTTCCTGCCTCCAGACTCACTCTATTTTAATCCTTCTAGTGCTTGGGGCAGGATTAATATTCCTGTAGTAGTGTTTCCCCAAGATGCTTACATAAGAAAAGGGGGGTGAGGGAGGAACTCTGTGGTCAAATAAGTTGGAAATCATGGCTAAAACTTGCCTCTCCAGGGGATTTTTCAGAGCCTTAAGGATGTTGCTGTGCATTGTGGGATTGAGCATACAGCACTTCCCAAACTCATGTGACCATTAAGCCCTTCTTTTGAAAATTAGCGTTCCTCAGAACATGCTTTGGGAAGTGTTGTCCTAAAGCTTTGCTACCTCAAGTGTGGCTTAGGAACCGGCAGCATCAGTTTCCTCTGGAAGCTTGTTAGAACTGCCGAATCTTGGGCCCTTCCCCAGGCTTACTGAGTTAGCATCTGCATTTATAACATACCCTGGGGCTTCATGTGCACACTAAAGTTGGAGAGTCTATAAAGTACCAAGTGATGAGGGTGTCCGTTGTCACAGGGTAAAAGCCATCCCCCGAGCTGGGCACTTACAGTGCTCTGTGACCTGGGTTCCACTTGCCTCACCAGCCCCGCTTTCTGCCCATGCCACATGCTGTACCAGCAGGCATCTTTGATGGAGTCTCTTAGAGGGGCCTCTTTAAAGTTTTATTTGTTTTATTTTAGAGGGAGAGAGCATGAGCGGGTGGAGGGGCAGAGGGAGAGGGAGAGGGGAAGCAGACTCCTGCTGAGCGGGAGCCCCAGGAACCAGAGGAGCCTGAGGTGAGTGGGGAGTCCGAAGCAGGGCTTCATCCCACGACCCTGAGATCATGACCTGAGCTGAAACCAAGAGTCAGACATTCAACCTGACTGAGCCACTCGGGCGCCCCCAGAGGCATCTGTTCCATAGCCTGACCTGGGACCCCTGCAAACACCCTGTTCTTTAGCCAGAAAGAGCTAGCAATTCACTACCACCCCTCCATGGTGTACCGGGTACTTAAGCGATTCCTTGACCAAACCTCATTTTTTACATCTGTAAAATGGAGGATAAAACTACTTCATAGGGTTATTTTAGAATTAGGAGAGATAACAGCTAAGTCAGCATTTACTAGAGATTACTTATTGCTCTCATGATTATTATTCAGGAGCCCATAAGAGATTAAGAGGGCACTATAGGCCAAACCGGTAGGTCACCAGATGCTTGGCTTAGAAGTGCTGCACCTAGGGCCTGCCACTCCGGCTACACTCACGTGTTTGTTGTGGTTGCTCCAGCTGACTGGCTGATCCATACCTCTCCATCTGTGTCCCCACCAACCCTGACATCCCCAAATGAAGAGAAGGAAAGGAGCTGGGGACAGGGCAGACCACATACCTGGTTGTTTTTCCCTTTCTGATGACATTTGCTTTGCATCTCTGGGGAGGCCTCCCAGCGGATCTGGAGACGGGGAAAGGAATGGGCTGATGTGCTAACCCCAGTACCCTTGTCTTTCACCATTGTCTGTGGGACCAGGTGACAGGACTGCAGGAAATAAGGGAAACTGAGGTGCAGAAGTTTCAGGAGTGCCATTGGATGGTAAAGGAGACCTGGCTTGGGAAGGGCAGTGCTATCTGACCAGAGGGCTATAAAGCTGGAGACCTTCCAGGTACTCCAGGCTCTGGGGGCTAACCTCTTTGTGAGCCCCATCTCCTATGTCACGGGCATTGAGAGAGAACAGGGCACCTCGGGCTCCAACCAGCAGTCTTGCGGAGGACTCCTCCAGTAGCAGTGTTGAGTAGTTCTGGGCTTGACCCTTGAAGTGCCGGGTCCTGGAGAGCTCTGGAGAGTGGGAGCAGTGAGCCCGGCCCTGGGGCTGCCTCTCTACTCCCAGACCTGGCTCCCGCTGCCTTTCCAAGTTGGGGGAGGGGTGTCTAACCTTCATAGGGGATGGTCATCCGCGGGGTGGCATCTAGTTCTCTGGATGGCCTCCGCAGTGAGGGTCCAGGGACAGCAGTTGCTGTGAGGAAGCTCAGGAAGAGGGGCCAGAGCCTCCCCCACATCTTCCTTGGGAGGCCCAGACCAGTAAGACCCCCAAGGGGAGCCAAGGCCAGAGTCACAGGGGATGATGGGAAGAACAGTCACGGGGGTCAAGGTCCAGAGAGGTCACTTGGAAGGTCAGGGGTCATGGGGCCAGGGAGGGTCCTGGAATCGAGGGGACATGGAATCACAGGGTTGTGTGGCCATGGAATCCCAGGTTAGAGGTCAGAGGGAAGGATGGATCACACACTGCCTTTCTGCATCAAATACAAACTCCATGGTGGGAGGGAGTTGTAGGGTCATACAGGGGTTGTAGGTCACTGATGGGGTCACCCTGCCCCGACAGAAGGACTAGTCCTGGTTCTCTGAGGTCCGTTTTCTGAAGAAAAAACAGGAAGAAAAAAAGCTCTTTTATCTGTGTGTGGGTAGAAGGTAGATGGCATTACCCCCAGACTTCAGGGGGCACTGGTGGGAGAAGGCCCACAGACTCCCACATCAGGATCAGCTCACTGTCATTCTGTCTACCTCTCTGCTCTGATGCAAGTTGGGCAGAATTTGCCCTCCTTACAAGACCCTAGACTCCTCCCAGCCCAAACCCAAAGTAATGGCAATCCTCTGACCAAGTCAGAAGCTAAGCTAGGTCTCCATCTCGACTAGAGCTCCGTTTCAGGGAGAATGCCTTCTCCTAGCAACAGTGAGACCAAACTTGGGACAGCAGCTGCCCCTGCTGCCTGCGGGGGTGCCTTATGCAAGAAGGCTGGGCAGAGACATTTAATGGGCCTTTGTTTATTTTGTCCTGTTTTCCCTTTGTTTTTTCTTCTCCCTGGCCTGAGAGCTCCCTCTGGAATTTCTCTTTAATTAGACACTTCTCCTCCTCAGCATTCTTCTCCGAGGGGGTGCACATCTCTACTCTGCCCATGCGAGTCTGTACTGCACCCTCTGGCTAGGCATCCACACGTGCCCCTACCTGCAAACAGGCACTCATAGACATGGGGTGGGGGTTGGCATCTGGGCCCCCCTGGTTGCATAGGTGTAAAGTCTGTGCCGGAGGCTCTAGTGTGCAAGACCAGTTGAAACATAAGCAACATGGAAAAGGTGAATGATGAGATCCCTGAGTTCTTTGCCACCTCCCCTGGCACATCTTGGAGACTATTCCCACACCGGGACACTCAAGCCAACCAGTTGGGGGTGGGGTGGAAGTAGGTGACAGGCCTTCTGTGACCCCTGTAATAGGCCTGATCTCTGAGGTGGCTCTTGAAAGCTTCCTTGACTGGGCTGGGTGTGAAGGAAGCCTGATCCATCCAATTTCATCAGACACCCACAGACAGGGCCACAGGGGCCACTGGCCTCTCCCCTCCTTTCCAGGTCAAATATTAACTATGTGGCCTTGAAGAGAAGGGAAGGACCAGGAACTGGCCAGAGGGAGAACAGAAATTTGGAGCATTTATTTAAGAGGTAAAGGTCAGCACTGTAGTGGTCAGAGCCCAGAAGGGGAGAATGTAGTATGAGTGGAGAGAAGAGGGTCCTTGGACCACAGAAAGGGCATCCACTCCTTGTGTGGGGGCTGGGCAGCAGGAAGTCCCAGGCAAACTGCCCATGCCCCACCTCTCACTGTGGAGGCACACCTGTTTACCTTTGGGGCCTCCTATTTGCTTAGTGCAGAAGTGGGGGGAGCCCTATGGCTATGAGGTATCAGTCCCTAGGATTGGGCAAGAGGAACACACCCCAGGTCAGAGGAACCACTCAGAGTGTGGTTCATGGCAAAAGTCACACATAATCCAGAGAGGGGTGATGTACATGCAATAGGTGCACATACACACATGTTCACAGAAGGGCTGTGAGCACATGTACTCACAGGAGAGTCATGCAAACATACATTCACAGGGAGGTTTGTGCATGTATATGTTTATATAAAGGGCCTGCCAGATGTGTTCATACACATTGACAAATAAGGTTGTATTCACATAGTCATATCCATTCATTCAGCAGGTTACACAGCCTCAGAGATTGACAAGGAAGGTTATAAACCTACACACGTGCATACGAAGGACTGTACACCTATTCACAGAAAGGTCCAGCACATACACACATATGTGTAGGGACGTGCACACAAACCCACCAATACAGTAGGTCAGGGATGTTCATGTTCACAGAAGGGTCAAGTAAATGTGTGTTCACACAGTACTCAAACACACAATTACATGTATGCAGAGACAAGCTTCAAGCGTATGTACAAATAGGGGTCCAGTTCTCACTGCAGGCTTGGAGGCTGCCAGTATCCACTGAGGTGCAGAGCAGACCCTCCCTCCCTTCCCGAAAGTCCCAATTTTAAGGCCAGATTCTAAGTGTGTGTGTAGTGATGTGGGGAGGCATCTGACCTCAGATGCTCGGATGGGATGGGCCTCTCTGCAAAGGAGGGAGGGGGTACCTAACCCAGGCGAAAGGAGGCCCCTAGCTTTAGCAAGGGAAGGATGGAATGGAACGTGTAACTTAGCGCTGCTCTACTCCGATGTATATACTGCTGTTCTAGATGTGGGAGTTGGACAGGGGCTCTCAACCCCCATTTAACCTGTTGGGAGGGAGGGCGGGGCTAAACGGGGGGGGCGGAGCTGCTGCCCTCCCTCCCCCAGTGGCCACAAGGCTTCAAGGTCTTCAGTCCACACCCCACACTCCACCCCCAGTTCCACAGTTTGGGTTCCTCCCCAGGGCCAGCCCCCTGAACTCTGGTCACCTTCTGACTATTAGATCCTAGGGCTGAAGAAACTGAGGGGAGACACCCCCCCCAAAACAGGATCGATGTTGGATCAGCAGGCTCTCGACCTTCATCCCAGATGTCCACCTGCTTAGTGTAGGCGGCATCCCCCTCTGCCCCGTAGGATGGCCGTCTTTCTGGCCTGAGAGCCCCTCCCCCGCTACCCTCTCTTCCACCATCCTGGACAGTCCGCGCGTCTTCCCTCTCCTCAGATCTAATCTCAGTCTCTACTGCTGCAGCTTGAGGACAAGCTCTCCTTCGATCCCGCCGGACGCCAGGAGACGTGACCCAGATCCCAGGGAACACTGTTCGCCACGCGGGTCCTCGCCCCGCGCGGGTCCCCGACTCCGCGGTGGCGGGTCTGCGCCCAGCACAGCCCGAGGCCTGGCCCGCGCCCCCCCAGGAGCCTTTATGCGGGACCGGGAGACTTGGCTCTGAGAAAGGCCTGGCCCAGCTTGGAGGGTGGAATGGAAGTGGGGAAGGCCTGGCCTGGCCTCCGCCCCCCGGCCTAGGCCCCGCCGCCGCCCGCACTCCCTGCCTCTCTCACCTTTGCGCTCGGATCCCTGGCCATAGAGACGGCGACGCGCTGCTCCGCGGCCCCACAGCACCAGCTGCGGGAGGAAGGGGCCGCGGCCGGAGGCGGGGTGGGGGTGGAGGCGGAGCCGGGGGTGGGGCGGGGGCTGGAAGGCGGGGCCAGGGAGGCGGGACCGACTGGGTGGCGTGCAGGGAAGGGCGCCGTTCTCTTCTTTTGCGCCCCCCACCCTACACAATAAAGGTTTGAGGTAAGACTCCCACGGCCTCCGGGCATCTGGCGTCCTCCGCCTCCAAGGGCCGTGGCCCCCGTATCGCCCCCTGGTGGTGGCCTCATCACGCCATGCGCCCTCGACAGGCTTAAAACCCACCTCTCTCCCCTCCTAGCCCTAGGACCCCTCCGACTTGTCTACTATTGGGGACTTACAAAACTGTTCTCTGGGGGCTTAACTTTCCGAGGGCCCTCTATCCTGTCTTCTAATCTGGACCTCACTTCTTGCGCGCCTGCCACTCTTTTCTGCTCTCTGCCTAGGGTGCAGTGGGCCACAGTTGGTGGAGGCCGAGCGTTGGGGCAGCTCTGAACACACAACGGGGTCTGGATTCCCAGCTCAAGAGCCTCCAGCTGCTTGGTCCTTCAGCCTGAAGTCTAAGGGGGTCGGGCTTAGTGGGATGAAGTAACGGCCTGACCAGAAGTTCACAAAGACAATGCTGTTTTTCTGGATAAATAAGCCACAAGGGTTTGCACTTGTCCACTCAACCAAACCTTATGGTAACCGGGGTTTACCTCCTCAGGGACTGGGTCACTCAGATAACTGCCTTCCCTTCCAGCTCATGTTGAACATCATTCTTACTCCAGGTCTTCCAGTTAACTCTCCTCATAGGCAATCAGATATCCTGTCCCTCCTAGGCTCAGTCACCTCACCTAGAAGCAATCTAGAAAGCCCCCCTCAGAATTAACTTCCCAACCAGGGGAGGTCCAGGATGGTCCTCCCAAGCCACCTTTGGTGCTGCAGTTTCCTGGCAACTCGGGCTATACCTTTGCCTCATGGGCTGTTAAAGACCCCTCTAGGGTTTGAATCAAACTGGGGCTCTAGCCATGACCTGGCCTGATCCTCCCCCTCCCTCATACATGACATTATTGTAGTGGGCCGAAGAGCAGGACTAAAATGCTGAAGGCTACAGGGACATAAGGTAACTGACTCTTGCATGTGCCTGAGAGTCTGAACTCTGGAGAGGCAGGGGCTAGGAGAAGAGGCAGATGCACATTGGCCTGAAGGAGGGTGAACAAGATTCAAATGGCTCTGTCATTTAACTAAAAGGACCCTGGGAAAGACATGTCATCTCTCTTTCCTGAATTCCCCAAAGCTGTTTGGCACTTCATCATATACAATCTCGTAGCTTGGGCTGCTGTGTGTGACTGCAGATTGCTAGACAGCAGGGCCCACGCTACACTCCCACCTCCCCCAGCACTCTGTAAATAGGATGTGTGTATGTGAAGGGGGAGGTAGCTGGGGAGAAATGCTTATGTTAAAGTGTACACACACTCTCACAAAGACTACCCAGCTTCATTTTAAAAACTGTACCCTCATTCTATCCTGAGGGATTAACAGCGCCATTTTATAGATGAGAAAACAGGCTTTAAGAGGTTAAGTGACTGGCCTTGAAATTCATTCTTGTGTTTACAGATAATCAGTACTGGGAAAGCCTGAGAAGAGGGAAACAGGGTAAACCTGAAGGGGAATTATCAAAGGCATAAATGTGCAATTTTGTGCACAGACGTGTATTGGGGGAGTAGGCAGAAAAGAAGGGATGTGAAAGAGAAAAGTGAGTTTAATGTGATGAGATGGGAGGGTTCCTAGTGGGAAACAGAAGGGAGAAGTCAGCAAATAGTTGGGAGACACCACAGAAGAAAATCCTAATAGATGAAGGAAGTCCAAGCTGGGAAGCCCAGGAAAGACATGGCTAAGAAAAAGAAATCTGCAGTCCTGTGGGAAAGTGGGTTGGGGGGTGACAGTGGAGGGAGGGCAGGAAGACTGCTAGCCCCACAGTACCAGACAGGAGAGAGATTAGCCTGCAGGGGCCCAGTGGGCTAAGGGACACAGCTCCTCCGGTTCTCACAGAACTCACAGTGCTGACTTCAGGTACCTGCGCAGCTGTAGTGATCTGGTGGCAGGTTTAGCCTCACACTTGCGCCTACACTCTGTGAGGCAAGCCTTCCTCCTCAAAGGTGCCCTGACGGCCAACTCAGAACCTCACACGTTTCAAATGAACAAAATGTGTAAATTATAATGTGGAGTTCCAGCATGGCACTTGCAGAACTGTAGCTGAGCGGTTACCTAAGTATCTCTGATAATACAGATTTACATCACAATCCATTTCTTTCTGCTGTCCTCCCACTTGAGGCTCTGAACCTAATGATCAGATGGGACGGCAATTAATGGAACTTTCTCTAGGAAGCCCCTCTGACAATGCTCTTCTCTGCAAATTAAGCTCATAAAATATGAATGAGGGGAATACTGACAGTGGAAGAGACTCCAAATCAAAGGAAGAAATGAATCCTAACCTAGCCATGAGTTTGTGTCCTGGGACACAGGCAGGGCATTCTTTGAGCAGGTTGTTACTCATCCTTAAGGTCACTATCCTGGCTGCTTCACAGGGTGCCTGGGAGACGATCCCATTGGAAAACCTTCTGGTGTACTTCACAAGCACAGAACATAAAACGTAGTTTTGTTTTTGCTAGGCTATTCTCCCCAACTCCGTTGTAAGAAAATGGCTGTTGTTCTCAGCCACCTACACACCAGCGTTTGGTTCCAGGCTTCGCACAGAGCAGTTACTCACTGTATAGCAGGGATCCTAGGTGAGGGGGGTAGGTATGAACTCCTGAAACTTGAGCAGAGGTTCCCTGAGGCAAAGAACTCTGGCCTATTCAAGTTGTCCTGCTTCCTGTTCACTGTGGCAGCATTTCTGTTCCTGCTTTGCCATCTCCACCTCTCGTTTGCCCAGCACTCTCCCTTTAGGTGGCGTGATCTTTATTTGGGCCAAATATACAGCTGAGGTGCTTCTTCAGTAGGGACTGTCACCAGGGCACCAATGCTGTAGTCTCACTGTTCCACTGTGCCTCAGAAGCCTGTTTTGCCTGTTAAGTTTTCCTCCCAGCCAGTCGTCTTGGAGTCAGACCCAAAGCTGGGCCTTCTGGTTTGCCCTCTCTTGACTCCAGCCTGGGGAATGGTTAGCAAGGAAAAGGGAGTGTCAGGACATGTCTACAAAATGATGGAAAATCACCCACCACCATCCCTTCTCAGCTTTAGCATGCTGAGTCCTAAAGAAGCCACAAACTTATATATACAGATACATATATATGTGTATATATATATACATATATATATTTTTTACCAGCAGAGACAGAGCTGGACAGAGAAGCCTCTGGAGCTGCCTGTCAGAAGGATTAGAGCACACCCACACTACAATTTTAAGGTATGGTTTGCTTAGATGTCAGTGAACCCCCAAGTGCCTTATGTTCAACTTATTTTTTTTAAGTAATCTCTACATCCAACATGGGGCTCAAATTCACAACACGAGTAGCATGCTCCACTGACCAAGCCAGCCAGGTGCCCCTCCTTAAGTTCAATTTTAACTGTCATCTGAGAAGAGCTTCAAATGAGAGCTAAATAATAATACCTAGCATATATGCCAGGCACCTTGCTAAGTACTTTTCATGCATTAGCTCACTTAATCCTTATAAGCTCTGAGATAGACACCATTATTATTGCTTTCAACAGAGGAAGAAACTAAGGTTTGGACAGGTTAAGTAACTTGCCAAAGATCAAATGGTTGTTATGGTCAATCTGGGATCTGAGGTCAGGACTAAGGTCAAGGTCAAGGCCCTTAACTTGCACAAGGCTATGCTGCCAGGATCCCAGTACTTAAGGCAATGTCTTTGCTTTTGTCTGGCTGTTACTCCCTCACCCTTCTACCCCAGTCAGAAAAATGCTCACAAGTGGTCTTCTCCAAACCAGCCTGTCAGAAGGGAGAAATAAATACTGGCATGGTTCTGGAACCTGAGGCCTCTGGCAACCATGTCTAGCCCTTCTATGAGCTCATAATAGTTTCTTCTGTGAGGAGTTGTCAACCTATGTCTCCCCTCAGCTGCCATATGCACAGCTTTCTCTGCCTGGCAGGTTGGAGGTAGTCCTGAGCCCTGCTTCTGCATCATATGGCTTCCCCTTTCCTTGACCTGGGCTCTAGAACAGGGGAGCCAGGCCAAAGGATTCCTTTCCAGTCCTCTTTGGCCAATAACAAAGTATTTTCACCTGGATACCAGAAGGTACAAATTCATGAGAGCTGTTTGTGTTGTTCACCACTGAATCCTCCAAAGAGTACCTAGCATGTAGTAGGTACGCAATAGTTGTTGAATCAACCGAGCGAATGGGGTAATGTAAGAATGAGATTACTGAATTGCTGACCACAAATTATGCAGCATATTATTAAGTGGGTTATGTAAAAGCGAACTGTGCACAACTATAGCTTTATGTATTCCAGAAACAGGAGACATCAAACCAAAAAAACAGATGGAAGAATCCAAAGCAAGAGGAAAAAAGAATCATTTTAAAAACTAGGGGGATAGGGCAGGGAAGAAACAGGATTCCCAGATATTTAACTATCCCCCACTCCCAAACAAATATTACCAAACACATGTTCAAACTGAGAAAAAGCATTTTTAATAACACACACATACATTCATGGGACTTTAAACAAGATGTAGTAAAAAAAAATCTTAAAAAAAAGGGGGGGGAAGAGAAAAGAAATCTGCATTTACTTGTAAACTGCCTAAGAGCTGGTGGAGCAACTGGCTGACAGGACTGCCCAGGGAAAACAGATGCACAGATAACGAGGTGCACCAACACTGTAAACGAGTAAGAAATAACCACCACAGATCGTGCTCTACATGCCCAGCCACCGGTACCCTAATCTTGCATCCTTAGAGACAAACCAGGACAGTCTCTTCCCTATTTTCCAACTCAGTCACTTGTTATTGGGTCACCTCTTAAATTTTTTATTTTTAAAATTTAAAAATTACCCTTGGTTTAAAGACTCCACGCATTATTACTGGCCAGTCCCCACCAACTATACTTGTTTGGACAGAAATAAAAATGCAAATGCTCCTGACTGAGCCTGGATGACAATGCGCCTTTTTCTCTTTTACATCTGGGGAGATTTTGTGAAGTCAAAAGCAAGCTATTATTTGTACTTCAAAACAAAACCAAAATGCCAACCTCCCAAAAGGTGACAAAGGCACCATTACCGTCAAAAGACAGACAGGAAATGTACAAATGCTGTTACTTTACTGCTAGATAGATGCATTTTGTGCATGGAGAGCCTCTTCACTTAACATGATATAACTAATAGAATTATATTTTCCAATAACAAGAAAAGCAGTTTAGAAAAGGCAAACAGTTACACACAAAAGCATAAACACTTACAAGTACCTTAATTTTCAGCTTGCAATAAGGGTAATAAGTTTGACATACATATCCAGAAAATTAGACAAGGTTATTTTTGGCACAGTAATACTGCCAAACACACCACCACTCAGTGCAAGCTTTGTTTGCCAAGTCCCAAAAGTGGCCTGACATTTTCTGTGCAATGAACATTTTCTCCCCCCACTACCATCCCATTCGCTGGGCAACAACAGCAGGAAGGAGACAGAACATGGGGACTCAAGAGGGAGAAGGATAATACTTGATTTGGGAGAAAAGTTATGGGCTACTTGTGCTAAAAGAGAATCATCACAGAATTTGTATGAGAACCCAATGCAAGTACTGACTGGAGTATGACCTGGAGACGGAGACATCTACCAGAGTCATAAATACAAGGGCTCAAACTGATGTCTGGCCATTTTTAAAGGGACAGATGAAGTATTTTTCTCTAATGAAGAAAGACAATTAAAAATAGAGACTTTTCTTATTGGAACTGCTAAATAAAAATGTATCAAAGTGGTTTTAAATTTGATGAGCAGTTATCAGTTGAAACTGCAATACAAAAGGGTCACTTAAAAAAAAAACCTGAATAACCCACTTGTCCCCCGTCAATGTACACGATTAGAAAATATTTACACACTGTAATTACAAGCAATATAAGCAGTATTTTATACTTTGAGATTTTGTACACTTTACACAATGCAAAATGAGAAAAATATGAACACTTATAAAATTACACACAAATAATGTATCTACAAAGTATTAAATTACAAAGAGTGAAAGCCCCCATTGTTGGGCAGATAGATGCCAGAGTTTCAAGCTTCTGTCAAATAGAACTCTTTGTATCTATCTCATTAACCATAAGTGGCATTTTCTAATAATACCCTTGAGAGGTAGTATCGAGATAATAATATTCTTACCAGTAAACTCAACAGAATAAAACTTTTGTTGGGTCTGACTCCTGGAGCCTCATTCAGTCGGGGTTCTAAGGAATTGGATTTACTTAGTCTTCCCTATAAAATCTCTAACTGCTCAATGCTTGACATGGGCTCAAAAGTTACTTATGCTATTGTAAATGATAAGTTTAAGATAAAATGCTTTTAACTCATAACCCTCAATTTAGAGGTAGAAAGCTATTTTTCAAAAATTATCTTCTCCCCTCTCAAACCATAAAACCCAAGTCCAATTCCCTTCCTCTCCATCATCTTTCCCCCCACAACTGGAGACATCAGAATGCTCAGGAAAGCAGTGTCATCCAAGTCAATATTGAAAGGAAAAAAAAGTTGACATTCTCATTCAAGAAACAACCCCCTCCACAAAGGGACACTCAGTCAACAAAAGAATTTTTCAGTTAGCTAGTAAGAGTCTATTACTACCAAAGGCTTCAAAGGGCCCTTGGGCTAATAAGACCAGCATGTGCACTTCTACTAACCCTTCACCATTTAAACCCAAGGATGGCTTTCCAGTGTTTAAGAATATTTAGAGCAGCTGTGGTTTTCAAGTGCAACAAATTTAAAATACAAGCACACACACGCGCGTGCACACACACACACATACACACACACGCGTGCACGTGTGCAATGTCCCAAAGAATAAACACCATCCAGGTCTCTGCCAAGCTTACATACTCATGAAAGTAAGGGTTTTGGAAACTTGTCCAGATCTTTAAGCTTTTATACTATAGACTTCTGTAATATGGCTGACCAAGGGCCAGGATTCTAAGATTTAGCCAAATTCTAAGATTTAACCAGTATTTAAAAATTATATATACACTTAAAAGGAATCCAAAACAAACTGCATATGAATGTTTTGGCATAAAAACAGAGACACTATTTTATAGCTTAACCTCTTCCCCTTAAGGGGGATCTGACAATATACCAAATTTCTGTTTCTTAACCGTTTAAATGTATTTTAAAAACCTAACAGATTTCTAATCTTGAATAGTGAAGGAAAATGTATGGATTGAAACCTCCCTGTGGTTTATAGGAGTTACAGAAGAGATTTATTCTTTTTGTTATTAATCTCAGTTCTAAGTTTTCTTTTTGAGTCCTAAAATAATGAAGGGGAAAATTAAACCCAACTGGAACTTGGTCTTGATTTCCATGTCAAACTACTCAACTTGGTCCAAACCCTTTCCTACATATTTCCTGTGATTATCCAAGTGCCATAAATACAATCCAAAAAAACAAAACAAAACAAAACAAAAGGATAACTGGCTTACAAATTAACAAGAGGAGTTAATAGGGGCAGGTTAGACATGCAACTCTTAGCTGCTTCTACCCCTCCCCTCTTGTTATAGGATTCTGCTCTTTTTAAAATGTCAGTTGCCTTAAAATTAAGCAGATCATGTTTCATATCTGCTTCAGAAATGGCAATTTCTTCATTACCAGCTTCATACTAGATATTCAAGTGGCACATTTGCAGCACATTTTCTTAGCATTCCACTGGAGTCTGTAGCATTCTTTCTACTCCTCTAGGAAAAGGTCTTATTGAATTTCTCTTGGTTCATATTTTTGCTGCCTCAGCTCCTGTTAAGAATCTGGTACCCAGAAGTCATGAAGCTGCCCCTAGAAAAGGGAATGGGGAAAAAAACAGGATAAAGGAAAGTCAGATTATGCATTCATCCTTATAAAACTACTAATCATCAAACAAGGTTCTGGTAAAGGAAGTAATAAAATCTTTATATTGTACATTTCTCTGAAAATTTATGGTAATCGGAATCAGTTTTCACATTTTGTGGTCTAACAATTAAAAAAAGCACAAAATAAGTCCAAGATGTTTTCCTCACCAACACACACATGTGGAGGATCATATTTAAGAAGATTTTGTAAAATGTTAAGCTGACTAGTAGAGAAGTTTTGGTATTAAATTCATTTTATTTTAATACCACATCAGCAAAGATGGCCAGGCTAAAACAAGATCTACTGAGATTAGAAACTGAAATAACAACAAAACATTAAGATTTCTCAAAGAGCAGGCATATCTTATGAGGGGCAATAACAGCAAGAGAGTCAAAATGCAGAAGAGTTGAGATTACTTTTCCTAATTAATCTTCAGTGTTCCTGTTGCTTTGACATAAACTATAAGCAACTTCTAGGTCCAATCTACTGAAATTATGGTTCCTGGACCAGCAGCATTGCCATCAATCTGAGAACCTGTTAGAAATGCAGCATCTCTCAGGTCTCACTCCAGACCTACTGAATCAAAATCTGCATTTCAATAAATTGATGCCTATATGCACATTAAAATTTGAGAAGCATAATTTTAGACAATAACATATCCGTTAGTTTGTAAAAGGCAAATTTATAGTATGGCAAATGTAATACCAGGTGCTTAAACAATGCCCCTCTTAAGCAAAGTCCCCTTAGATATGATACCAAAAGCCTAACAAAGGGAAATAAAACTGGACTTCATCACAGTTAAAAACTTTTGTTCTACAAATGATCCCATTAAGGCAATGAAAAGACAACACACAGAATTAGAGAGTAATATATTTGCAAATCATACACCTAACAAGGGACTCGTATTTGGAACAAATGGAGAATTTCTACAATTCAGTAATAAAAAGATAAAAAACCCAATTAAAAAATGGGCAAAGGATTTTAATAGACATTTCTCCAAAGAAGCTACATGAATGGACAGTAAGCATATGAAAAGATGCACATCATCATTAGTCATTAGGGAAATATGAATTAAAACCACAATAAGATTCTACTACCAACCCCCTACTATAGCTATAATAAAAAACACAGATAATAACAAGTGTTAGCAAGAATGTGGAGAATTTAGAAACCTTATACATTCTGGTGGGAATGTAAAACAGTGCAGCCACTATGGAAAACAGTATGGCAATTCCTCAAAACATTTATCATAGAATTACCACACGACCAGCAATTCCACTCCCAGGTATACACCCAAAATATTTTAATTTGAGAACATATGTTCACACTAAAACCTGTGTAGTGTTGTTCATGGAAGCGTTATTGACAACAGCCAGGAAGTAGAAGCATACCCAAATGTCCCATCTAATTAAGTGGATAAATAAGATATATTCACACAATGGAATATTATTTGGCAATAGAAATGACATACATGCTACAACATGGATTCACCTAACATTATGTGAAAGAAGCCAGTCATAAAAGACCACATAGTATATCATTTCACTTACATGAAATGTGAAAAATAGGCAAATCTATACAGGCAGAAAGAATAGTGGTTACCTAAAGGCTTGGGGGGAGTTGGGATAGAAATGCACGTGGTTGGGGAATGGGTGGTGGCTGCTAATGGGTTCTGGGATTTCTTTCTGGAGTGACAAAAATGTTTTAAAGTACATTAAAATATTTGGTGGTGATGGTTACACAACTCTGTGCATATACTAAAAACCACTTTAAATGAGTGAAATATGATACGTGAATTTTATCTCACTAAAGCTGTTGAGAAAAATGCTCCCCATGAAAATATCAACCTCCATTTGATGTAATGTGGTATTTTAAAATGGGCTCAACCATCTCTGGAAATAAATTAATAAATATAAAGCAAACAAAAACTAAAAAACATACACAAATTATTATACTGGAGTTTTCAGTTTATCTTAAGATACCTAGAAGCAACTGCTCTGTCATTTTTTTTTAAAACAGTATAAAGAAGTACCATTTAGCAAAACTACTAAGAATAAATAAAACTGTTTAATAAAATGACACCTGAGTAGGCCGACAGTTCTGGATTATTTCCTGCCATTTTCCATGTATCCTGGCAACCAGGTCTTTTACCTTAAAAATATCAAAAAGGGGAAAAGGGATCAGATCAAAACATCCTTAACTAAAATCAATTTAATGCTTGATATGAAAGATATGATAGTTGTGACAGGCCCATACCCAACAATTCAATTTAATTTTGTCAAGAAAGAGAAAATAAACTACTCATCTTCTGGAGGGGCTTTCAAATCATAGTGATTAATGTAAGACTTTTCTCAATCACCATAATCTAAATTACTGAATGCTTAGGACTCTATTTTCCCATCAGTTACTAAAGATCATCCAGAAAAAACATATTCCTTCCCTGCCAGCAAGACACTTATATTTTCAACTTGCTGGCTTTTGAACACCCACATAGAGAAGCTGAATTGTGGGCTTTGTTATAGGGCCCAAGGCTTTGGCTGTCCTTGTCTTTCCAACTTCTATTTGAAAGACTCAAGGCCACAAAAATGGCTGTCATTTGTTCCTTCCCACATTATCAGAAGATCAAAGATTCACTGTACTGTCTCTCTAGGTTTCTGCAAAGTACTATGAATCCTCTTTAAATCCAAAGTATATTCCACGTTTGTAGGTTTAGTGAGTCTCTGCCTGAAACTCAAGCTTCCCTACAAAACTCTAGAGATTCTCAATTAGTTCTTAAACATAACTGCTTCAGAAAAATGTTTTAAACAAGTCAAGAATTTTATAGCTGCTTTAAGTTTATAAAGTAAATTAAAAGGTACTTTTTTCTCCATTTAGAGTTCAGCAGATTCGGTTTCTCCAAAATAATCACCACCTTTTCTATTACAGGTTGTGAAGAGGCAACTCCTCAGCAGACCATCCCCCGACACAATTTCCATAGACCCCTGTGTCTCTCTCCACTCTAAGAGAAGCAAGCCCTGGCACCAATCTATGCAGGCCCTTGGCTTTAAGAAACAAAAACCTTGGGTGGTCCCCTTTTAGCACATCTGTCAGCAGTAGCCACTACCACTAAGTTCTACGGGCCAGTAACCCTAGTCAATGTTCAAAAGAATGTGCTTCTTTGAAACTATGGTTTCCCCTCTAAGTCAAAGAGCTATCCCCTACATATTTCTGAAAATCTGCAATCTGATACAACTTCATTAGTTGCTCATCTCTGTATTTAACTTAAATCTACTAAAATAAATACACATACTGAATCCAAATGGGCATTGTTGAAATGACTAACCTTTACAGCTAATTAATGTAAGATATAAAGTTACAAAGCTGAAACTTCACATTTACTGATTTATCCAAACACAATGGCAAAAAAGAATCAGCTTTACATTACAAATGCTAAAAGATGATTTGGAATTAAAAAATCCTTAAAAGTTTTTTAAAAAAGTGTTTAATGTTTTAGGAAAAACTTATTTTATTAATACTCAAGTTGCTTTCCTAACTCCATACTCATAGCCAGCTTTTCTACTGTCTACTGTCTTGGAATATACTAAACTTTTAAGAAAAAAAGCTTATAGCAAGCTTACTGCTGAATCATTTCCATCCTAGAGCTCAGACTGGGTGATATACAACTCAGAAACCTGAAGAATCCTTCTTTAACACATTCTTTAATGGGACATTCAAAGAAAAACAGCTAACCTATTTCTTCTCTATGAACAAAACAAGTTTTCAACTATCACAAAATTGCTTTTAATCCCCGAAACTAACTTAGGCATAAAAGTCTTAATTTGTAATCAAAAGAAACTAATTTTCTCTCTCTTTTTTTTTAAGATTTTATTTATTTGTCAGAGAGAGAACATAAGCAGGGGGAGCGGCAGGCTCCCCGTTGAGCAAGGAGCCCAATGCGGGATTTGATCATGGGACCCTGGGATCATGACCTGAACCAAAGGCAGATGCTTAACCAACTAAGCTACCCAGGCGTCCAAGTTTTATTAGTACTGGAAGAACTTTCTCTTCAGGTGTCAGGAGTCTTATAATAGAGAGTATAGTAAAATGGAAAATATATTTGTCTTGAGATTTTTCCCTTTCACTTTTTTAAAAAAAGTAATCTCTTTGCCCAATGTGGGGCTCAAACTCACAACCCCAAGATGAAGAGTTATATGCTCTACTGACTGAGCCAGCTAGGTGCCTCTCCTTTCACTTTTAATTTAGCTAGAAGTATTTAGTAGAAACTGATTTCTGTTATTAAAGGAGAAAGTCATATTTCTCATCTTCTATGTTTTTTTTTTTTTTAAGATTTTATTTATTTGAGAGAGTGAGAGCCAGAGAGCACAAGAAGGTTGAGAGAGCACGAGCAGGGTGAAGGGCAGAGGGAGAGGAGCCCCCTCTTCTCTCCCCACCCACCACGTGGGGCTCAATCCCAGGACTCCAGCATCATGACCTGACCTGAAGGCAGACACTTAACTGACTGAGACACCCAGGCACCCACCCTCCCTTTTTAAAGAGAGGCTTATTCGCTTCTCTTCCTCAAATATTAATGTAATCAAAGCTAGACAACAACAAAAAACCCTAACAATTCTTATGAAAAACAAACACTTACCTTAGTTCTATAAAACAGTCTTGCATCTTCCCTAATATCACACTTAACATGCTTTTCCAAAGCCCCACAGAGGTGCACGAAGTGTTTCTGTGCGAAACAAACATGAGGGATGAAAACAACTCTGAAGCGTTGCAAATTAACAAAGAGGAGATGATGCTTAGAACTAACAATCATTTAAAAAATCTTTCTCCAGTTACTGATTTCTGATGTTAACCATAATATAATACCAGTCATATCACTGAAAACAGTAACTGCCACAACAATAAGACTGTTAAGGTTTACTGCTAACATAAAAATATACACAAAAATGAAAGTCGTTTTGCTGTATATTAAGCTACATTAATGAAAATTAATGCTAGAATTCTGACTGTGATGTAATGCTCAGAAATTTAAAGAGTCCTTCTTTTTTAACATATTCTCTAATGGAATATTCAAATACCAGCCAACTTACTTTTTCTCTTTGAACAAAACGAGGTTTAAAAGTAGTGTCTTGACAAATTAAGTGTCTTAAGCTTTAGAAGTGTATAGTCCAAAACAGTCACTGGCATACATACAGTAAGGTTGAATATATAAGGTGAGAACGTAAATGGACACTCTTTGGAAGGGAAATGTGATAACCATTATTTTACAATAATTAAAATTTGAAAAATTTACAAGCTTTGATCTAGCAATTCTAATTCTAGTAATTTATCCTAAAGAAATGCTTGTATAGGTTGGTAGACATACACAAATAAGCATGTTCATGTTAGTATTGTGTGTAATCACAAGTATCAAACAAAGATTTTGAAATACTATAGTTACTAGATAGAAGTGCTAATATCTTAAGGCAAAAAAAAGATAAGTTGCAAATAATATGAATAGTATGACTCCATTTTTGTTAAAGTAATTAAGTTAGTATATGCACAGATTATGGAGAAATTTATAGGAGGGCACTGGATAATAGGAGTCTTTCACTTTCTACCTTATATAGTTTTATAATAATTGAATTGTTAAACAATACTCATTGCTTTTAATCAGAAAAAATTATTTAAAAAAATGTGAGGTCCATATAAGAACAATACAGATAGATGACTACATTAGATTCCAATCAGGAGAGCAAACAGTTTTAGGGGCAGGCAGGTGGCTGGCTCAGTCAGGGGAGCATATGACTCTTGATCTCGAGCCCCATTTTGGGTATAGAGATTACTTAAATAAATAAACTTAAAAAAAAAGAGCGAGAGCAAACATAGTGCTATGTACAAGAGGAGTGTTTATAAAAATACATGAACCACCACAGAGAGAAGGAAAGCATCAACAAAATGAAAAGGCAACCTACTGAATGGGAGAAGATATTTGCAAATGATATATCCGATTAAGGTTGATATCCGATTTGGTTAATATCCAAAATATATAAAGAACTCAACACCACACACACACACAAAAATCCAATTAAAAAATGGGCAGAAAACTTAGACATTTTTCTAAAGAAGACCTACAGATGGCAAACAGATACATGAAAAGATGCTCAATATCATTAATCATCAAGGAAATACAAATCAAAATCACAATGAGGTATCACCTTACACCTATCAGAATGGCAAGAATCAAAAGACAAGAAATAACAAGTGTTGACGAGGATGTGGAGAAAAAGGAACCCTCATGTACTGTTGGTGGGAATGTGAATTGGTGTAGTCACTGTGGAAAGCGGTATGGAGGTTCCTCAAAATATTAAATACCAAATGACTTAGTCATTCCATTACTGGGTATTTACCCAAAGAAAACAAAAACATTAATTTGAGAAAATATATGCATCCCTATGTTTACTGCAGCATTATTTACAAGCCAAGAATGGAAGCAACCCAAGTGTCCAGTGACAGATGAATGGATTAAGAGGATGTGGTATATATATGTGTGTGTGTGTGTGTGTGTGTGTATATATATATATATATATATAATGTGGTACACACACACACACACACAAACTAGAATACCACCCAGGCATAAAAAGAATGAGATCTTGCCATGTGAGAAAATGGATGAACCTACAGAGTATGATGCTAAGTGAAATAAGTCAGACAGAAGACAAATACTACATGATTTCACTTATATGTGAAACCTAAAAAACAAATGAATAAACAAACAAAAAGCAGAAACAGACCTATAAATACAGAGAACAAACTGATGGTTGCCAGAGGGTAGGGGGTGGTGAAGGGATGGGCAAAATGGCTAAAGGGCAGTAGGAGATACAAATTTCCAGATATGGAATAAGTCATGGGTATAAAGGGTACAGTATATGGAATATAGTCAGTGGTGTTGTAATAGCATTGTATGGTGATAGATGATAGCTACACTTGTGGTGAGCATAGCATAATATATAAACCTGTTGAATTACTATGTTGTACACCTGACATTAATGTAACATTGTGTGTCTATCTAAAAAAAAAAAACACACCAAAAACCCCAAAAAGCAAAACAAACAACAGAACCAAGAAAACCCCACAAGAACCCCCAGTGTTGCGTCCTTTTCACGATGACTAAGGAGATAATACTAAGTTTTAAAACAGGTTGGAATACTTACAGTATGAAACATGATGACTTAAACAAGAACTTTCCCCAGAAGTATGGATTATGATAGTATGGGAAGGACAGAATACTTCAAAATGAATATTTAACATGGGGAGATAATTAAGAAATGCATATGTAAAGTAGCCTGACTTACTATCAATTTAATTTTGAAGGCAAATATTAGTTCTAAAGGAAAAAAAGTGAGTGGGAGAAAAGACGGGAAAAAACCAGCTAATAGCTGGCCCATTTGGTGACCTTGGTATCTTATTAATGTATTACATTGTTGTCAAGTTATGATGGTTAAATTACACTCCAGTAAACAGAACTAACATGTGCAGACAAATAATTCTTGCTAATGATATGGTTGCAAAGTTACTATTACTTTCCTCTTTCCAGTGTACACTGGGATTTCTATAGCAAACCCAAAGTTAACTTTTATGAAGTTTTCTTCTATATAAAGAACATTCATTCATTCCATCAATAGTGACACTTATTAAAAACAAAAAACACTAAAAACTACCTACCCTTTGTCCAGAAGAAAAAGAATGAGAACAACTAACTTCACCAACTAAATGAAGAAGAATGTAGGTCAGGTAATATGCCTGTTAAAGAAATAAATAACACAAACACCCATGAATTAGCTAGCATAGATATCATTCCAGTTTACACATTAGGAGAGTTGCCCAGGAAGGACTAAAGAATTTGCTAATAAAGTTAACTGAGCTGGTAAGTAGGAATATCCAAGCATTTAATCTAGGCTTCCTGACTTCTAACTCAAGTGCATTCCTTTTACTATCTCACAAGTGCCCTAGTAAAGGAGTACAAAAAATACTCCCAGTATTAAATTACCAACAACCATCCTTTTACCTCGGTTCTCAACTCTCAAGGTTACTTAAGAATTTCACGACAGCAATAAGTAAAAAATATCATTCACTTTATAATTGTGTTTGCTATAATGTATCTAAGTCTCCAAATCCAGAAATGCCCATGCTATCAGCCTGTTGTTAGGAAACTGGCATCAGTTATACTCATAATGTACTCTTCTGAGATGATCTAGCCCCAGATACCTGCTTTTCGAGTTCCAAATGAAGACTATCATCAATAGTGCCATTTGGCTGTTCAGCCCTTTTCTTCAAGACCATTTTCTTCAACAAATCAGAAGGCTTCATTTGCACAAGATAGCGATGTAGGACTGATATCTATCAACAGAGAGGAGAAACAATATTAAGCAATACAGTTGCTCCTTCTTAGTCTACTTTTTTTCAGTGGTCCTCTGTTCATTTTGCCTTCTCTAATTTTGCCCCTTTAGCTTTCTTTATAGTCCAGTGATATCCAATTCTCCTTTATTTAAAAGTCCTCATTTGCTTAAAAGGGGCTTTAAATTAAAAGGTTCAATACTTGTAATTGAGGATAAAAGCTTGAGGAGGAGACCAAATGGCATTACAACAGAGGCCAAACAGAACGCTTTCTCTGTGAAATTATCTGAAAGTCAGCAAAGCTGAATCTCCCTATGAGTAAAAGTCACTGAATTCTAAAAAGAATTCTCTTTTGATGAAAGTAAGTTATCACTGAAAAGACTGACAGTCCCCATATCTGGAATCAAATCTACCTGAGCTCTACTAATGAAGAAACCAGCTGTCCCTTTCAATCTCTCTGTCCCACAGCACCCTGTGCATACCTCTATCATTGTTCTTACTACATTGTACAACAAGGGTTTATTTTGTTTCAACCTAGATTATGTTTTCAAGAGCAGAGTCTCTAATTCATTTTTTTATCCCTAGGACCTAGTAGAGAATAGATCATCTTGTATTGAATTGCAGTTCACAGAAGAACATATCTAGACCAGGTTAGATGTTGAGTTTTAAAATTCCAACTATGTGTATGTAGCCCATGTAGCTCCCTTAGTGTTATTAATGTTTGTAAAAGGCTTTCAGTACCTTTCAGTGGAGCTTCCGTTGGACATATTTAAACCCACTCATCTATACATGATATATTTACTACTGAATGTGATAAAATTGCTAACCTTGATAAATAATCATATAGTCATATTTATATAGCACATTTTGATTTTCCCAGTATTTATACATTAATTCATCTAATTGTCCACAACCAACCTATATGTTACTGAATATGATATCATGTCAGTGTAATGGATCTCATTAGTTAAGTACCATTCTAAAGATTATATGAATAGTATTATGCTTGAGAGTTGAGATCTAACCCCAGAACTTCTGACTTAAGAACCATCAATTTTCCTTACACCTCACTACCTTTCCCATTTATGAAAAGAAAACAAAAATATTTATACCTGTAGATTATTGGCATTAGGGATATCTTCACGTTTCTCATCCAAAAGCTTTGAAATAATCACTAGGCTGAGGCACTGTCTTAGTTGCCTGGAATTAGAATTTAAAAGTATTTAGAATGCATTTTAATCAATACTGTTTGAGAAGCAAATGAATGAGCCCAAAGTTCTTCTAATTGGAAACATTGGAAACATGGCTAGTATTTCAAGAGAAGACAGTATAAGAACATATAAACTTTAATAGAACAGTAAAATTTTCATGTAAAGTATTTGTGTATAAAGTTAGAATTGCCTGCAAATCATTAAGAGTCTTTATCTTTGGCCCTGCTGATATACTGATAGAAAATCTATTTTATTGCTCACATTTATATTTACTAAAGTAAAAAAAAAAAAAAAAGCGAATTCATTCATTTTCATGATATGTGTCATCTGTATTAAGTTATAAGATAGGCTAAAATTAAAAATCAAGAATATCACAAAATGATCTGAGTTAAGTATTAGAATCAGGCTCTCAATGCTTTTTCCCACAGCTGACTATGAAATAAAAGACTGATCTAACATTCAAGGAACGATGAAAGGAAATAATGGACCCAAAAGTATTTCATTAATGTAAATATAAATTTTTCTTAATGTTTAATTCTCAATTTTCAATACCTTCCACGTGATGTCCAGTTAGGAACCAGCTGTACCAACCACAGAAGGTTGTGTGGATGATCAGACAGTTCATTTATGGCCAGACAGAGTTCAGGCACCTGAAAACAAAGAATGAGCAAGATTTTTCAAATAGGTCAGTGAAACCAAATCATCCACATCTTCTTCATCCACACCTTCTTGCCTTATGTGAGCATTATGACAAAAAGAGCACTCATTTTTAGAAACAGCATGGAGCCTAGAACCTGCTAAAACATACACAGTACACAGATTCAGTTTTATCTTAAACTTTGGAACACACTGAACAGATATATTTATCAGAATTTCACTTGGCTTTCATGTTTTTTTCTGTCATACCTATACCTATATTCTAAACAGTCCTCCCTAGAAGAATACAAATCTAAATCTAAAGAGATCTAATTTAATTTATTTGAGAGAGAGAGTGTGTGTGTGCGTGCGTGCACGCAAGCAGGGGGAAGGACAGAGGGAGAGAGAATCCTCAAGCAGACTCCCTGCTGAGTGTGGAGCCCAACTGGAGGCTCCATCCCAGGACCCTGAGATTATGGCCTGAGCCGAAATCAAGAGTCAGACGCTTAACTGACTGAGCCACCCAGGTACCCCTAAATAGAGCTAAATACAAATACCAGCTTCTAAAGGTGTATAATGAGAGCTGCAGAAGATCATATATGTTCCTGACCTGGGATTTCTTGCATTTTGGGGATCCTCAACTATTTCAGTATTTAAGGTCTAACAAAATTGCTTCAAAATAATCTCTGAGTAGGGGAAGAAAGTATGGGATGAGGGTAACAGATGAGACAAGGTTGATTATGTCTTGTTAATTGCTGAAGCTGGGTGATAAGTACTTACGGGTTCATCATACTTGTCTTTCTACTTTTGCACGTGTTTGAAATTTTCCATCAAAAAAGGTTAAAAAATGTAATTCTTCTAACAAAAATTATACATGTTTACCCTTAATATGGCTATAAACGTTCAACTCCAATTTTTGTTGTATGTGTGACTTTGCTTCATCATTTCATGTAGGTCTCGCCTCAAAGGTCACTTCACAAGGGCATTCCCTGACTGCTTTATCTGAAACAGCAGAAGATTCCTGCCTTGCTATTCTTTATACCCATGTCCTGCTTTATTTTAATTTGTAGCCCTTATTACAACTTGACATAGTATAATATACATTTATTATTTAACCCTCTAACTAGCATAAAACTGCTATAAAGGCAATGGATTTATCTTTTCCAGTGCTATATCTCCAGCACTTACATTAATGCTTGACCCCCAATAAATCCCCCAATTAACAATTTTTTTTTTTTTTGGAATGAATAGCTGCAGTTTTAGAGAAGATTCAGTTATCATAAATTTAATACAGTTCCAACAAAGACAGTAGCTTCCTGTTTATTTTTCATCTGCCAGAGATCTTAACTGAGCTTAGAAACTATTAATTCCATATGCACTATGAAAGTCAATTTGTGATGGTATACAAAAAACCAACACTAAAACCAATACAAAAGCTTTAAGTATGGTTACCTTTGTGTTCCAATCTCTAATGTTTTTCATCAGATTTATCAGGAGGCTTTGAAAGTCCACTAGAGGAATCTGTTTCAGCTGTTTTTCCAAACTCATTTTAAACAACATTAAAATCAGCAACATTATTTCACGATCCTGGTAACCTTCTGGATGTATAGATGTACACAAGCCTAGAAACTGTGACAGAAGTACAGAGACAAAACAACTTAAGGAGATATATTTTACTTGGAGAGTTTAAATTATAAAAACTTTCTGACAAAAAAATGCAAAAGAGAACTTATAGAAAACGAAACATCAGATGTCTAGAAAAAAGGCAAGAAATACTCATATTAATAGAAATGTAATAGCTGAATTAGGTGACAAGATAAGTATTTTCTTCTCCAATTTTCATTTTTGAGATTTTTTTAATGGTTCAGTATCACTGACTTGATTCAGCCACTAAAAAGTTTTAACACTGTTATTAATTCTTAATCACTAAGTTATAAGTAATAACTTTTTTCTCTTCATACATCCTAATTCTAAAAAAATTATTGGTTCTAAAAATACTGGTTTCTAAAAGCTTCTTGGTAAAGGTATCCTAGAACTATATTAATTCTATAAATCTAAAGTTCCCTTTTACTCCTAATATTAAAACAAAAAATAAAAACAGCAAAAACAATGTTTAATACAAAGAATACTGCCAACAAGTTTCAAAGATTGGAAATCACCTGGTAAAACACTAGTGATTTTGTTTTAAAACCACTAACCACAAAACTAAATGGTTCCAGTACTGTGCTAAAGACATAAAAGAGTTTTTCCCTACCTTAACCACATTTAAAATGTTGGTTTCAGGAAGAGTTGAAAAAATTGGCTTACAAGATGAATCTTCACTTCCTTCCCCCCCCAATGTCATCTGTGTTTCAGAACTATGGAAAAGTGAATAAAGCAATGTGAAATTAGGCACAAAATAATTATTTTAAGATCGAACAACAAAAAAGTTTTGTTGAGGCATAATTTACATATAATAAAAGGAATATACCCATTTTATGTTTTGATAAATATATATAGTAGTATAGCCACCAACAGAATAAAGAAGTAGTAGAACATTTCCATTACCCACAAAAGTCCCTTCATGCCAGATCCAAGTCACTTTGCTATCTCGCACTCCAGGTAAACACTAATCTGATACCTATTTCTATGCATTAGTTTTCCGTTGAACAGCTACTTTTTATAAGGCACTATCCTCATTGTTCTTGGTGTCAGAGAACTATGTAGAAGGTGGCTCTGACTACAAAAGAACTCATAATAAAGGTCTCATGAATAGACAGCAATATAAAGAAACAATTCTAAGCACCGCAGTTTTGGTTGAGGTAATCAGTGAAGGTTCGTGGAGGAGGAGACACATCAATTTGGCCTTCAAAAGGTACTTTCTTATTTAATTTTTTGAATAATAATACCTTCATATGGTTAAAAAACTCAAAAGGTATCAAGGAACAGTACTGCTGTGAAGAACTGTCCTCAGTCTAGGCCTTTTGCCATCCATTTCCCCTCCAGTCACTACTAGTTTTAATCCTTCCTTCCACAAGCATTTTATGTATATACAAATAAATATGTATTCATTTATTTGCCCCCCCTTAATGTAAATGGCAGCACACTATATACTCTGTTGTGTACCTCTCTTTTTTTCACTTAATATATCTTATACTTCCATAACTATATATGAAAAGCTTTCTTAGCTTTTCAAGTCCCTGCTTAGTAGTCCGGTGCCTTCCTAGCTGTAAACCTCAGGCAAACTACTTAACCTTTCTGTGCCTGACTCACCTGTAAAATGGAATGAGAATACTATCTAACAGTTGTAGTGACCATTAAATGAAGTGCTACATTTTAAGCCCTTAGAACTGTGCCTGGCATATAGTAAGCAATATGTAACTATTAGTAGTTGTGATGATGATGATTAACGTACCATGATTTAGTAATCTGTTCCATACAGATAAGACTGTCTTGCTCTTATTTTTTTTTTTTAAAGATTTTATTTATTAGAGAGAGCAAGAGTGAGAGAGAGCACAAGTGGGGGTGTGGGTTTGAGGGAAAAGCAGATTCCCTGCTGAGCAGGGAGCCCCATGTGGGGTTCGATCCCAGGATCCCAAGATCATGACCTGAAGGCGGATGCTTAACAGACTGAGCCACCCAGACCCCCTGAATGTCTTGCTCTTAGAAACAGCGCTTCAACGAGAGAGACAGGTAATATTTTAGTGAGCTGACACTGAGGATGGAGGTGAGGGATCACTATGAGGAAGAGCCAATGCAATGATGACTAATACGGAGGAAGAGCAAGCAGATCAATTTGGTTAAAACAAAAGGGACAGCAAAACAGAAAATAGGTCAAATTGTAGAGTCTTCAATACAAGGTGTAAAAAGGCTTGAGAACAGAGGAGAAAGAAGTTCAAGGCTATGTTTCATAAAAGGAATCCTCCAACAGTGAAAGGAATAAATATCTTGGAGGTAGAAAGCCCCTGGGGAAAAGGAGATTTTTTTTTTTTTTTGCCAGGGTAGGCATGAAAAGAGGATCTGAATTAGACTAACACAGGTAACAAAAAAGGAAAGAACAGCTGTGACATGAGCAGAGGAACTAGAACACAGGGATGTGAGAATTGAAGGAATGCAGAAGAGAAAGAGGTTAGTTGTGACTCAGATTCTAAGTCTGTACATCTAACAATAATGGTCAAGAAAAGAACTGTTCGACTATCCTTTAGTATCTTACTCTCCCTATCTGAATATTTAAGAGCCTTCAAACATTTCACACACACCAACAAAAGTGGTTAAGTTGCATGTGAGTCTTAGTGAGAAGAATGAGTTGTGGTCATATCTCAATAGGATTCAGTCTGTACTCATGTTGCTTAAACAGGCATTTCATCATGGTTCACTCATTCCTTCACGAGCTCCTCCTTGCTTTCCTGTGCTCACCAATGCCTACCACTGCAGAACAACAGTGACTACAGCCATCACCTCCCTGCTGTAGTCACCAAACCTAACTGATGCCAACTCTTTAACTGGTAAGTTACCAATAAAAAAACCCATTTTGCTGAGTATTATCTGCATGTATTATGCCTTAATGCATTCATTATATATCTTTATTTCACTATTTCCACTACAGTACCTGCTTGCAACAGTGAAGAAAAATTCAAATCTGTTGCATACAACATACATGACCACATGTTACTGAATTCATGAAGTGTTAAATAATAAAATAACTGGTATTTTAACTTTTTAAATATAGGTGGTTTGAGTATTTTAACAATGTTTGGGGGAAATGGTTGGGTTTTTTGGATGGGCTGGGAAAGCATTATTTTCCCTATTTAAAGTGATAGAACATAGTCTTTATCTGAAAATTTGCTATCCAACATATTTTTAGATACAGATTATATCTGAGCAACAAGGGATCCTGTATGGAGTGGAAAGAGAACTAGAGAGGTAAGAGTTTGGCTTTGGATATAGCAATAACAAGAATTTACCTTTTTTCTCAGAAGTGAAGATGAGTATATTCTCATATTTAAGAACCAGTTTTATTTCTGTGATCAGTTTATTCCTTTGTCCATTTTTCTAATAGGTTATTATCTTTTTATTAATTTGAAACTAAATCTTTACCTGTAACCACAGCTGTTTCATTCATACATATATGCATGAATATGAAAAATTCATATAAATATATATCTCCCTCCCACTCCCTTTTGAAGCTTTTCTTTTGACTTTGTGTATAGTGATTACTGTCATGGCAAAGTGTTTTTAATGTGGTCAAATAAGTTAATTTTCCTTTATACAGCTTTTGAGTGTTAGTTCATACACAAAATCATTTTCCCCTTTTCTAGGATTATAAAAACCTGCTGGCTTCTTCTGTTACTTTTTTTTTAAAGATTTTATTTATTTATTTGACAGAGACAGAGATAGCGAGAGCAGGAACATAAGCCCCGGGAGTGGGAGAGGGAGAGCAGGCTTCCCGCCAAGGAGGGAACCTGATGTGGGACTCGATCCCAGGACCCTGGGATCATGACCTGAGCCGAAGGCAGACGCTTAACGACTGAGCCACCCAGGTGCCCTCTTCTGTTACTTTTATGGTTTTATTGTATACATTTAAATCTTTGATCTATCAGTTTGAGGTATGGATGCAAAATTTTTTTGCAGATGGCTATCCAGTTTTCCAGATAGTGGATAATACCAGATACTTAATAGCCTACTCTTTCATTTATGGAAATAGCTTTTTAGCATTTACTAAGTATCTATATGTATTTGGTTCTATTTTGGACTTCTTTTGTTCCACTGACAGAACTTTGCATGTTGTACTTGTCCCATACTATTATCTGCTAAGGCCAGTCCTGCCTCCTAACTCTTCTTTCTCAAAGCTTTTCTAGATATTATTTTTTTCCATATAACTTTACAGAATCACTTGTATAGTATCAACTCTCTCCTTCCCCACAAAATATCCCATTGGCATTTCTTATTCAAATGTCATTATGTTTATGGTTTAACTTCAGGAGCTCTAATCTATTTATATTATAATGTTGAATTTTCCTATCTGAAAGCATGGTATGCTCGTCCATTTATTTACGTCTTCTATTTTGTTTCTATACACACACTCACACACACTCTCTCTCTCTTCAAGTTTATTCCTAGGTATTTCATATATTTTTCTTGCTGTTGTAAATGAAGTCTTTTCTTCCAGTTTATCTTTTTTTTTCTAAGATTTTATTTAAAAAAAAATTTTTTTTTTAAAGATTTTATTTATTTATTTGACAGAGAGAGACAGCTGGATAGGGAACACAAGCAGGGGGAGAGGGAGAAGCAGGCTTCCCGCTGAGCAGGGAACCCGATGTGGGGCTCGATTCCAGGACCCTGGGATCATGACCTGAGCCGAAGGCAGATGCCTAACAACTGAGCCACCCAGGCGCCCCTTATTTTTAAAAATTTTTAATGTAATCTCTGCCCCTAAGGTGGGGCTCGAGTTCATGACTCTGAGATCAAGAATCACATGCTCTACCAACTGAGCCAGCCAGGCACCCCGCAGCTTATCTTTTAAACTAGCTACAGCTCATATATCTAAAGGTTACTAATTTCTCTTTTTAAACTTTGTACCCTGGAATCCATACCAACTTCTCTCTTTTTTAAAGATTTATTTGATTTATTTTAGAGAGAGGGAGAGAGAGAGACAGCAAGCGAGCAGGTGAGTGGGAGGAGGGGCAGAGGGAGGAGGATAGAGAGAGAAAATCTTAAGCAGACTCCCTGCTGAGTGCAGAGCCTGACGTGGAGCTTGATCCCAGCACCCTGAGATCATGGCCTGAGGCAAAACCAAGAGTTGGCCACCCAACCAACTGAGCCACCCAGGTGCCCCACCCCTCCTTTTAAGTAGGCTCCATGCCTAATGTGGGGCTTGAACTCACAACCCTGAGATCAAGAGTCACATGCTCTACTGAATGAGACAGCCAGGTGCCCCATACCAGTTTCTCTTACTTGTTTCTTTTATTTGTTATAGCTTTTCAGCCGACTTAGGCTTCTTTGCATACATTAACACACTTCTTCTGCAAATAATGAAACTTTTGCCAACTCATTTCCAGTTTTTATATCTCTTATTTTTTTCTCTTACCTAATTGCTTTGGCCAGTATTGCCAACAGAATAATGTCAAATAATGTCAAATACTTATCTAATTGCTTTGGCCAGTATCACCAACAAATAATGTCAAATAACAGAATAATGTCAAATAACAAATAATGTCAAATAACGTCAGTTTCATTAAAAAAAAATTTAAAAATTTTAAATGTTTCTATATCTTCCCTTTTTTTTTTAAAGACTTTATTTATTTATTTGACAGAGACTGAGACACGGCTAGAGAGGGAACACAAGCAGGGGGAGTGGGAGAGGGAGAAGCAGGCCCCTCTTGGAGCAGGGAGCCCGATGTGGGGCTCGATCCCAGGACTCTGGGATCATGACCCGAGCCAAAGGCAGATGCCCAATGACTAACCACCCAGGTGCCCCTATATCCTCCCTGTTCAACTTGATGATGACTTTCAGATTAAGACAGATGTTAGGAATGTATCTAATTCAAGATCCATTTCAACTTTGAGAGATTTAAAAAAACCAAGAATGGGTACTCAAATTATCAAATGAGTATTAACTCTTATCCTATTACAAATTATTTAAAAGAATGTTTTTGGGAGTTAATTATGAAAATAAAACTTACACTAGATTATCTTCATTAAAGTCTGGCTGAAGATTCTCCAGAGGAAACAAAGATCTGAAATCAATTCCCATATTGAAAAACACAGCTGCTATATCAGATAACGATGGGATCCAGGGCCAAACTGGTGAATCACTGAAGGTATCTAGTTAACAGAAGAAAATATTTTATCCCAAATCCCAGGTTCACAAACACAGTTGCAAGGTGACAGTCTGCATGTGAAATATGGATTATCATGACGATTTTAAAGAAATGACATCTGGTAGTGATATGTTAATGATATAGTTATTTAGAATGATCATATAGGAATTATAGATTTTCAAGTAAATGAAGGAAATGACATTTATTAAAGTATCTGAGAGTGATGATGAATAAAAGAGTATAACTCAAAAAGTAACACATTTTGAAAAGACTGAAAATAACAATGGTAAAATACCAACTACTCCTAACACAGAAAGACTTTACCATCTTCAGTGCCCATATAGTCTCAATCCCCAAAACAAGTGAAAGGTGTAAATCACAATGCTTGTTTTATTATAAGGGATCTCAAAGGTGAGAAAACAATTGTTACATTTTTGTAGTACTTTCAGTCTCCTCAGTGCACAATCAGTACAATACTTGTTCACCAATAAGCCAGTTAAAGTTAATTGGCTAAATAAATAACAAACTTGCAACTATTTCCATTTACCCAGAACAGTAACCCATGAGTTGGTAAATATTAGGTTAGGGCTGTCACTTGTAAGGTCTTATACCGTTTTTCTCAATGCAACTAGAAAAATGCAGATACTCATTTTTGATTGGAGTTTCATGTCATTAAAGATTTTAGATCACAAAAAATAATTTTTTATTCTATATTTCTGAATATCCTAAATGTTTAGCAACACGAAAGAGACTGTGTAAACAGCAACCAATAATTCACACAGCTAATCAGAGTAAATTCATATACTCACCATTCCTAATCGTTATTTCCATCAATGTACTTAAAATCTGCACGGACACAATACAGTCTGTATGAACCGACATCATCTGCCAAAGCAGGTAAGAGTATTAAAAAAGAAAGAAAATGAGCATTTACTATTTGCCAGGCATATATAAAGGTATTTTATGTGTATTTTCTTTAAAATGTATTTTATATGCATTTCATTTTAATACTTACAATAACCTTATGAAGTGGTCATACATTACACATGAGCAGACAGGCTCAGAGAGATTAAAATACTCTACCTAATGTAATACATGAGGAGTTGGAACTTATAATTCAGGTCTAATTCTAAAATCAGGGCCCTTTCCATTCTAACATGCTGACTGTTTTTACAACTTTCGTTTATATTAGACAAATATTTACATTTGAAAACTATCAAAAAATGCCTTTCTAGTTCATTTGTGCAATGAAATCCAAAAACCATAAAGGAAAAGGCTGCTAGTTGATCACAGGCAAAAATCAAACCACAAACTAATAAAAATATTTGAAAAGATACAAATAAGCAAAATAATGTATCAACATACTATTTATTTATTTACTTATTTATTTTTTAAGATTTTATTTATTTGTCAGGGAGAGAGAGAGCAAGCATAAGCAAGGAGTGGCAGGCAGAGACAGAAGCAGGTTCCCAGCTAAGCAGGGAGCCCGATGCAGAACTCGATCCCAGGACTCTGGGATCATGACCTAAGCCAAAGGCACACGCCCAATGGACTGAGCCACCCAGGCATCCCTATCAATATACTTTTTAAAAGATGTTCAATATCACTAGTAATCAAAGAAATGCAAAGAGAAGTGACAAACTGTCATTAGCATGTCAAAAGAAGCTTGACTTTGGGCAGCTGGGTGGCTCAGTTGGTTAAGCATCTGCCTTCGGCTCATGCCCTAATCCCAGGGTCCTGGGATGGAGCCCTGCATTGAGCTCCCTGCTCAGCAGGGAGCCTGCTTCTCCCTCTCCCCCGGACCCCCGCTACTCGTGCTTGCTCTCTCTCTCTGAAATAAATAAAATCTTAAAAAAAAAAAAAAAAAAAGAGAAGCTTGACTTTAAGATTGTTAACGATCAAGAACATTGATAACGCCAGTGTTCATAAGAGTACTAGGAAAGAGGGCGCCTGGGTGGCTCAGTTGGTTAAGCGACTGCCTTCGGCTCAGGTCATGATCCCAGGGTCCTGGGATCGAGTCCCACATCGGGCTCCTGGCTCAGCGGGAAGCCTGCTTCTCCCTCTCCCACTCCCCCTGCTTGTGTTCCTGCTCTTGCTGTCTCTGTCTCTGTCAAATAAATAAATAAATAAATAAAAAATCTTTAAAGAGTACTAGGAAAAAGGTAGCATGCCCAGTATTAAGTATAATTTGGTAAAATTTAAAAAGTAATTTGGTAATATTTATGCAAAGTTATTGTCCTTATATTTTGATCTAGTTAGCCTTTTTACATACAGAAATTTATATGCAGAGGCATATAATTAATATAATTTTACAAAACCATTTTTTGGGAAAATATTCTCAAGTTTAAAAAAACATTAAAAAAAAACATTTTAAAGAATCACGACAGGGGCACCTGGGTGGTGGCTCAGTTGGTTAAGCATCCAACTCTTGATTTTGGCTCAGGTCATGATCTCAGGGCTATGAGATCAAGCCCTGTGTCAGGTTCCCGCTCAGCAGGGAGTCTGCTGGAGATTCTCCCTCTCCCCCTGCTTGCATTTGCATGCACGCTCTCTCTAATAAATAAATCTTTGAAAAAAAAAGAATCATATGACGTACCGAAGGTAATTTTAAAGTGGTTTAGCAGGGGAAAACATTTCTTTCCCTTTTGGAGCTGTAGATTATGATTACAGTAAATTTAAATCTAAAATGTAAGGGAGATTAACCCAAACTCTGGTTTCAATCAGGCATATTTGTGTCATTGTATGTTTGTATTTGCATCATTTGTATATTTGTGCCATTTTCAAAATCAACCTGTGTCAAAAAAGTCTGTTATAATGTTTGTGCTATGTTTTGCCACTAGGGGGAAGCACCATCCAAAGGCATGTTGGAAACCGGACAAGTTTTGGTAACAATCTTTTTTGGGTAATAATAATTCTAAGGTGGGCAACCCAGTACTTGGAGATAATTAAATAAATGTGTAAAGAGGTGCAAATAACAATCTGATGTCTATCAACTGAGAATGGGTTAAATAAATCATAGTATAACACTACAAAAGAATTATATAAAGCCATTAAAAAGGATGACAACATATCTATACTGACATGAAAACACTCAATAATTTATCTGAAATAAACAAATCATAAAACAGTACATATTCTGTTTACACTGTCATACAGCAATCTATGTACATGCAGAGAACAATCTAGAAAACACTAAAATTTAACAGCCCCTGGAAACTGGGATGGCATTAAGCCTTTTTAAAAAATCTTTCCATTTTACTTGAACTTTTCACAATCGAATTGCCTTTGCAAAAGTTTTTAAAAAGTAGTAAAGTGTCTTTCTAGTTTTACACTCATAAAATCAGGAAAATGGAAACATTTTTAATTACATTTTAACAATTAACCTACAAAAATGTTAGGACCATAGATTTCATTCCTTTTTTTATGGTTGAATAATATTCCATTGTACATGTGTGCATGTCTACACGTACATCTCTTTTATCCACTCATCTATCGATGGACACTTGGGCTGCTTCCATAATTTGGTTATTGTAAATAATGCTGCAATAAACACTGGGGTGTGTACATATCTGAATTAGTGTTTTTGTATTCTTTGGGTAAGAAGGGTTAAAAAAAATAATTAGAACCACAGCATTAAAATAAATTCTGACATACTTTCTAAAAAAGAAAAATAGTCATAAGTTGGTATATCTCTCCATCATGAAAAATGGACTTGGAATTGAAAAGGAGAGATGAGACAAAGTGTTTTACACAGAAAAAGTGATTAGAATGATTATTAGTTTAGTTTTTCAAATAATAAATATGTAGAGTGTAGAAACCACTTATACAAAGGTATGCTTATATGTTATAATCAGGGTTTTAAAGGCTATAATGAGGACCCACATCAACAAGATAAAAACTAACACAGATAAAAATGGAAAGTCTTACTTGTAAGTTTAAGAAAAGATATATTGCATAGTTGGAGAATAACAAAGCCCTGGCATGACAATAGATGAAGTTTTGAATTGCAGTAACAGAAATATGTCAGTGGGTAGAAGGGAAAGAGTCGCACTGGAAACTGCTGCTTATAAAGACCTTATCTGGAGCATATGTCCATTTATGGGGGAAACACTTTAGGAGCTAATGGCCATTCAGAAAGATGATCAGTAAAGGGACTAGATATTTAGAGACTGGAGGAAGTTTAGTGCTGGGGGGAGATGAGGGTCATGACAGCTGTTTTAAAATAAATGAAGGACTGTTAGATGAAGCATATTCTGGGAAGCTCCAGAAAAGATAATTAGTACTACTATACAAAAACTACAGGGAGGCAAGTTTTGATTTTTTTTTTTTTTTTAAAGATTTTATTTATTTTTTTGAGAGAGACTGAGAGAGAGAGCACATGAGAGGGGGGAGGGTTGGGAGGGTCAGAGGGAGAAGCAGACTCCCTGCCGAGCAGGGAGCCCGATGCAGGACTCGATCCAGGGACTCCAGGATCATGACCTGAGCCGAAGGCAGTCGCTTAACCAACTGAGCCACCCAGGTGCCCGGCAAGTTTTGATTTAATTAGGACTCTTGAAAAAAAATTTACTGGGGTCAAAGTGCTGAGCTCCTAATCACTGGAAGTAAATGCTCGTGCCCCACAGTCTGCACTGCCTGCTATTTTCTCTGCCTAGAATGGTCTTTTACCATATAGTGGCACAGCTCACTCCATTACTTTGTCTTCTCTTTACTCAGACCTCACCTTACCAGTAAGGCCCTCATCATTAATTATCTTATATACATATTCAAAAAAGCAAGCTTTTTTTCCCCACCCTGATACTTCTCTGTGTCTACTGTAGCCTACTATTTCTTCCTAGCACTTACCATCTGACACAATAGATCTCTAAATAGGCATTTACACACACACCCATTTACTATCTCCTCTATAGTACTAGAATGTGGCTTTCATGAGATCACAAATGTAGATTTTTGAGGGCGCCTGGGTGGCTCAGTTGGTTAAGCGACTGCCTTCAGCTCAGGTCATGATCCCAGGGTCCTGGGATCGAGTCCCGCATCGGACTCCCTGCTCTGCGGGGAGCCTGCTTCCCCCTCTCCCACTCCCCCTGCTTGTGTTCCCTCTCTCGCTGTGTCTCTCTCTGTCAAATAAATAAATAAAATCTTAAAAAAAAAAAAAGAAATGTAGATTTTTTCATTGCTGTTCTCTTCAGTACCTGGCCACAGCTGGCACTCAAAAAATGCCAGCTATATGAAAAAAATGAATAACAGGCTATATTGGAATATCTAGTTCCTGCCAAATATGAGATTGTTTGAAATGCTATCTTAAAGCCCAGAATAGAAACTCCTTATGTTTTTCCCACTTCTCACTTCATACAATAGTCATGTTTTAATAGTCATATTTTTTGATACCACTGATATTTCTAAAGTTACCATGCAGATAATATAAAAATTTAGATAATTAAGTGGATTTAAGAATTAAACATTATTGGGGAAAAGAAACATTTGGTTGCAGATATATATATATCTGCATACACACACACACACACAAATGGGAAAATATTGGTATACAAGTCAAATCCTAAAAATACATATGCAAGAATCTCCATAAAAATGGGAGAAAAATATTTTAAAACCCCCCCACTAAACCCCCTCCCTTCCCAAAAAAACAGGTAACGTAAGAATGAGAAGAACTCTCCTAAAACTAACCATGATAATGATTTACCAGTGGGATGAAATGTCTTAGGCACAATTAACATTACTATCCCGCACATGATCTGCATTAGCATTTCCTTTATAATCTCTTCACATGGACTCTTTTTGCCTCATTTTAACCCACTGAAATCATGGGTTTGATGTGCTATTTTTTTCCTCTAGTAATGTGCAAATATGATATTTTAACTTTGTTTTTGACTAGGAAATGCAGTAGGAAACAACTATACTCCCCAAACATTTCTCTTACCCGAAACAGCCACTTTAACACAGGTACGGGACACTGGACATAGTGATAAGCAGAGGTAAGAAAGCCTTGTGTTGTCAAAAAAATCTGATCTGTTTTTCCTGATCTGAAAAAATAAAGTGAAATCAATGACTGTTACTTTCATAGTAAGAAACTTCTACCACCACCTCTGACATAATCAGGGAAATGAGCTAGCACACCATCCTCAGTCCTTAGAGGTGGACTCTACTCCAATATGGATGGGTTACTCATAAAGGAAATTCAAGTGATGGCCTAAAGCTGATCCAGTCTGTTAGCCTGTTTCCAGATTTATCTGGTGGATAAATTTACATTAGCTGGCAGTGTTGAGAAAGCTCCTATTAAGTCTCAGGGCATTGTCTGCTTTTGTCAGCTTGGGTTTGTACTTCCATAAAACTCAGCACCAGAATTAATGTGATCTCTCTGCATCTGAGATAATCATGCACTGAGAGAAATTAGACCAATTTGGGCACTGTGGTATAGACTGCTAGTTGCCCATCCCAACATCTATTCTTGCCTTTCCTCTTGGCAACTGAACCCTGACTTTTAGCTGGGTACACTGGCTCTGCCTAAAATAAAAACCATTTCCCAGGCTTCCTTGTAACTAGGCGTGGTCATGTTGACTAAGTTCTATCCAACTAACCGTAAGTAGAAATGTGTGGGATTTCTGGGAATTTTAATGTAAAGGGCTGGAGTACCAGTAGCACCTGAAGCAACCAGGTGCTTAAGATGGTGAAGAAAGATTATATGGTGAAACACCAGCCCTGGACTTCCTACCTCTGAACTTCTTTCACATAAGAAAGACATATACTTCTTATTTTAAGCCCCTATTATTTTGACAGTTGCTGTTATTATATGCTGATCTTAATCCTAACTAATAAAGGCATGTAATACGCCAAGCAACTATCTTACACTGCTTCCTATAATTAAATAATAAACACAAAAAACAATAGTAATAAGAAGGATTAGAAAACTGGATAGGTTATAATAGAAATTAACCTTTTAGAAGATTGTGAGTTAGAAATCTTTGAGTAATTTTTATATAGGAAAAAGCAAAATGTTTTTCTATTTTTCTACTTACTTAAGAATAAGCTTTTCTACAGCGCTCTGTCCTATAAAACCAGAGTCTCTTAAATCCAAGGTACACTGATTGAAAATTTTTCCGGAATTGAGGAAATTAAATATTTCTTCACCTGGGTGATGATCAGGAATAGCATCAATTGTAACTGAAAATTTCTTTAGAAATTCCCTGGAATAAAAAAAGTTATTGAATATCAAATAGTTATATTGCATATGGTTTTGTGTTTAAAGGTTGGGTGCAAAGAAAACTTTTCTTAAGACCAATGTTAACCCCAGATAAGAAGACTAGCATGAGAACATGTGTTTTGTTCCTCCCACTTTTTGCTAGTAGTTAGTCCAAAGCCACTAAATGGGTCTGTGTGAAAAGAAACAATAACCAGGAGGAAAAAGATGTAACTTGGCCTTAACATTTGTCCTTCAAATCCATCATACATGGATTAGAAAACCATCATAGATTACTCATAAAGTATATTAACCATCAATGGTTCCTTTATTTCACAGGGAACAAAATTAAAAAATATAAACTTAATAGGGTATACATTATGAAAAATGCTATACCTGTGCTCTTCTAAGAGGCCATCCTCATCATCTGTACTGTCTTGATCTCCAATTCTGATGGGGGATTTAATACCTCGGCCCTGCCTTATGTCTTCCTGTAGCTGCTTCTGCAGTTCATCTAGCCTGAGAATTAAAAGAAATGTTACAGAAAATGGTTTACTCTAAAAATAATCTTTAGTTTAGGTCTAAAAGCAGCACCAAAAACCAAAACACCCCCCCCAAAACCCAACCTCTTATTAATAAGTACCCTGTTATATGGCAAACTTTGATGCACTACAGGTCAAATTATGTCTTCCCAAACATCATGATGTATAACAGACTTTTACCCAGCTACTGGTATGATATTAGAATAGTGTTCCTTCACATAGAAGACTTGAATATTTCTTTATAGCTAGGACTTCAAGAATGATACCCAAATCATTTAGAGAAAGGGGAAGGAAAAATGGCAAAGAATAATTTGATTATCCCCTTGAATCTTTAATGCTCATTTGACTTCCAGTAGACCAACAAACTGATGTTAATTAGTCTTTCTAGCACCAGTAGTTATTATCATTGTCATCATCATTATCATCACAATACCTAACACTGAGCCCTTACTATGGGACAGGCACTGTACTGAGAACTTTATGTATTAAATCTTTCAACCCTCACAAGAACCCCATGTAGTAGTTTATTATTACCCATTTTACACATGAGGAAACAAACATTAGGAATGCTCACTTGCTCAAGCTCACAATGCAAGGAGCTGGGATTCAAAGCCAGAGAGTCTAGCTCTGCAGTCCTTGCTTATACTGCTTGCCAAGATTAAGTTATTTTAACCAAGGTCCTTATTCCTAGCTCCAGCCCCACAGTAGATGAGTATAATACAACAGTAAGTGACTGGTAAATGTACTGCTCTACCAGTACAGAAAAGAGTCAATCATCAGATCAAACTAGCATCTCTGCCTCTGGTCTGTGCAGTGCTCATTTCAAATAAACAACTTCAGATCTGACATTACAAATCATATGAATTCATGAAATGTTTAAAGAATTTTACAATAGAGACAATTTCTCTAAATTTAGAAAGGGGAACACTTCTATTGTATTTCCTATGGTTAGCTAACTCATCTATCAAGTTTGAGACACATATATACCAACTTCACGTCAGTTGAGCCTTTTTTTTTTAAAAGATTTTATTATTTTTTTATCTTATTTTTAAGATTTTATTATTTATTTGAGGTGGAGAGAGGGGACTCCCTGCTGAGCGGGGAGCCCAACATGGGGCCTGATCCAATCCCAAGACCCCGAGATCATGACCTAAGCCAAAGTCAGACGCTTAACCAACTAAGCCACCCAGGCGCCCCAAGTCAGTTGAGCTTTTAGTGAAGTTCTGTGAGCTAGTTTTGAGGATTTTCCTTAAATGAGGAAGATATTTTTCCCCTCATTAGCAAAAGTAGTTTACAATTAGTGACAAATTTTATCAGGTCCATTATGATCCTCAAACTTTTTTTTTTTTTAAAGATTTTATTTATTTATTTGAGAGAAAGAATGAGAGAGAGAGAACACATGAGAGGGGATAGGGTCAGAGGACGAAGCAGACTCCCTGCCGAGCAGGAAGCCCGATGTGGGACTCGATCCCAGGACTCCAGGATCATGACCTGAGCCGAAGGCAGTCGCTTAACCAACTGAGCCACCCAGGCGCCCAATCCTCAAACTTTTTGATTTCTGTGTGTGTGTGAGAGAGAGAGAGAGAGCCAGAGATAGAAAGAGAGAGAAACGTTAACTCTAAACTTCTTCCTCAAGAGTAACTTGATGTAGAAATACCATGTGTGGCTATGCTGGTTTCAGAATTTGGACTACGTGAATATAAGAATGTTTAAAAAAAATTCTATGCAAACAAAAAAACCCCCAAACAATTCAATTAAAAAATGGGCAAGGGGCACCTGGATGGTTCAGTTGATTAAGCGTCCGTCTTTGGCTCAGGTCATGATCCTGGGGTCCTGGGACTGAGCCCCACATTGGGCTCCCTGCTCAGCAGGGAGTCTGCTTCTCCTTCTCCCTCTGCCCCTTCCCCCTCTTGTGCTCTCTCTCAAATAAATCAATAAAATCTTAAAAAAAAACATGTGCAAAGGATCTGAATAGACATTTCTCCGAAGAAGCTATACAAATGGCCAATAAGGACATGAAATGATGCTCAACATCATTCGTTATTAGGAAAGTGAAAATCAAAACCATGAGGTACCACTTCATATTCATTAGGATGGCTATGATCAAAAAACCAGAAAATATCAAGTGTTGGTGAGGATGTGGAAAAACTGGAATCCTTGTGCTCTGCTGGTGGGAATGTAAAATGGTGCAGCCACTATGGAAAACAGTACAGCAGTTCCTCAAAATATGTATAGAATCACTGTATGGTCCAGGATTCCACTTCTGGGAATATACCAACCCAAAAGAATTGAGTGGGGACTTGAAGAGATATTTGTACACCCTTGTTCACAGCAGCAATACTTCCAATAGCCAAAAAATAGAAACAACACAAGTGTCCATCAAAGGATGAATGGATAAATAAAATGTGCTATATACATACAATGGAGTATTATTCCGCCTTAAAAGGGAAGGAAATTCTGACACATGCTACAACACGGACAAACCTTGAAGACACTACGCTAAGTAAAATAAGCCAGTATAAATGGACGAATACTCTATGATTTCATTTATATGTGGTACCTAGAATAGTTAATTTCATAGAGACAGAAAGGAGAAGGGTAGTTGCCAAGGGCTGGGGGAAGAGGAGGATGGGAAGTTATTATTTAATGAGTATGGAATTTCAGTTAGGGAAGCTGAAAAAAAGTTCTGAAGATGGATGGTGGTGGTGGTTGCACAACAAGGTGAACGTACTTAATGCCACTGAACTGCAAATTTAAAAATGATTAGAATGGTAAATTAAATTCTATATATTTTATCACAATTAAAAAATACACACAAAAAACTCTGCCCATACTTTTGATCAAGAATTTCAGCTACCAGTTAGATTCTGGTTGTGGTAAGCAGAAAAGAATTTGTATTATTACGGTAATGCAGTAAACCATAAAAACCTGATCTTCTGACCCCGCCTGTGAACAAGAATACTTTTTTTCTAACAAAGCTGACAATAAAACTAGCACAAAATGCATGCTAATTTCTCATAATTTTTAAAGGAAAATTAAAAGCCAGCCACACAAACAAGCAGTATGTTAAATTTAGCAAGGTAGTCATGATGCTAACTAACCTTTGAGTGTCTTCCATCTCCTTCACTAGACGTTCTAAAGTATTTGTGTATGTTCCACTATGAACATGTTCCTAAAACAAGAAGAAAATTTAGGAATACTTTATAACATATCTTAGTAGAAGAATTGGGATGTTTTAAGTTGTTCAGAGTACTAAAGAATGTTTTCTATTTCAATAACCTAGGCCAGGAGAATACCTTTCTTAGAGAATTTTCACCATCATGCTTTAAATCTAGTATTTTGTACTGCAGGCAATTTGATTTTACCATTTATTAGGAAAGGCACTACTTATAAAACCCTGCCAGCCTTAGGAACTGACTACAAACACCCAAGGGCTCCATGGCTACCCTGTCTTTATTTTTAAATTCTATTTTAATGGAATCAAACTAATTTTTAGGTGTTACCATGGAACATTAACACCTTCCCCACCAAATTTTACAGACATATTAGAATTTAATGCAGCTTATTCCCAAGATAGAATGAAGCACTTTATAAATAAAATTGCACACCACAATTAACAACATTTCTACACTCTACCTTCATTTACAGCAGTGGTCTCCAAAGCAGGGGGTGTGCAAGGTGATCCATTGGGGTGCAGGAAGAAAATAATAGAACTTCTATTTATATGGAACTTCTATAGAAACTCCAGTAGAACTTAGTCTATAGTAACTTCTATATAACTTTTAAAGGAAAATACTTTTTTCTTCTTCCTTTTAAATTCTGTTTTTGCATATGCTTTAGAAAGTACACAGTAGTATAGTGGTACATGTATATAACCTATAAGTATACATATATATTGGAGTACATGCTTAAAAATTTTTTACTAATAGAAGTGTGTGTGATCAAAAAAGTTTGGAGACCACTGATTTACAGTAATAAAACTAAAGATATGGGAAATCCATTAACCAAACAAGAACTATACCAGTTTCAGTCCAATTATGAATCATAACAAATACTAAGTTTTCAAATAAGTTCTAGCAATTTATCCCTCTTTCACTAATCAATCCATCTTTCCCTCTTCAAGTAAAGATAAATGTCACAGCACTACTTACTGTATAGTCTGATGATTGAGATCTAAGCCCCTTGGAAAGAGCAGGAGGTTTTCCTGTAGTTGCAGGAGTCTGATTGAAGTTCAAAGCCATTATTTCTTCCAGTGACTTTAATGTTTCCTCTTCCTCATCACTGTCTAGGTTGTAACCTAAACTTTCTTCATCACTATCAAAATCACCCCTTAGTTTTCTTTTCAGTGCATTGCTACCTGCATTGGAATTTCCTGAACTCTCTTTATCTGAAGGGGCTTTATCTGAAGGTGCTGTAGGGCTTGGGATACATGGCACAACTTCCAAAGCAGCTGGGGGAGACTTTGTAGGAGTGCCATATTCTGAACGCAAAGATCCCCCAGAAATTTTCCCTGAAGATACATTAGAATCAGCTTTATCAGTCTTTGCCTTGTGTTCCTTGTGTTTGGAGGACTCTGTAGAATGCCCAGAACATTCTTTAGATGAGGAACGCTCTTTTTCTTTTTTAGGAACTGGAAGAGTGCAATTTTTAGCATTTAATGGTACCCGGGAGGAACCAGCACTTGGAACATGGGAAAGTAAAGGTAGAAGTTTTGTTTCCTTTGATGCCACAGAGCTAGCAGTTTTACTTTTCTGAAGGTTGCTAGCTTTTTTAACTGCAGACTTTTCCTGAGGTAAAGATAAGTGGGGTTTCTGCATCTTAGTCTCTTTGGTACTTGCCACACGGATTTGGTCACTATTCCTGGAAGAATGGTGGCCAGAATTTGAAGGTGCCAAGCCTCCAGAGGAGCGATCAATTTCTCCACTGGGTTCCTTGGATATATCTTCCAAGCGTAATACATCCCCAGGTGTCTTCAGTGCAATATGTTTTATAAATTTCTCTCTCTGATGTGGTCCGTCAGGACGCTTCTCAAGGAAGGACTCTTTTACTTTTGGCATTATAGATTCTCTTGTGCTTTTCAGATCTGAGTCCACAGAGTTCCTTTTTCTTTTGTCAGGGAACTTATTCTGCTTAGACCCTGCTAAAATTTAATTTTTGCCAGATTAGTGAAAAATATATTTTCCTATCTTAGTAAAGTTTATTCAGTGAGTGTCTAGAACACTATGACAAAATGTTTAAATTGTAAAAGTTTAAAGGGAAAAATGAAGCGGGGGGGAATCGGAGGGGGAGACGAACCATGAGAGACTATGGACTCTGAGAAACAAACTGAGGGTTCTAGAGGGGAGGGGGGTGGGGGGATGGGTTAGCCTGGTGATGGGTATTAAAGAGGCCATGTATTGAATGGAGCACTGGGTGTTATACTCAAACAATGAGTCATGGAACACTACATCAAAAACTAATGATGTAATGTATGGTGATTAACATAATAAAATTTAAAAAAAAGAAAAAGAAAAAGAAATTGTAAAAGTTTAGGCTGAGACCATTCAATATATGTGGGATAAGGAAAAAGATTGTACTACCATTTATTTATTAACTAATAAAATACTGGTGTCCAAATTTAAAGCTAATGACAATGCTCATTTTCATTCTAAAGCTGTTTACTACCAAAACAAAATTCAAGGTATTGCTCCCCAAAACACAAAAGCTGCATATCTGTTATCATGGAAGGCAATTCCCTCAAAGTTCATATATTCTTTCTTAGACCAAGGACTATCTGATTCCAAAAATGTAATACTTCTACATCTAAATTTATAGCACCTTAAAATATATATACGATAACTAGTTGAAGGCAGACATATTTTAATTTCTCAATTAAGAAAATCCACCCAAGTCTTTCTCCCCAGTGTTTAATTGTTTATTCCTTCCTGTGTATCCGTCTAGTCTTTAGCTGTGTTATGAGCTGTGGTTGAATTGTGGCTCCTAACTCCCAGAATCTCAGAATGCGACTTTAACAAGAAATAGCGTCTTTACCGGGGTAGTCAAGTTAAAATAAAGTCATTAAGGTGGGTCCTAATACAGTTATGACTGGTGTCCTCAGAAAAAGGGGACATCTGCAGTCTTGAGGTCTTTTATCTTTTTTTACACTATCATGTCATGAATTCACAGGGAATATACTACAGCAACTCAGGCTCCTTTCCATTGGTTCTCACAAAATGAGATCTCACAAAATGCCAGCAGGCTGGCATTTTAGTTGAACCTAAATACCTTTCTCTTTGGCTTCCTTCAAAAGGGGAAATTTGGACATAGAGACAGACTTGAAGAGGGAAGATGACGTGAAAACACACAAGGAAGGGGTGCCTGGGTGGCTCGGTTGGTTAAGCATCTGCCTTTGGCCCAGGTCATGAGCTCAGGGTCCTGGAACTGAGCCTCGAGTTGGGCTCCCTGCTCAGTGGGGAGTCTGCTTCTCCCTCTCTCTCTCTGCCCCTCCCCCTGCTTGTGTGCGCACACTCTCTCTCAAATAAATAAATAAATAAAATCTTAAGAATTGTTGAGAGAGGGGCGCCTGGGTGGCTCAGTTGGTTGGGCGACTGCCTTCGGCTCGGGTCATGATCCTGGAGTCTCAGGATCGAGTCCCGCATCGGGCTCCCTGCTCGGCAGGGAGTCTGCTTCTCCCTCTGACCCTCCCCACTCTCATGTGCTCTCTCTCATTCTCTCTCTCTCAAATAAATAAATAAAATCTTAAAAAAAAAAAAAAAGAATTGTTGAAAGAGAGCATGGCTCTGCTGATAACCTTAATTTTGGATTTCTAGCTTCTAGAACCATGAGAAAATAAATTACTATTGTTTTAAGCCACCTAGGTTTAGGAGCTCCATACAGGAGAACTTTAATAAACCACGTATATTTGAGTTAACCAGGTTTAAAAAATTTCTTATTGTGTTTAAAAATGTGATGTATCATTAATTAAAACCACTAATCATTAAATATTACTATATATATAATCAGTATTCCCCAAATCAAGTTTCTCTCTGCATATGGGCAGATGTCCTCAAATCCTCAACAATTTGATTAAAACAACAACAAAATAACTCAAGAGGTAAGCAACTTTTTGGATAGCTTGATCAGAACATAATCTGAAAAATTCCATTTATAAACATGAAAAATCAATAAACAAATGCCTCTATCGCCATTACCTGAAGAAATCATTCCATGCCCACTCACTCTGCTGGGGTTAAATGTCTTGTAAAAAAGGACAGGGGTCCTTTACAGTATAAGATGAGAAATCAAGTAACTAAGAAAAAGACTTGGGGTGGACTTACACTGATTATTTTAAATTTAGAGTTTCAAAAAAGACAGCTACAGAGCTGCCAGTTTGAGTTCTGTTCCATTTCCTAGAGAAGCTAATTTATATACAGCTAGACATGAGGAGAAATTTCTGATTTGTTCAGGTCTTCAATTGCGAAGGTCTCCTTCAACAGGAGGAGAGAAAACCTGTTTATGGGCAAAGTTTAGGAAAAATCAGCTTATTAAGAGCTTTTGACATCTAGAATTAGAGGAGGTTGAAATGGTACTATGGGGAAGCTCCCCTTTTGCAAGCTCTCTAAAGCAGTGGGTTAACTGAAGAATTATTTTTGCACTGCTTGTACAAACTGTAGACTGTTTAAGAACATTTCAAATATCTGTTAATATATAAAACAGGTAAGACAAGAGATTGAATTTGTAAATAGAAAAAAAGTAAAAATCCAACTGTCCATTAATAGGAGACTGGTTAGGGGCACCTGGGTGGCTCAGTTGGTTAAGTGGCTGCCTTCGGCTAAGGTCATGATCCCAGGGTCCTGGGATCGAGTCCCACATCGGGCTCCCTGCTCTTCGGGGAGCCTGCTGCTCCCCTGCCTGCTGCTCCCCCTGCTTGTGCTTGCCCTCTCCCTCTCCCTCACTCTCTCCCGCCCCCCATGTCAAATAAATAAATAAAATCTTAAAAAAAAAAAAAAGAAAAAAAATAGGAGATTGGTTACTAATAAATTATAGAATAAACAAGGGATGGATTAATTTGGACCTCAGAATGCAGCCCAAGGACAGGATTCTGGAAGACTAAAGAACTAAATGACTTTATCAACATTTCTGAAATCCTCTAACTTGTGTGTGATTATGTACATCGCGATCACAACTGAGAAGTATAATAGCAGTAATATGAACAAGACAGAATATTTGGATTATTAAGATCTATTCACTATTAGATAAAGATAAGCATTCTTCAGGTTATCTAGTGAAAAAGCCCCTTATGTTCTTTATATTCTGTTGACAGTGAAATGCAGCACAAATGTGTATTTATTAAAAAGTACAATACCATAACTAAAAATGATTATGAAACATGCAAAAATATTAGAAATAAAAATATAAGTGAATCTTAAATCTGCTTATGAAAATATGCAGAAAGCATCTTTTTCTTTTATTTTTTTTCATATTTATTTCACATTTGATCTGTAAACTTTTATTAAAAAAAAATCCACTGTCATTAGCAACGTGTGCTGCCATTAGTTTGTCTTTAGTGAAATAAGAGCGCAGGCCTTAAAGAGTCTCTGTCTAAAACGTGTAGAAACTCCGATGTAAACACGAGGTGTCCGCCCTTCCCTTGATTTTGGGAGTTCATCAATGACATGATCTCAACCAGAAAAGCAGGGGGGAAAGGACAACACTTTGATACCTAAGAGCTCCCGGGACAGGAAGCGTCTTTTTCTTTTAAAGATTTTATTTATTTATTTGAGAGAGAGAAAAAGCACAAGAAAGGGGAGGGTCAGGGGGAGAAGCAGACTCCCTGCTAAGCAGGGAGCCCGATTTGGATTCGATCCTGGGACTCCAGGATCATGATCTGAGCCAAGGTAGATGCTTAACTGACTGAGCCACCCAGGCACCCAGAAAGCACCTTTTTCAAACACTGTTCAAAAACTGCAGTATGTGGAACTATATAAATGAAACTACATTACAGTCACCACTGATGAAATCTGCAAACCCATGAACTGAAGAGAATTTTTCTCTTAGTCATTACTAGAGAAAAAAAAAAAAGCTGAAGAGCTTGGTGGCAACACCACCATCAGCAGCCCTTTATACTGGCAGAGCAAACTATTTTATACTAAAAATACTTTGTTCCTCCATTCACCTCACTGCAAATGACTTATTACTACAAATGTGTAATACAGTGAGTACAGGAACAACCTCGTGGCTGAGAAATTATTGTTTTATTTCGTGATGTCAAAATGCAATGAGATTTGATTACTAAAATCAACAACACTGTAAAAATTAAATAAAAATTTTAAAAACCACATACAACTTCAAATTTATTCCTGTATCTAGAAGCTCCCTCTATGATGGTAATTATCGTTTCAGCCTTGGCTAAACATTGATTTTAACACTTGAGATCACCTGGTCAAAATGTACTGTACCTCTAGAATATATAAAAAATAGAGTCTTACACGAAACCTGAAGAACAAGGAGTCACATCTGTCTCTCTGTACCACTGTTTTTTCATCTTTAAAAGTAATCATCTTATGAGGATGTGAAGATCAAATGAATTAAAAGCACAAAGAACAGGGCATGGCACACAGTAACTGTTCAATAAACGTTGGCTATTATTGTTATGTCCACTGTATCTTACTGAGTGTGGAAATCTGTAAAATTCATTTTTCAAAGTTTGCAATCATGGCAGAAAAAAATCTGATACACCAGACTATTAACAGCTGTTATTTCTGGGAACCTTTTATTTTCTGTGTTATGAATTTCTGCAATGTTTGACTTTTACACTGTTCTATTTTCTAGTTAAGAAAAGATAAAGATACTTTAAGAATTACTGAATTAACAGTAGCTATTTGTTATTATGTATTTCCTCAACCAATAGATACTGAAAGTACAAATTAATATCATGTAGGTGTCCTTGGAAATTTGCTATTAAAAAGGTTATCTTTGTACTTGAAATATTAGGAAACACTGTTTTGGATCATGATAACAGTTTCAACCTTATACAAAGCATCTATAATACCAAGATCTCAGATAGTCCACAATTCCAATAATATAAGATTATGCTTCTTATTGTAGCCAAGATTCAGCAGTAGAACACTGAATACCAAAATGAGAAACATGTTGCTAGGAACTCTTGAAAGAGGCAAAAAAGTCAAGATAAACCACAGGTTATGCATACTAATTCAAGTACTATTCTTTTAAAATATAATTTACCAAACTCTTAACTGATCTGAGACATTCAATTTCCCTCTAGGAAGGAAACTGAATATTTAAACCAATTTGTTTTAAAAAAGTGCCACCTAATGGGGCACCTGGGTGGCTCAGTCGTTAAGCGTCTGCCTTTGGCTTAGGTCATGATTCCAGGGTCCTGGGATCGAGCCCTGCATTGGGCTCCCTGCTCAGTGGGAAGCCTGTTTCTCCCTCTCCCACTCCCCCTGCGTGTGTTCCCTCTCTCGCTGTGTCTCTCTCTGTCAAATAAATAAAATCTTAAAAAAAAAAAAAAAGTGCCACTGAGGTACAATTTTATTTAAAAATTAATAAATTAATTTTGATTCTACCTGAAGCAGGTTCCCATGAATCAGAAGAGGATCTTTTCCTTGAGAAATGTCCATTTTCCTATTAGCAAAATGAGAAAAAGTTAATTAGGAATTGGGGCCAGTAAAGAATGTAAACTTTTCTTTATAACATTTAAACACAGATTTCTAGACCAATTAAAGCAAGCACTTATACTTGGAGAGAAATTCAAACTTCTATAATAAAACATTTTAAACTCTTTAAGTTTTATAAAAATGAAGGGCATTTGTATCATAAAATGTAAAAATGTCATAAAAATAAAAGCCAGTTTTCATAATGCAAATTTAGAGCTAAAGATTAAGCACTATATCATTATTTTGAAAAAGAAATAGTAAGCCTAATATTTGCCAATTAAATGGACATAACTCAGGGGCGCCCAGGTGGCTCAGTCAGTTAAGTGCCTGACTTTGGTTCAGGTCATGATCTCAGGGTCCTGGGATCGAGCCGTGTCCGGCTCCCCACTGAGTGGGGAGTCTGCCTATCACTACCCCCCCCCCAACTTGTGCTCTTTCTCTAATAAATAAATAAAATCTCTAAAAAAAAAAGTGGACATAACAGACTCTTTAATACTTCAGTTCAAGTATTGACGTACAACCAAACACTAAAATCTTCTAAGAATGGACCAAATGTTACTAACTTCTATTGATTGTTAGCAAATCTCATTGGTAAAGACACCAAACTCCTTTCAAACAAACCCTAGAGTTTACAAACACATTTTCTAACAATATACAAGGCAACACTCTCCATTCCCTCCTAAAATGTCATAGTTTGGTTTACTTTTTTGGTCTACCTGGCTTTAAAATCTCATAGCATCTTATCAACATAGCCCTTTCTTGATATCTGACCTTGCTTTATTTGCTCTGTATGTAGAAAAGTTCTTTGAAACAGAGGTACTTGTCTTTCTAGGGGAGAGGGTCAGCTTTTATGCTAATCTAGGTTTGGTCTATTCTCAAGGGAGAATATGAAGTTAATATGTATCTGGATAGCTTTCTAAGTATTATCTAAGTTGTCTAAGACCCATTCTCAAAATTATTTAGGACTCATATAATCTAAACCAGTCAGTCTCAAAACTTTAAAGTATATCAGAATCATTTGGAAGGCTTGTTAATTGCAGATTGCTGGTCTTACCTCTAATTTCTGGTTCAGTGAGTCTGGGGCAGGGCCTGAGAATTTGCATTTCTAAGTTCCCAGGTGATGCTGATGTTGTTAGTCTAGGGACCACATTTTGAGAACCGCTGTTCTAAAACGTTTCTTCCTGTTTTAGATTTTTCCATTCCTTAAGTATCTCCCTTCAGCACAGCCTAATTTAAAAATGACTATACTTGCCTAAAAAAAGAATGCTTACTTTCTTGATTAAGAAAGGTCTTTGTTCATGGTCTGAAAAAATTAAGGGCAAGAAACATTAAACTGAATCCTACGGACAGTCAGAAGAAATGTAATGAAATTAGGTTTTAAACAAACTGTGTATCAGTATTTCCTTAACAAAAGATACCAATATGATGCTAAGTTATTAAATATTTTTAGATTTAGCATGTTAAATAAAGCAGTAGCCAGGCTAATCCAGTAATTATTACACATACCAGGTTTGAAAGATTACTCTTTCCAGGTGTGACGTCATTCTGTTTACTTTGTTCCTGCCTTGGTTTACATTTTCTTTCTATACTAGAGGATTTTAAGGAAAGATTGCTTGCTTCTGAGAAAGAATTTTCCGAGTTGATTCTCTGCTCCATCTGCTCCCTTCTCAACTTCTTTAGTTCTCTTTCTCTGCAGTAAGAAGCTAATGACAACTGGAATTTAGCCCCCAATGGACTTTCTCCTGGGTGGTGCCTGGATAGGCTGCTTCTGCTGCTAAGACTTCTAGAGCTGTTCTTGAAGATGTCAGTTTCTGTCACTGTGGCCTGCTTTTTGGAATCTGCACTGGTCTTGTCTCGATCTCTATCATTCTTCTCCCTGCTATTTTCATGAATGAACAGTGACTTCCTTCTCTCTGGAGATCGATGTTTTTTCTTCAGTGCCTTCATCTCCTTTGACAAGCAATATGGAGGAACATAGACTTTTGCAACTGCCTTTGGATATTTGGTGGCGATTGACACACAAGGCCGACGTGACTCATGCATACCACGATCTTTATGGTGCTCTTTTACACCTTTCATGAAAGCCTCTAAAATACCGCTCTTTTCTGATGGCACCCTTTTGGGTTTAGATTTTTTTGGTGAGGATAGTTTCCTTCCAAACTGCTCTGTCCCACTGATGGACAATCCACTTCCTCCATATTTGATGTCTGATTTTTGTGGAGAATCCAACATATGTCTGTCTAAATAGCCAATTAAAACACAAATTGCATGTTATTAAAAATAACACAAACTATTACATTTTGTATATTTATTTAAATTAATAATACTTAAAATACTAAGCTATCACAAGAATTTTCAAATCAATATTTAGATGATGATACACATTTCATGGGGGGGAATTAAGACATGATTTATTTAATAGCCTTACTTTCATAAAGCTCCCTTTTGCTACATCCTGTAAGCTCATATGGCTCCATTTATAAAATGTTACTGTATTAGAGAATCAAAATAGTATGCAGTATGAACATTATTGACTGAATAGTTTAAATGTAAGAAAGAATAACAGCAAAAAGTTTCATGACGTTTACAACTTATCTTTGTAAAAAACACTGCATCTTCATTATATTCTCAATTTGAACATTATGCTTAATCAAGTAAGAGCTTAGAGAAATTTATTGAATCCATCTCCCTCTTCAAAAGATCCTGTAAAAAAATGCATTAATAGTATACATACCTTGTTTTGAAGCTGGTTTGAAGAAATCTATAATTGACTGCTTCCTGAAAATAAAAGCATAACTAATATGGTATCACATAAGCAAACGTTAAAACCTCAATAATTCAGATTAAGGGGAGAATACTAGATTTATAGGATATAGATTGGATTTCACTACCTGGTTTAATCATTCTGACAATGGCAATAATGCCTTGCTAAGCTGATTATAAAAAACTGAAAATATAATTTACCATTTCCTGTAGGAGCAAATTTATAAAAGCACAACTGAGGTTTATATAATCTATAGTACTAAAATGATAAGACTGGAGTACAGATCCAGGGAATTGACAGTGTGCTTCCTAGGAAAAGCTTACTGCTACGTGAAGGGATCTGATCCTATTGCTTGGTATCTCCAGTGACTGGTACAAAATAATGCTCAATAGATGTTTGCTGAATGAATAATGGAGATTATAAAAACTGAGTAAAACCTGAACAGACTCATAGCAAGAGTAGATGGTAGAATGGCATATCAGTGATTGGGCCCAGCTGGGGAGGCAGCTGAGTTGAAGGGCATGCTGGCCATAATGCAGAAAGGATCAAGTGCCAAGTTTATACTACCTTCTTTATATACTACAGTAAGATGTTAATCTAAGTAACAGCAGAAATTAGAATGATCTTCACAACTAGTGTTTCAAAATCTTAATTTTTACCTAAAAACTCTTCAGATATTTACAAAAATAACACATTGCCTGGGGAAAACACGAAACACGAGAAAAGGAAGAAAGTGAACAATTACAAAAACCAAATTGTTTTAATTTTTAAGGATTTCTGCGCCTTTCTGCAGAGTAACACAAAGTGAACCATATTACCAGAATTTGTATTTGGATTGATGTATTTAGAGTTATCTGTCAGCTGCATAAAGAGAAATGTCATCATATGTAGAGCAAAAAATTTCCTTGCAAAATTCTGCTAAAACATATTCATTTCACTGAAAGAGAAGCAGTACACTCAGTTTCCCTAAACATTTATTCATTATGAGGTTGGAATGCTCAGAGAAAACTTGAACAATCCAAGTCCCTCGTACGCTTCACAGGTCACGTTCGAAGAGCAACACCAGTCTTTAATGGTTTACTGAGAGTCTACAATGTTTATAAAATGTTGGTAGAAAAGCTAACTGGTTATGAAATGAATATGAGTGATAGACTAAGAAATAATTTATGCATTTGTTTTCATAAAACATAAAAAATTCCACAGGAGAATAAACGAAGAAATGTCAGAGGTTCTGTAAATCGGGAAAGGATGATGCCCTCTGTTACTGGTTGAGGAGAGATGGGAAAGGATTAAGCAGCAGCTAATTCAAAACAATACTAAATATGCCTTTACATTAATTACTAAAAGTAACATTGTATCTTTCCTAAAATATTAGATCCCAGGCTCCTTTTCGAGTAATACACCAGAGGGAAAAATGGTTTTGGGTAAAACATACAAGAAATCTGTAAAATAACCATGAATGTAACTTTCAAGTAGGAACAGTTCTCTAATTTTATATGCACAGAAATGTCCATTAGTTATTTATAACTAGCTTTTAAAAATTATAACAGCTCACAAGCCCTTATCTGAAATTTTTGGGGTCAAATGTTTTTGAATTTTGAATTTACTGGATTTTAGAAAGGGGGTAACCTGGATGCATTACATAAAGTCCCCCAGTGGGGTCTGACACTGCACCCCAGAAGCAAACACACCAATATTTCTCCAGCAAAGCTTACAAATACTCACACTTAATGCCATAAAGCCCATAAATAGCCTTCCATTAGTTCTAGTCAGGTTTGGCTGCCAAAGTCAGAGGTGGTGCCAAACTTACTGAAAACTTTTGATTTTCATAGCATTCTGGCTTTCACAATTAAGATAAGGGATTGTGGACCTGTACCACATTAGAAGATAAACTTACTGTTAAACTTGTTACAAGCTTTTTAAAACTTAAAATAAAAAAGACAGTACCAAGTGCGTAGAGAATTTAAACATGTTTTATTGTCAGAGGATGTCAAAACTCCCCCATCTTATTACATAGCTCCCACAAAATCTTCACAAGAAACCTAGCCTGGAGAGGCGGAAAGTTACTGAAGGAAAAAACATATCACATTCCAAATCTGCATGTCAAGTATCAATTATCGTGCATACTGGACTATAAAGTAATTCGTGGAAAGGTTTTCCTCGTCACGTCGTACATAATTTCACCCACAATTGAGAAAAGATTTATACTGTTAAGCTACTACGATCAGTAGAACTGCAACGTACAAAAAAACCACCTAAATATGCACTAAGCAGGCAGGGCCCCGGGTCCAGCTATCGTAAAAGACAAAAATCACGGTCTACCTAAGGCGGGTTCTCCGTAGCGACCCAAGCTGTGTGTGGTCACTAGACCGAGAACTGCGTCCCAACTACAGAAAAGGAAACTCGAAGTCCCAGAAGCCCCCGCGCGGAGGCGGGGCAGGGGTTTGCCAGGCCCCGGAAAGCCGAGGCCTGAGCTCGCGGAGGATGGCGGGAACTGAAAGAGCGGGCGTCCGCAGTCCTCCCTCATACCCTTGCCCCCGCGACCCGGCCCCTTCTCCAGCCCTCTGCACGGTACCTGTCCCCAGGACTCTTTGTTCTCTTTCCCGCTGCAGCAGGGGCGGTACTACCGGGTCTCAGATGGCAGCGCGGGGGCGACGACCCCGGGGCTGGGGATGAGGGGAAACCTGGCCTAGCGGGCATGCAGCGCCTTGTCATGTCGGCGCCGCTGGCGACGGCGGCATGAGCTGTGGCTGGAGAAGTTGGGTGCGTGGTTGCCGTCTTGCTGCTGGGACTCGGGAAGGCTGTCGGAGCGGAGTTGGGCGGCACCCCCTTCCCTCTTCATGGCGGTTCTCTCTCTTCGGAAGTGACTCCTGTATGAGCGGGAAGGAACCTGAGGACCAACAGGGGGCGGGTCTTACTTGAAGGGTCGCACTCTGACTGGCTGGCACGGCGGTCATTTCAGTAGTGGCGCAATAGAAAGCCGCAGCCTCTCAGGAGAAGGTGGGGCTTCGAGAAGGGGGAGGGGGTAGGAAAACTGCCCCCCCCGTCACGTGCGCGGTTGCGGGGGGAGCGCCCCGTCGCATCCGGGCCGCGTCGGCCTTGGCAGGCACGCGGGGGCGGACAGGCGCGGGCCGTTGCGGATGCTGCGGCAGCTGGCGACAGCCGCCTGCTCGAGGGCGAGGGACGACGAGGTTTGCAGAAGCAAACCCGAGCCCGGCAGCTGCCTTCAGTGAGGATGGCCAACGGTTCGGCTTCCTGTGTCATACAATTGTGCCTCAGAAATCCCCAGCTGTTCATTCCATCCTCTCTTTAACATCTTAGGCCAAAGTGCCCTAATGCTGTCACCATTTCCTTGGTAATCTGCACAACCCAATCTGAAGACTTGTCTGTTCTGTGAGAGTTCTTGTTAAGTATTGTGGATGCCTTTTCTCTTTCTTTAAGAAGGAAAAAAAGACCCCACAGAAATAAAGGCTGTTTTTATTCCACAGAAGCATTTTGTTTCTCAGCTGTTGAAATGAGTTATCCATGAAGTCTCTGCAGCCAGATTCCTTGGAGATTTTTGAAAGGAACACAGGGTCAGCTTTCAATTACCCATGTTAAGTGTGGACAGCATAGATTAGTGAAAGCTGCCAGCACTCTCCAGTCCTTCTTTGTAAGGGGCTTGTGTGTTGGAGGCTGTTAGCCACGGTTTTCCTCACGAACTGAGACTGGTCAGAATATCTCTGAGCCTCAGTTTCCACATCTATACAATGCTATTCTATTTTTCTGGGAAACTGTAAACTATAAAAGTGATAAGCAGTGTAAACTTAACAGTTCAGAGTCTCTCGTGTAATAAGCACTGAGCAAATTAGTGTTCCCTTTCCTTTGCTCTTTAGACATACTCTTACACTCTAATTTACTACAAAATCTTCCAGAGATACCTCAGATACTGTCTGACATATATGCAGACATATGTTGTATGTAATATATTAATAGTTATCACGTACATTATATGTGATATCTTCAGGATGTCCAAGCTTTAATTGTCAGGCCTGTTCAATCATTTGGGTGGAACAAAATCTTAAAACACAAAAGAATTTAGACAGGTATTTAAAGTCTATTGTGCTGAGGGGCGCCTGGGTGGCTCAGTTGTTAAGCGCCTGCCTTTGGCTCAGTTCATGTTCCCAGCGTCCTAGGATCAAGCCCCCCCATAGGGCTCCTTGCTCAGCGGGGAGCCTGCTTCTCCCTCTCCCTCTGCCTGCTGCTCCCCCTGATTGTGCTCTCTGTCTAATAAATAAATAAAATCTTTAAAAAAAAATAAAATTTATTGTACTGAGATTTGACTGCTTCTGTAGCTAAGCAAGGCTGACTGACCTGAAGTTCACTTCTTTTCCCTCCTGGTTAGCCCTTAGGAGGAAGAATTAATGAGGAATAAAAGTGGCCCACAAGGTTGCAAAGCATAGGGTAAAAGATAAACAGTGAATGTACGATCTGTCATACAACCCAAAAAGCATATATATGCAGCTAATATACTAGGTAGCAAGAAAGGAAATACTATGGGGCTCCTGGGTGGCTCAGTTGCTTAAACGACTGTCTTCAGCTCAGGTCATGATCCCAGGGTCCCGGGATCGAGCCCCACATCGAGCCCCACATCGGGCTCCCGCTCAGCGGGAAGCCTGCTTCTCCCTCTCCCACTCCCCCTGCTTGTGTTCCCTCTCTCACTGTCTCTCTCTGTCAGATAAATAAATGAAATCTTTAAAAAAAAAAAAAGAAAGGAAATACTAAAACAAGGGGCATTTTTTCTGCTAGTAGCGAGAAGTTGTTGTACGTAGCATCATTCTCTACCTAACAAAGAATACAATAGATGCTTGAAATGTGTTGAATGAATAATGATTTACACATTTGTTTATTTGGGGCTTTTTACATGTATTATTTCCTATCTCGTATTAGTGCTTTCTCTTGGGTGTTTTTACACTAGTAAATTCTTGCTTCTATAATGGCACATCTACAAAACATTTAATCTGATTCGTCTCACTGCATGCTCGGGCCATAATAAAGAGCGATGCATAAAAAACAACATTCTACATGATTAATCAGTTGCTTTTCTTGGATTATAGTATTTGAATCATCTGGCCTCCAAGGTATCACTTTAAAGTCTGTACTCATGCTACCAAACAATAGTTTTCACATTTTCTTAATCTGAGCAACAGATTATAGAGTTAAGTGAGGCAAGAAATCCCTTGATCAATAAATGGAGATGGAGTCATAATGAAAACACAATTTTAAAAATCTCTTCTTAACAGGGAAGTAGTTATCCAAATCCTCAATAAGCATCAAGGCTCTTCTTTGTTTAAGCTGTATTTGAAAATGATACAGATTTGGTCACAGGGTGAAATATGCTCAACATACTAACTAGAACCGCTGGGAGCCTCTCAGGCTCTCCCCCCGCCCCCAATAGCGTTGGGCACTCTATTTTGTGTTTATACCCCTTCTCCCCACATTGAATGTGTACCTATGCCACATGCGCACACACGGTTCATGTAGGGTTCATGTAGTGGGCCGGAAATAGATAGCCAGGAGCTGTCCACCAGGTGAGAGGTGGTAAAGAACTCAGGTGCTTGCCTGTGAGGAGACAAGAGGAGAGTAGAACTGGGGTGGGGCTGGGAGGAGAGGATGATGAATAAAGTAGACAAGACTCAATTAGAGACTTAAGACAAAACTTCAGCCAGGATTGGATAAAGAATATGGAGAAATTAAGGCCAGATGACCATAAAAGGCTAGTTTGAAAAGATTTCTGGGAATGCGGGTGGGGATGAGGAAGCAAAGACCATAGGAATGGAGTGGCTTCTATGCATGAAGCTTCTATGGGGTGCAGCTCCCCTCAGTCTGGCACCCTGAACTGTTAAAGGCCGTTAGGAGGAGGGCAGACTCTGGCCTTGATGGGAAGGGACGGGGCAGCAGCAGCAACATTGTTACGTGTACAACAGATCGAGTTTGCTGGGAGTGTCAAGCCCAACGTGGGAATCCTGAGAGGAGTGACAGGATAACTGATGCCAGAGATTCCAAGCGGGCACAAAGGAAACAACAGTGGGGCAGACTGGCTCAGCAGTACCTTAGCAGGCAGGGACTAAAAGAACAAAAGGTCAGTAAGTTACAAAAAATGATACTAAAAAGAAGAGAACTAAAGTAAAAGTAACTTCTGGTTCCACAGTAATGACACACTTTTGCTCTGAGATTGCTACCTTCTGGTAAATTCCAAGGCTCTTGTTGGAGGTTTCTCCAGGGCAGGCGGAGAGACCAAGGTGGGTTTACTGTAGAGCTGCCAGCCGATGGCCAAGCCTGTATGTGTGGAGGGGAAGGTGGAGGGACCTGGGAAGCGGGGGATAAGGAACAGACCCAGAGAAACAGGAAATAATTAACTTGAACGCCTGACAGAGAAAGACCACATGATGATCTGACGAAGGAAAGGCGAGCTCCTGCTTCTCACGAGCCACACGATTCACTTTGCAAGTGGATGCCGAACTCAAAACTGCCCAACAAGCATTTGGAAGAAGCACTGGCTTGGTTTTAAGGGGCTGCTAGGGACACGCCAAATGTAATATAACGTAATGTCATATAATCTAAATTTCCTGGGAATAATTAGTAACACTCTGAGAAAGCAGATCCTATGTTAGGGAAAGTACGTTTCTTGTTATTTCACTATGGAATGTTGCAAGATAATATTTCCTACACTTTAGAACACAAGTAACATATTTGTGATTTTTGACATACCTAAATATTTCCTGTACTATTATTTACTCAATATTTTCACTTAAATCACTCTTAAACCCATTTATTTTAGAAGAAAACTTAAAATGATTTCCCTAAATTAAAAATCAGTATCACTTGGAAAGTGATAACTTTCCAAATGGAAGCAAACTGTAAAAACTAATAAAGAACTAAATAAGAACTAGAAAAATATCTCCCCACATTTCTCCTACAGTCATCTTGTTTACTAGTGGTGGTAGGCATAGATATTATTCATATATGTGAAATACAAGAGAGTCTTTGGAAAATACTAGTTTTAGGGACTCCGGTCTATAATCAGGTGTTTTTCACACATGGTTAGCAACCCATTAGAGGGTTTTAAAGTTGATGTAAAGGGGGTCCCAGACCATAATTGAAAAAAGAGTGAGGGAATGGAATAGGGAATATCAGTGCACCACACATAGTTTAGTTATGTGTTATTTTGCAAAACTTCAGTTGTATGTATTTTCTTTTGGAGGCAGTGATATAAAAAGTAGGTCTGTGGCTCCTACTGTGGGCAGTGGTGGAAATGTTTGAAAGTTGTTGCTGTAATCTGTAGTCATACTTCACCCTTCTGCGTACTGGGGGCTCTGAACAGCAGAAGCTGCTTGGAGGAGAAAAGGTGGGCTTCCTTTGGTCACTCCTGCTGGTGAGGAGGGTCAGGAGACACAGCTCAGGCTCCCCTTATGTTCCTTTAAAGCCATTCCCTCCAGGAGAGGGGAGCCTTGTAGAGGGAGGCTGACTCTCTAGAGGAGCTGACCTTTCCCCATCCTGCGCTGTAATAGCTTCAAGATGGAGAGGATGGCCAAGGGGGCCCTCTTAAGTCCAGCCTTGTCCTCAGTAATCTAGGGACTGTGGGTGAGAAATGGTGGAAGGGAGAATGTTGCAAACGAGGCAGAGATCCCCTGTTCCACCTGCCCCTGACATAAAACCCCACCACCTGGAACTGGAGAGGGTCTGGGAGGGAGAATACATTTGATCTCTTACCTCTGCAGTGCTCTTCCCAGAATTCCTCACATCATGACCCTTACTTTATCAGGCTCTGACTTGCCTCTACAGTCATTCCCTACCAACACTATCCTGAAGCTGGAAGCTTCCACACCACCAAAATACTGAACCTTCTGTGCCAGCCTTCCTGAAAACGTGCTTCCCTGAGCTCTCAAAGAGATTCTTAAAGACGTAGAACAACATTTAAAAATCAAGAGATTTCACACAAAACTCTAGATTTCTGGCTTTAACTGGTATAAAGGAGGGGTCTCACACTTACGCCTACAGGGGCTAGGTAAATAAATATGTGAATCAGGTTCATTTTCCTGACTTTTATAGAGAGTTGGGATCAGAGAACTACTTTGCAGGTCAGTACGGCGATGGCGGCGAACTCCTATTGGGCCTCACTATGGGTCAGGCACTTTTCTAAGCACTTTACGATTGCTGACCCCTTTAATCTTTGCCACGTCCCTACAAGTTAGGACATGGTGGCACTGGCCCAGTGTTTGCACAAGCATGGTGGTAAATGGCACGTGGAACTCAGCCTCAGTGAGTGGAGAGGCGAGGCTCTGGGGGGACCTGGGGAGCACATTCCCAGCTAAATGGAGACAACCTCTCTAGGCTGCAGTTTCCACGTGGGAATGTAGGCCCCGTGTTTCCTCCTCTTCTCTCAGCAGCAAAGAGAGAAACACCCGGCAGTGGGGAGGTGAGGCATGACATTGCACAGCAACTCCTTTTTGAGCTGCCCTGGATGTCTTAATATACACCCTAATATTTGTTTCTAAAGTTCTAGGAGAGAATGCTCTTGTAAAGCATTTCCTCTTGGAACCAAGAGAGGAAGAAATAGTGCTTTCGGTACCCAGAGGAGTGTTACAGGGAGTTAGCAGGGTTCTCACTCAGGGGTTCTTACTTAAAGAAATTGTCACACTTTACTTATAATCAATACCTGTGGGCATTTCAAAGAACCAGTGGCCGATATCTATCAAAGATATAAAATGCACATGTCCTTTGATTCAGCAATTCCCCTTCTAATGTCTCTTAGAAATATACCTCTCTAAAACTAATGATGTAATGTATGGGGATTAACATAAGAATAAAAAAAAAAAAGAAATATACCTCTCCTCCATTCACAAAGATGGATCTATAAAGTTATTTGTTGTAGCATTAGCTGTAGTATAAGGCTGCAAAGGAACTAACCAGCCCAGAAGTCGGGGACAAAACAAATCATGGCACATCCATACAGTAGAATGCTGTGCTGCACTTAGGAATTCACTTGGAAAGTGCAGCGTCCTTCCAGAGAGTCTTGGCGTATACATGCAAATCACCCATTTTACTTATACAAGCAATAGCATAGTCTATGTATACACGGTAGCATACACTGTTCTGCAACTTAATTTTTTCTTAATATATCTTCGAAACTATTCCATACCAGTTTATACTGTTCACAAGTGTAGAGAGTTCTGCTAAACTACTCTGTAATATTGCCAACCTTGGCATCTAGTTAGCATGGCCAAGCAGCCTGCAGGGGCCTTGAACTGACATCTGCCCTCCCACGCACGTGCCTAGATAACAGCCTGCAGAGTAACAAGTAAACGTAAGTTCCTGATAACCTCCCCCCAACAGTCCCTGTGATCAACAGTCTCCCCCGCCTCCTCCTTGTGTGCCCCTTAATAAGACCCCCGGGGAGCTTACCAAAATCCAGATCTTTTTAATTTGAATTGACCAATGGGGCCTTAACCTGGGAACCACAAAGGATTCTACCATGGACCCGAATAAAGGCATGTGCTCCAGGTCCTGCTGCTCTCTCTGCCTGCAGCCTGCCTTGACCTCCCCACGTGGGAGGCCACTGGTCCTTTTAAGTGGCCACCTTGATCATAGGTAAAGAAGTCCTTAACAATGGTTGCCTCTAGAGAGAGCTTTTCCCCTACTTGTGAAATTTGTATTTTACCAGTTATATATATTACATTTCTAAAGAAACAGCTCTCTCTCTCTCACCTACACATAAGAAAATAAAAGGACCACTAGTTTCAGATTAAACGTTATGCTGTTATATTAACTGCTTTCAGCGAAGACTTGCCAGATACCCGCCACTATTTCTGTTAGCCTCTGCCCATTTCTCCTTCATCTCCCTTCCCTAGGACCTTGATACTGACACCCCTGCGCCTATCTGCTTATTGTGGCCAATGTGGAGGCCATTTGCTTATGTTGCCTGAGGAGGGATTCAGCAGGACAAACATTTGATGCTGAGTTCTCAAGCTCTGCGTGTCTTAAATGTAACTTATTATCTCCACTCCCTAACCTCCCAATGTAATGTTCTCTCCTCCTGTATTTCTTATCTTAGTGAATCGGGACATCATCTCCCTTCCTCTGTCACCCAAACCAGAAGCCTGGGAACCCTACTAACTAACCCCTCCTCTCTATTACCCTCAGCCCCCACCTGTCATCAGTCATCAAGTCTTAGTGGTTTTGCACCCTAAATATCACTTGTATCCTTTCTTTCTCTTAAAAATACATGCACACACAAACATATATTTGGTTCTTTTTAGAAATGTAAAAGATACAGTCAAACACAAAGAAGAATATTACAAACACATATTCACCACTCCAGATTCACAGACTGTGAACAGTTTGCCCAGTTACTCTCCTCTCCTCTTTTCTGGTCTTTTTTTTTTTTTTTTTAAGATTTCATTTATTTATTTGAGAGAGAGACAGAGAGAGCATGAGTAGGGGGAGGGGCAGAGAGAGAAGGAGAGGGACAAGCAGACTCCCTGCTGAGCAGGGATTCCCAATGGGGGGTTCACGGGGGCGGGCTCAATCCTAGGACCCTGAGATCATGACCTAAGCTGAAGTCAGACGCTTAAGCTTAACTGACTGAGCCATCCAGGAACCCCTCTGGTCATTTTGTTTTTATAACAAAACATCACAGAAGTAGCTGTCCTTTTTAACCAACACCCCAGTTTAATTCCCCTCCCCCCAGTATTGTGGTTTTCAAGTACACAAGTTCTCTGTGCCTCAGATTCCTTATTTTTTACATATACCTATATGCAGTCATAAGGAATATATAGGATTATTTTGTATATATTTTTGAAAAGATTTGCATACTTATACATCTTATTTATGTATGCAGTTCATATGCCACATTTTATCCATTACAAACAACGCTGTCACGAACATTTCTGTACATGCTTCTTTGTGCCCATGTGCAAGAATTTCTGTGGGTTATATACTCAGAAGGGAAATTGCTGGGTCATAGGGCATTTGCATTATCAAGTTTATTGTATACTGCCAAATTGCTTTCCATAAATGGCCAAATTAATTTATGACCCCACTAGCAATGTTCTGTTTTCCTCATGTCTGCTCTAATCTTTGATACTGTGCTCCTTTTTTATTTTTGCCTATCTGGAGGGTGAAAATGGCTTCTCATTGTTTTCTTTTGCATTACCTTAATTATTAGGTTGACTATCTCTTCATACATATTGGGGGGGTGCCTATTTGGATTCTTCTTGTGTTAATTGTCCATTTCCATATTTTACTTATTCCTAAGCTGTTTGTGTTTTTCTTATTGGTTTGTAGAATTTAAAACTACATATTTTGTATACTCAAAAATCCCTTCTATCCCTCCCGCTGTATCCCAATACGAGTCCTAATTACCCCCTGCAAAGTCTTTTGCAACAGCTTTCAAACTGGTCCCTTTGTCCTTCTTCATCTCCCCACTGCAGCCTGAGCTATCTTTCTAACAAGCAAATCTGAGTATGCCACTCCCAAATTCATTATTGACAGGGTAACAAAACAAAACAAAATCATCATCATCAACAACGACCAAATCCTCAGCAAACAAATTTCAAGGCACTGAATCAACAACTGAATTCTTCGGCAGGCCATACCAGGTATGCCACGATTTGATCCCTTTCTACCTGTGAGTCCATCACATTGTTCCCCCCCCCCACCCCCCCCACCCCCATGTGTCTTACTTCTAGCCATTCTGAACAGTGGTATTGGCCATTCTTTGAACACATCAGCCTCACTCACACTTCTGGGCTTTTGAGTACCTCATTTCTACTGCCATCTTGTCGTCCTAGTAAAATTTTACCTGACATCCCTAAAGAGACCTGGTTGCCCCTTTCTCAACCCACATATGCTATGACCCCACTATAATATTTATGACCTTGCATTGAAATGATTTATTGTATCTATGTCTTTCCTATGGGTTGAAAGCTTCATTTGGCCAGGGTTCTGTCTGTTTGTTACAAGAGGTAGAATAGTAGAGTGGCTAGGAATATGAGCTCTGGAGCCACAGATGGCCTGGGTTTGAACCTCAGCTCTGTTATTATTTGGGAAGTTGCTTAACTTCTCTGTGACTCAGATTCCTCCTTTGTAAAGCAGGGATAATGATAATAGTACCTATCTCATTGGCTTGTACTGAATCATTTAATATACATAAAGTGCTTATAATAGTATATAGCATATAATAGGTGCCCAATAAAGGTTAATTCTGATGATCTATGTTTGTTTACCTATTATTAATAACCATTATTTATTCATGGTAGGCACTTGGTATATTTGCACGAATACCTTGTCTACCCGCACTATATGTCTTAATGCCCTTTACAGAATTAGGACTGAGAATGTTGAAACACATGTCCCCTGTCTTTGGGGTATTACATCCTCCACAGGGGCTAGCTCCTACCATTCGGTCAGTTCCCCCAGTTTGTCTCCTGCTAGTCCTGGCTTCCTTTGATTGTTGGACATAAGCCCATTCTTCAAAAAGAGGTTCTTAGGGCCAGAGGAGATACTTAGTGTAGGAGCAGTGTTAGCCTAGGTGACACATGGACATCCCCAACTAAAATTTCACAAGTAATCCCCACTATTCACTTAGTCCTGGCTTGGTCAGTGAGTCTTGGTCAATGGTGCCCGTTCTTCCTCCCTTCTTCCCCAGCTCCTCCATCCCAGGCACTTAGCTACCATACCAGAAATAACTGTAGGCATTAGAAAAATGCATTATGTTAAACGCATCTGGGAACATCATTTGCATTTTAAAAACCTTAGCGAGCCCCTCTGTGCTACTTCCACCCCAGTCCTTTCCAAGCCACTCACCGAATCTGCCTTTTCCCTCTTCTCTTCACCCTTGAAGCAGGCTTCAGTCTGAGGTCTCCACGTGTGATAAACCCAAACCATCTGTTCCAAGATTCCCCCAGAATCCGCAGTTTCCCATGGTAGGGACTCAGATGGTCTTTACCGTAACGTTCTCTTTCTGAACTCTTTCAAGCACAAAATTCTCACTTTGTGTTCTTATGATGAGAGCAGAAACAAACCTTTCCTGGGTAGTTGGGAGCAGGAAAATATGCTTTGTTTTTGTTTTGTAGAGCATAGCCTAGAAATGCCATGCCTGATTTTCTAGAGGCTCTTTGAGTGATGCTGGCTTAGATCACCAATGAAAAATTCAGATGTGGACAGGTGTGAAAGTCAAGGGATCAGCCTGGGGGATTCTGGGTGTCTACAGCTCAGCAGAACAAATGGCAAAACAACAGGTGTCCACAGATGTACCGACCCATGAGGCACTTGTACCCAAAGCTCACTTCGGGATTGAATTCTCTCATGAAATCTACCCCCTCTCTGTGCAGCCCCCCTCACCCAATCTCTGCAGGGCTTGGGAAAGGATGCATTCTGCTGGCCTTATGTTACAGGTGCTAGGAGGTTATGTGTGACTCACTCAGAATTAGCTGGCTGTAGGACGCAATGTTCTGACATTTTCAGGCTGTTTATTAGTCATAGAATGTTGCAGCCTACCTAGAGATGTTGTATAATAATGAAAAATTATGGTTGAAGCAAATGCTCCGGGGTGGCCACAGTGACAGAGCAGAAACCTGTTGATTTGGGAACCCAGTGTAGGGTCCTCAGAGCCACAAAGTGTTCTCTTGAAATAAGAAGACAGTTTCCGGGGAGGAGGAAGGAGTTCTGTGGAGAAAAGAATCAATGTGACCTTCTCTAATTTGCGGATCAGAAATGGAGTTGGTGAATTTTGGAAATTTGGCATTTACTGGACAGAAACCAGAGCCAGGGATTACTAACTAAAACACTTTGTAAGCTTTGTGCCACCCCGCATTTGTTCTTACTGTTCTTCTCTGTTTGCTTCTTGGAGTGGTGGAAAAAAACACTTAAAATCCAAACAGGCCAGCGTGCTGGTTGTCAGGAGTTCTAGCCAAACAGGGAGCTAGGGAACTAAATGCTGCCCCTCAGCCCATGGGGGCGATGGTGTGGCAGCCTCTGAAGGAGAGGGAAGCAGATTGAATACCTGGGTCTGCAGCAAGGGAGGACGGGGAGCTTTGGTGAGGTACACTGTGGGAGGGGGCAGTTGGTCCTGAGAAAGGACAGAGCTGAGCAGCAACAATTTCATGTATGAACGAGGCTGCTCACAGCAGCACGGTCTGTAACAGAACGTTGGTAACAATGCACGTGGCCATCAAGAGAGGATGGCCCGGCTTTACCAGGGGATACCATACAGCCATTAAAAAGAATGGAGAGGATATAAGCATGCTGATATGAAGAGATACTTGACGTACACTAAGTGAAAAAAACAGAGCGTGGAACAGTGTACAGGTAGTAAAATCCCTCTCCTCCTTCTTCTTCTTCTTCTTCTTCTTCTTCTTCTTCTTCTTCTTCTTCTTCT